>NC_141547.1:38625000-38993750 GCF_021556685.1 Rattus norvegicus
CCTTGTGTCTTCTGTTAGGGGATATTTTTTCTTTATTTCAATATCAATAAATGCACATTTTTTTCCACAACACGCAGCATTCCTATTAAGAATGATTTCTTCTCTGCCTGATTTAAGAATACCTTGTAAAGATAGCCCTTTAGACAGAGAACATTGCCTTTGATATTGGGATTGGACTTGTGAAAATCTGCCTAACTTTTGCAAATGATGGAGTGTAAAAATGCCTATGTCTTGGCTTAAGCACTTATCCCAGAGGGCAGTTTATAAAACTGGCATCCAGCTCTAAAGGGAAGCTGAGGCACACGCCGGCCCTTAGGAAGGAAATGAGGGTGAGTAAATTCAGCAGGACCTTCCACCCTGAGGTAGACATAGCAGCAAATGGTAGCCATAAATTCTGCTGGTGGGAGAAAGGTTTCTTCTTTCTTACATTTCCTTCCTAGCAAAGGAAATCAATCCTCCTGGCCTGGCTCCCAGTCTTTTTCCCAGAGCTTCAGAGGGACAGGAAACTGCAGCAGATGCACTGGGGACACATCTTTTTCCCTGCGGCTTTGCAAAAGCACGTCCTCTGCTGGATCCTCTTTGGTCTACTAGTTTCCACCCTTTGCTGAAGGGGCCAAGTCTGCCTCCGACCCACTTAGGTCCAAATATAAACCACGTTCTTACTTGTAACTTATGTAAATATATACATATGGTTATGTTTTAACCCCTTTTTTTGAATGACTTTCGGTATCTTTCAATTGCCCCAGTAATCAAGTAGAGAAAGGTGGCATTGCTTGAGATCTCTTAAATCCCCAAATACGCAGAGCTTTTCCTCAGTGACCTCCGTGAAGGGTGCACGCCACAGTCTGGAAGGAAGATTTGCTCTGAGCTGGGATTAGTTCCACCTCCAGCAAAGTTCTGCTTCTTAAGTGGAAGAAAAAAATTAAATATTTTATAGGAAACGTAATCCACAGCACGTGTGGGGGCTCAATAATGAGCTGTGGAAGTACAGAACAAGTGAAGGGATGGTGTTCTCACTTTTCCTCTGGTGACTATTCAACGCCAGCAGGGATTCGGTCCACTTGCCCCCTGTAATGCACACCCACCACAGCTGGGACATATCCATATTTATAGAGCAGTTAAGGTGAAGGGAACAAAGGACCATGGCAGTTGCTTCAGCAGACAGTATTTCCAGACAGTGAGGGCAGATGGATTTATCCCGAAATAGAAACAATACATATGTTTCGGTGACTTAGGAAGGGCTGAGGGTCCAGAGGAAAAGTCATCAGTGAAGGTGTCAGGCGAGCACAGAAAAAAAAACAATGCCAGTTTGGTAGAAATCAACACTAGCTGGGAGACTCATTAGTAGTATAACCAACCCGGAAGCAGTGCTTCTCTCTAAGAGCTTCTGGCTAATCCACTTCAGCTGTTAAAATGTCCTTGCTGATCGCCTCTGGTTGTTCTTTAGCCTCCCTGGAGGCTGGAAGTTTAAGAAGTAACAATTACATAGTGCCACAAAGGAGTATTGTCTTGACATTATCATTGAGTTTCACAGAATAGTGAGGCTAGAAAAAGAACGTCTAGAACACAAAGAAAGTTGCTGTCTGCAATTCTGTTCGGTGAGAAAGCGTGGTGCATTACACAATGACCTCATAAAAATGGTGGCTGTTGACTTTGTGTAATGCACAGAGGAATTTAGACGTTTGAAGGGCTCTTTTGTCAGCAACTACTCCAGCCTCAGTCTGTGAGAGAGAATCCCCGCGTGATGACGGTTTGGCATCACATTATCAAAGCTGGTTATCACAGCACTCAGTGCCATCTCTTTAAAGACCTGTTTCCTAGCAAGCAATCAGATCCAAATGCTGTCATCCTAATTCAATGACGTTAATCACTAACTAACCGGAATAGTGCTGGCAATTTTAGTGACTACATGTCAAATGGAATTCAATTTTGCAAAATTGATGTATGTCTGAGCCTTACCCAAGCACTTGCGCACACAATCCACACTGCCCATCTCAAGTGGGGTCACTTCACAAACGTCTCTCAGTTTTGACAGCTCATCATAATAATTGCCCTTTTTATACTTTCACACAGTCTTCTCTTAGTGAGGATTAAGTCAAACAAGTCAAACTGCACCCTCTTTCAATCAATTTCGTTGATTTAGAAGTCAAGCTCCAGTGCGTTTGACATGATCACAGTCTCCTAGCACTTTGGTGGGGAAAGTTTCCTAGATTTGCAAAAAAAAAAAAAAAAAAAAAAAAAAAAAAAAAAAAAAAAAAAAAAAAAAAAAATTCATAATGCCATAGTTTGTGATTTTCAGAGCGATTTTGCAGGAAAGAAGCTGAAGAAGCTGGTATTGAGGTTCAGGAAAACTGCCAGCAGTATTTAAAATTCAGCCTTTACCTGCTTCACAGAACCAGTATCTCACCATCTGGACAAGGCTGAAATTTCCTGAAGTTCAGCCAAGTTATCAGAATAGTTTCCCTCTAGCCATCTCTCAAGAAATGGTTTGCTTGCCAAACCAAGAAAATTTTCCTGGCAATAAGAAGCTTGTCCCCAGAGGCGCACAAGGGTGGGTTAATATTAAGCGCAGTCTCCATGAAACCCTGTCTAATGCACGGCTCTAGAGCCCTGGAGATGGAGATGAGGGTGTGTGCTTGTTAGATCCTGATAATGGCTGCTGTGTGCAGAGCGGTATTTTTTTTTTTTCAAAATGGAACATCGCACCTTCCTAATAGTCAGCTAAGTAACCATGTTGTGGGTATTTCAGTGAGTTGAGTAATGAAACACTTTAGAGTCATATACATTCGGATCATAAAGTTTCTGTGCAAAATACTTGAGCATGAGTCAGTGGAATTCAATTGTATTTAAGCCATCTTATCACCAAGTCCTTACAAACGTTTATTTAAGAATCACTGGAGCAAACAGAACCAATCAAATCACAGCATTATTGACATAGAATGGGCACCATTTTCAATAGAGTACAATGTAGGAGGCAGCAAAACACATAGATTTTGAGTATAATATCTCAATGCAAATGACAGCTACCCATATCTGGTTACCAACCACGTTTTACTTCGTAGGGTTAAAATACAGCGATAAACCCAAGAAATCAACTTTTGTGCTAGCTTTCAGTCAATCTCTTCTGTTCATGTGTAGTCTCACTATTATCATAACTTTTTATTTATTTTTTTTCCCGGAGCTGAGGACTGAACCCAGGGCTTTGAGCTTGCTAGGCAAGCGCTCTACCACTGAGCTAAATCCCCAACCCCTATCCTAACTTTTTAAAGTCATTTTTATCCGTTACGAGAAAAGTCCATGTGAATGGAGTTATCATATGCTTTGTATTTTCCCCTGCTGTTAAAGACACTATCCTCCTCATTTCATGCGTAAACCTTATTGGATTGCATGAATTAATTTACTTATTTTCTGTCTGAAAGGTATTTGTTTGCACCTAGGTTTTTAATCTGTTTTAAACAAAAATGCAACCCTACTAAGAATAATTAATTTAATCCACAATGTTCAACACTCAATAAATACTATTAGAAACTATGTAGATGAAACCACTTTCAAACAGAACTATACAGAAGAGAAAAAGTTAAAGAAAAGTGTAGTTATGTGGTGAAAGGATGAAGACATTTCCGTCTTTGTGTAGACACATTTGTTGACTTTTTAAATACCAACATAGGATCATTTATATAGAATCAAAGAAAATACATAAACGGAGAAGAGATTATTTGTCAAAAGATGATATAGAAATATGGACGTATTTCAAATCCTTGCAAAATTTTGTTAACCTACTACAGTTTTAAATATTTCTTATAATGTGTTTATTAGATGCAGGTAGAAAAAGAAGACCATATGTATGCTACAAACCTTCAGGCTGGATGGAAGCATTTAAAACATTTAAAAATCACACAGATAACAGTGAAACAAAGCCACGTTTATTTCTAGTTTAAATACCTTATAAAAGTTTGCTGGACCAGAGTCAAGAACCCCTAAAGGAGTACAAAACATTTTCATCTTAAACTGCTAAGTAAATAGCTATATCTTGACTTGTACACGATAATGTCTTCTAGATAGGGCAACTCACAGCAACTGTAAGTACCCCCAGATAAGGTCGAGCCAATCAACAGTCTATGGCTAGAGGAACAGTTCCCAAGGCCTTACCTCTAGCTGAGAGCTTTCAATAACTAATGGCTACTATAGAAAAGAGAGTCTTGTTTCCTTCAAGAGTGTGACCTCTCACTTACCCAAGCTCAAATGGATGATGGCTCAGAAAAACTCACAATCAGCTCCAATTGTACTCAATGATCAATAAAGAAAGAAAAGGGAATATAAACTTGGGAGAAAAAGACAGAATGATTCTAGAAGTTAGAGATGGGAAAGGGTAAGTACTATATATATATATATATATATATATATATATATATATATATATATATGCATGAGATACTCAGACTAGATAAAATAAAATTTATAAAATGGGAAATCCGAGATGAGTCGATAGACAATTATTGTAATCCATTACAATTAATTTATTATGTATAATATTTTAAACATACAATATTTCACGGGAGTTTCCCTTATTGTTGATTGGCTAATAAAGAAAGCAGAAGCCAATTGCTGGGCGAAGGTATGAAGGTGGGATTTCTGGGCAGGACAGAGAAAAAGAGAGGACAGAGAAAAAAGAGGGACTGGGAGAGGATTAGATAGCTAGCGGGGCAACTGAGACCTTGATGATAGCTATGGAAGGTGAGCTGTAGCTCCATGCATTATCAGAAGGCAGTTTTGGTCCCTTAGCAAGTCAGCCACCGGGACCAGGGCCAGACGACTGTTATCAGCATCCAGCGAGGAGGAAACACTGGGGTGGAAGCAGGGCCAACAGCAGTGACTTATTCTCGGAGCCGAGCTGAGAGCAAGGTCCCAAGAGGGTGAAGCGAGCTATTTAAAATTATAGACAACAACAATAAATTCAATAAACTATATGTAATATTTTTCTAAGTTTTCCCCAGGCGTGGCTAGATCCTCAGGAGTCTAGAAATCAGGTATGGTCTGTCGCGCGCCAACGTCTCGCCGGCAAGAACGACCCGCGGACACCAGGATCCTTCTGCAGCAAAGCGTTTATTGCATCTTGAAGAGGAGAGACCGAGAGAATGGCGCTGCTTATATACACCCTAATGTGGTGTGTCCACGCCTGATTGGTCGCTTACCCATGATCTCATTAGGCATGCCCCGGAGTGGGCAAAGACCTGGCACGAAGGCACTCTTGCACATGCGCACACAGTTAACTTCCTGAAAGGAAGTCGGCTGGCGCGGCGGAGGCCAGCGCCATCTTGTAACGGCGAAAGCTATCCTGGCCTTCCACGTGGGGCGCAGTGGAAGCCAGCGCCATCTTGTGGTGGCAAATGTTATTGCGGCCCTCTACAATGGTCCGTAACTTCAACTTTCTTAGCATTGTGGTAATAGCATCAACCTATGCTCTTCCACACAGAGACAATGGAAAGGAAGCTCCGCAAACAAAGGGGGACACAGGCAGAGCTACAGTGCAGGAGTCTGATTGAAAGGCCAAGTGAGTGAGCACCCACCAAACATGAGAAGCCCTTGCTCCCAGAAAAAGAGGCAAATATTTTGTTGATTTCCAGACTTGGGCTAACAAGCTGCCAATCTAACTAGAAGCTGTTGAGAGATTCAGGATTTTGTTGCCATCATAATGGTAAAGTTTAGGAACCTACACTGCCCCAGTTTTTGAAAAAGGTGAGATAGGACTGAAGAAACCACATACTCTCCTTTTAGATGATAATGGATTTAGAGCATAGCAATGTTTCTCTGCCCCTGGTCCTGGTTCCTCCATCCCTATAAATGTCTCTCCATTAGGTAATTCAATTGATACATCTGAAACAAACCTTGTGTCATCATCATCATCAACAACAATAAACTTGTAACTTCTAAAATTAGAACATTTTATATATTTCTTTTGGCAGAATTATCTGTTTTAATATACCTTTCCCTCGATATAAGTAGGTGGGAAGAATCCAGGAGCAGTCATGAGAAAATCTGATGAGTGGAATACAATATTTTCTGCCTATCCTTTCCAATACAATGCACCTTCTCGGCATCCTAATAACTCAAGATCATTATCTGACTTCATAGCAACCTGGAAAGTAGCCAAAATATGAACACTAAACCTGGCTAATGAAGCTTTTGCTAAGCATTGAATTAAAATATTGATTTTGGCTGGACCTTTATTGAACATACGTTTTATATTCAGACAAGGCTCTAATTTCTACACCTATTAATTAATTCAACAGCTATTTCTTCATGGTTACCATGTTCCAGGCATATCATGAATAAGATCAACTAAGATTTCTGTATCTTCATAGATTATAATCTAAAGGATAAAACTGAATGAGTACTAAAAATCATATATACTGTCATGGTTTAAGAATGAAGTGTCCCACAAAGTACTATGTATGCACTAAAGTTTTGAGCTAGGGTCTTGAGAGGTGACATGATTGAAGAGTGTACAGTCTCATGGATAGAAAAGTCCTTCATGAGTTCGTAGTCTACTGAAATATTCAGATTTGGGAACTAATTGAACAAAGTAGACATGCTTTCATATACTATATCTTACATCTAGCACCTCTCTCCCTCTCCATCTCCCTTTCCCCCTCCCTTCCCAGAACCTCCATTCTCCTCCCCATCTACTTCTCTGCTCCACCCTTCTTTACATCCCCTGACAATCAAATGATCAGCTTTCTTCCAAACTCATCTGACACAATGATTCTTCCTCAGAACAATCCTAAAAGCAATGCTTCCAACAAATCATGAGCTGATTCTTCTGAAACCATAGGCCAAAACAAAACCACCCCTTTAAAGTTATTATTCTCAAGTATTTCAACTTAGAAACTTAAGGTTGACCAGCACGAATATTTCAACAATATGTAGAAATTGAAAGACACCTTGAAGAGAAAAAGGTAAGGAGATGTGATTCCACATGCTATGTTAAACAGATGGATAAGACGCTCTTGAGCAGGTAGATAACGGAAAATGAGAACATATAAAAGTAGAAAATGAAAAAATCATATTATGTAGTAAATGTAAATGCTTCCTTCAAAAAAGAATACCTTCTAAAGAAACCAGAGATTTGTTTGAACCAAAACTCTGGGAAGAAGGGAAGAAAGGCAGGGACCCTGGATATATTCTGAGAGAAGTACAAAAGCTGGTAAGAGAGACATGGCTAAGTGTGAGAGAAAATTATTGAATATACTGAAGTAGGAAAATAATGAACATTCTGGTTTGAATTTGTAAAAGCTTAGCCAGATTTACAATGGTGGATCAAGGCAGTAGGACAAAATAAATGAAGCAGAGAGGTTAACTACAAAGCTTAAATTATAGGATTTGGTAACACCAATTAATAAAGAATGATAGGGATGAAAAATTTGAGGATTGGAAGTTTGAAACAATGGCACAAAGAACTTGATTGCAGGTTCCCTGTCAGCATATGAAACAGAGAACAAGGAGTACAAGGCGATAGGTAACCCAACAGGTCATTCTGAGGAACAGTGTATGTGATGATATCATGAGATGTGGTTTCGAGTTGCTCTTAGGAGTCTGAGGTCAACAAGCTGAGTTTATGCCTAATGTTTAGGTGTCCTTCATGTTTCTGCAATGATTTTCTTGCTTTTCCTGAAGCAGGATACAAAATGAAATAGGCATGATTCTCTGATCTAATTCAAGAACCGTCAAGTAGATCAACTCCTAGACAAATACTGTCTGAACTCTGTAATTTTTTGTTTTCCTTTTCTTTGTTTTTCAATGATTCAAGGTATTCTTACATAGCATAAGCTGTACTGGAACTCAAGAAGCTCTGGCTTCAGGCTTGATGTAAAGAGAAAATGGAATTGAAGAATTCATTTTTTTTTGTTTTGTTTTTTGTTTTTGTTTTTTTTTTTTTTTTTTCCGGAGCTGGGGACCGAACCCAGGGCCTTGTGCTTCCTAGGTA
Source organism: Rattus norvegicus (assembly GCF_021556685.1). Classification (NCBI taxonomy): domain Eukaryota; kingdom Metazoa; phylum Chordata; class Mammalia; order Rodentia; family Muridae; genus Rattus; species Rattus norvegicus. The sequence goes on from NC_141547.1 coordinate 38,632,985, forward strand.
AGCGCTCTACCACTGAGCTAAATCCCCAGCCCCGAAGAATTCATTTTTATCTGATATCATTCAGTATATAATATTATATGTTTGTTTTCTCACTCAAACTATTTAAGGAAATCGGTACTATAGATTTAATTCAACCACTTTAAGCTATTGTTGACTTCCAAGGCAAGAATATAAGAATCATGTAGACACTTAAAGCAGACTTTTATAGATATATTCAGGTCTTTGATATTGAAATCAGTGTCATGATAAAAATATCTTTACATAAGTTCATTTATTCTCCTATTGTTTTCTTTGCCACAGACATTTATTTAAAAGGGAAATTAGCTAATTGGGGTCAACAAAATAACCATGCCGCAATGTCTCCTCATCTACATTCAGTTGACTTTTCTCCTGTGTGTGTGAGTCACCTCTTTTCCCATAAATCCACAATTTTTGCCAAGATAATAAGCATTTGTATTTTAGTCTTTATTTCCTTGATTTGTCTTAACTCCCTTATGTTTGCTTATTAAATTTATTTAGTATTTCAGTTTCATATGGGATTTTATGTAACTAACATAGCCTTTTTCACACTTACTAAATTGTTTGCCACAATAATGTTTCTACTGACATATGTTCATATATATATATATATATATATATATATATATATATATGCCTGTATTTGAACTTTTAATTGGGTTGAACTACTTATTTAGCCATGGAAACATTTCCACAATATTAATTTATAAAACATTACATTATTTTATTATTTGTTAAGGTAAGCCTTTTAAAAACATTTTATTACTATTTGTGTGCTTCAAATGAGTTGTTGCTCTTGTCATTTCAAAGAAATACATTCTTATACATTTTACCTTATTGTAAATATAAACCCATATGTTTCTTTAGAGCATTTTCAAATAGCCTTGTTGTTACTTATCTCTCTTACTTCCCTTCTCCCTTCTCTCTCTCTCTTTCTCTATTATCTGCCCTTTCTTCCCCTAGCTTAACTCCCCTCCCTTTGTTTTTCCCATTTCCCTTCAATTAACTGTGTTCTCTAAGCTCCCCATGTAGAGCATCCTGTCTCCCCTTAATTCCTTTTTTAAGACTGTTCAGTCTTGTAAGAGTCTTGAGATAAAATCTAGATGTATCGGGAAGAACGTCTTCCTCTATTTCACAGTATTGAGCTAGCCTTTGACAAGCATAGCACAGAGTTCTATTTATTCAGATCTTCAGTGCCTTTTACCAATATGGAAACCCTTCTCTACAGCAACACTATGCTCACTAGAAATTTTAAGCTTTGGATTTACTTAAGGCTTAAGAATTCTATCACTCATGTGAACAAATTCTTAATCAGTATCCTGATTCTGGCCATGATTTTATATTTGCTATTTTGCCTGCAGCTGTTAATGGGAAGGTACTGGCTTTGATTTTAATCTTTCCTGTGGCTTATATGTTTGAAAAATAAGAGTCTTGTTAAAAATTCCAACTTACGAATAAATATGCTACTAACAATGTTGGGTGTGTCTTCTAGTTTATACTTGACTGAAAATAATACACTATATACTTGTTAATATCTTATAACATATATACATGTGTATATGATTCTGTTGAAAGTTGTTCCTGTTCTATCAGTTATAACAGTCATTACAAGGTGGGATATCAGAAAAATTCAGCTTACCGAGTAGAATCTTGCATAATCAAAAATTGTCCTGGCTATTACAACTTTAGTATGATAATAAAATGAGGAATCTAACTTAATATGTGTAGACGAGTCTTGAAACATTATGTAAATGTGGAATGTTCTAAATCTTGTTATGTAAGAATGGATTTTTGTTAGGCTTGACAGACAAATTGGGATATTAAATTCCAGCTGTAGCATTTAGAGCTAATGGAAAGTTCCCATAAGTTTCTTATGTTTCAATCCTTTCCTATGTAAGATTGGATAGGTAATATGCAATATATATATCTATGGAATTGTGAAACTGAGTTCAGTTGTCAGAAAATGAATTTAATTCAGGATCTGTCACACTGAAAGGATTTATGACTGGTAGTTTGGTTGTATTTATAACAGTTAGATTATTGCATATAGTAGAAGCTTACTAAAATTCAGTTGAAGTGAGACACTATTTTCTAACTAGCTAGCAGCATTTCTAACTCACCTCACTTATTGACTGACAGATCCCTCTTCATAATTTGGAACTGCTCCTATTGTAAGGACATGATTGGCCCAATATTTTCATAACACCATATAGTCCAAAAGCTAATGAGTATGACTTATTTCAGGTTCCTCTTTTTCTCAGTAAGCAAATTTATAATATCTGTGGCTCTTAATAATTGCATGTTTCTTTTTCATAAGACTGAAAAGTCTCTCTATTCTTTTTTCCCATTAATTAATTTTTTAATTTATTTTGTATCCTGATAGCTGCCTCCCCACTCTTTATCCAGTCCTCACACACTCCATTCTCCCAGCCCCCTTCCCCTTCTTCTCTGAGACTGTAAAGCCCCCCACCCCGGCATCCGTACACCCTGGCACATCAAGTCTTTCCATAGGACTAAGACCATCTTCTCCCACTGAGGCCATACAAGGAAGCATCGTTAACGGAATCGATCTACAGGGAGGCAACAGACAGCCCTTGCTCCAGTTTTTGGGAGACCCTCATGAAGACTGAATTACATATCTGCTCAATGTGTATGGTGGGTGGGGGCTAGATCCAGTCTATGTATGCTCTTTGGCTGGTGGTTCGGTCTCTGAGAACACCCAATGGACCTCATTAGTTGACTCTGTAGGTCTTCTTGTGGGGTTCCTAACCTCTTCCCATCCATCAATTCTTTCCTTAACTCTTCCATAAGAGTTTGGCTGTGGATCTCTGTATCTGTTTCAGTCAGCTGCTGGGTGGAGATTATCAGAGGACAACTATGCTAGACTCCTTCTTGCCTGTAAACATAACAGAGTATCATTTACAGTGTCAGATACTGGTCCTTGTTTATGATATAGGTCTCAAATTGGACCAGTTATTGGTTGGCCATTCCCTTAGCCTCTGCTTCATGTTTGTTCCTATATTTCTTGTAAACAGGACACATTTGAGGTAAAAATTTTGTCAGTGGGTTGGTGAGGTGGTAGAGGTTCTACCTGGCTACTGGAAGTGACCACTTCAGCTTCCATATCCCCACTGATCAGAGTCTCAGCTAAAGTCACCCCAATATTATCCATTCTCTGTCAATATGTACCTTCTTACACTCTTCTTCACATTTAACTTTGTTGTTGAATAACACACTCACCTATCTAATGACATTACCCATACACTTGTTTGCACTGAGTGTACTTTTCAACCTTTCAGGTGTTCTCCCCTCATTCTCCCCCAATTCCCAACCCCCCCAACAATCACATTCACTGGGGGTTCAGTCTTGGCAGGACCAAGGGCTTCCCCTTCTACTGGTGTCCCTACAAGTTTATTCATTGCTACCTATGCAGTTGGAGCCCAGGGTCAGTCCATGTATAGTCTTTGGGTAGTGGCTTAGTCCCTGGAAGCTCTGGTTGGTTGGCACTGTTGTTCATATGGGGTCTTGAGCCACTTCAAGCTCTTCCAGTCCTTTCTCTGATTCCTTCAACGGGAGTCCTGTTCTCAGTTCAGTGGTTTGCTGCTGGCATTCGCCTATGTATTTGCTGTATTCTGGCTGTGTCTCTCAGGAGAGATCTACATCCGGTTTCTGTTGGCCTGCACTTCTTTGCTTCATCCATTTTATCTAGTTTGGTGGATGTATATGTATGGGCCACATGTGGAGCAGGCACTGAATGGGTGTTCCTTCTGCCTCTGTTCTAAACTTTGCCTCCCTATTTCCTCCCAAGGGTATTCTTGTTCCCCTTTTAAAGAAGGAGTGAAGCATTCGCATTTTGGTCATCCTTCTTGAGTTTCATGTGAGAATATTTAAACCTTTTTAACCAATAAGATTTGTTTATATAGCCTTAGTGCATGTCTTATGGAATGAATGTAAAATAAACTTAAAATACTTTTATCAAATATTGTAAATATTAGAATTATACTTCATTGTTATGATTGGTATGGGTTGAATTAAAGCAAATAATAAGTTGCTTTGGTACCCTTGGAATAAAGTATTTTGTGTAGTAAACTAAAGATGTATTTGCTTACACAAGTATCCTGTTAAATAAAAATTATAGATAGCAATTCATAGTATGTTTCATTGAATAAATAAATTTTATTATAAACTGCCAGTTTGTGATAGGATAAGTATCACATGGAGAGTTGATGGATGATAGGTAGATATATCAATATAGATAGATGATAGATATATGATAGGTATATAGATACATGATCAATATAGATAGATGATACATAGACATAGATAGATGGTAGATAGATGATAGATGAGTAATAGGTAAATGATAGATAGATGGATAGATAGATAGATTGATAGATTGAAAGATAGATAAATAGAAAGATAGATAGATAGATGGATAGATACATAATATAGGCCTAGTGATGTCTACAGCTAATGATTTTTTCAGCCAGTAGAATTTAACACTCATGCATGTGCACACATAAACATGTATAAACACTCGCATGCAGATTATCAGATATTTTAGATAAATGTCAGATCCTTAGTCTTGATCAATATGTGTACATAATAAATTTGAAGTATTTTGTCATACCAGAAGAAAAGAAAAACTTCCATGATTGCTAGCAGTTACCTAAAGAGCCAATCGGAAACACTGAATACCAGAAACACAATGAGTAATAATTAGAATTACTTACACCATACTGAACACATTTAAATCTTTCAGCACAGAATGGTATGGAGGAGGGAGACTTCTACATTGGTCAACTTTAAAAGATGTTGAGGGCAAAATTATCATTGCAAAAGCTGAACAGTAAAGGGAAACACGGCAAGTTTATTGCCTTTCCCCTAGAAAGTAAGACTGAGAGCAAACCGTTAAAGAATAGTCCCACAGCCCAGAAAAACAGTGGCACACTCAGAAGACATTGATTTCACAGTGTTTTAAAAAGTAACAAATCAAAGCAATGATCATGGGTGGCTGCTAAAATCACCAGAAGAGAGCAATACCACATACATGTCCCCTGAGAGAATGCAGTTCCACCATGATGTATGACTGAGAGGAAGAGAAGAGAGGACAGGAAGACAAAAACAGAGAGAGCACGGTGTGGAGACAGAACAGATAATAAGAAAAAGTGAAAACGAAAGTTCTTGAAAAAAATCAATAGCAATCTTCCTTAATTTATAAGTCATACAAATATTTACAAGTACTCACATACATAGCAAAGAAATGACAGTTTCTAGCACCTTCTACCTCCAAATAATCAAATTATTAAGTGAACACATTTTTGAAAAGGATCCCTTTGATTTGTAAAGGCTTTTTTTAGATGCATTCTGAAATCCATACATCAGAAACATCAATAGAAAACTGCATTCTAATAACTATTGAATATAGTCTTATTGATTCAGAGAAGCCAGAAAAAAACAACATAATTCACACATAGTCTTTTCCTAAAGCAAAGTGTATCTTTAATATAAGAGAAATTACTGTCAGCAATGATTAGCACTCATATTAAATTCAATTTCCAATCTTAAAAATAATCATAATAAGGGGAATTTCTAAGGAGACCTTTTTTTTAAGTTAAGGTTGAAAATCAGCATGGGCTGCACAAACCCATGCAGGGGAGAATGAATGTGCTGAAGAGGTGACAAGCTCTTTGTCCACAGGAGGAGGGAAAAACTGTGTCATCCCTCTCCTTGCTAAAGCTGCCCTGCTGGGCAGTAGCTTTGCAGTGATAGCAGCCTTTGTGCACTCTGCTGGACTCCTGTCTCAGGAACACATAATACCAACCCCTATACTGTCCTTGCATTGATTATTTTGTGATGATGTTACAAACCATGTCTTAGGAATATTCTAAACACTGTCCACAGCACAGTTCAACACACACGCACACGCACACGTGCACAGGCACGTGCACATGCACACACACACACACACACACACACACACACACACACACACACACACGCATGCACACTTACATGACAGCTGTAAAGGCCCTTCTAAACATTTGGTGAGATGAAGTGAGAGTTTTAGTTGGATAATTTCTAAATTACCTCAAATACTATGATACTATGATAAACTTTTCTACTTCTACAAGCAATTTCTGCATGTGCATGGCAGTTTCTGCATGTACATTTAAAAACATGATTACCAGGATGTTTTTAGAGTGGTATTCTTGGTGAAATGCCACACCACCTACTTCTTGTGCTTTATGAAAAACATCGGATATAGATTCTGTCCTGAAAAAAATAATAAAACAACAGTTGTGTGGTAGAAAACTAGGTAATTTTCAAGTTCCAGGTGTACTAAATGCTGCCTACAACAGGGGTAAAAGCAAATTATCCTCCAGCAACCAGAAAGCAGATATAGGTGGTGATACTGAACTGCATCTTCAAAGACGAGAAAAGTCTGTCTTGTCTCTCTCACATGTGTCCAACTGCATGTCACCTTTCCTAAGTTGAGTGTCGTTATTCCTGTTTACAAGGGCTGCAAAATTTGGGAGTGAAGATGCATTTTCTACACTCATTTTAGAATGGATAAACTCAAAATCAGAAAATAACATAGTGTGACACTCAAAAAACAGAGCTCCAGATATTAAGAACAAAATTTCAAAAACAGCCACAAACTGCTGGTCATGAATGCTTGAAGAATTTTGTTAAATTTCAGGGACCCTTAAACTTAAGGTGCCTATCACTTTGGAAGTCAGTTCAGGTCATAAATCCCCATGATAACCAGTGCAGATTTCATGACTAACTATTGCAAAAGTAGTGTAACAAGGATTAAATCCACTTCTTAATTTGAAAAAGAAGAGACGGTAACCACCTTTTAGTGATAAACTTTCATATACCTAAATTTTTTAATTTAAAAATTAATATGATGAGATCAAAGGTGCAAAATAATTCTGAGTGTAAAATTTGCACAGGATTTGTATTTGCTATGAAATATTTCAATTTATAAATTAATCTTGTATTCCACTACATTAGGACTTCAATCGGAAGCTTTTCTACTTTAAAAACGAATGTACTTTTCAAAGTAAACTAAAATCATAGTTTGTTTGAGAATTTATTGGACAGTTGAATCTTTCCTATGCTCTTTTCCTTTTCATGCTAATTTTCCATATCAAACAACAACAAAAACAGATTAAAAATAGAAAACTGCTCACAACCTGAGAGCCCGAGTTGCTTTAAGGGATCATTCCCAAACACTCCTCAATATTAAAATGTTGACGAGCTGGGGTCCTATAGCTGACAATGAACTCTGCAAACTTTAGAAGTGTTTGAGCTATTTTCCCCAATTATTACCACCATATGATGTTCACGTCTTCACAGCGTGAGATAAAATTGAAAGCTTTTGATTATTCCAGGGGGCAGGAGAGATCATATGGCAACGGAGACTGTAATTGAGCAGGGTTTTGCAGCCAGATCCCCCTAAGGTGACTGTGAGTAGACAGTACACGCGTGAATGCCAACTGTCAGGACCAGGAGGGCAGAGCCTCTGGGGCACCATGTCTGTGGCGCATTAGCTGTGTGACTCACTTCTTCCTCTGTCTGAAGTTCCTCTGTGTATTTAAAACAGAAAATTTGCTTCCCGGTCTTTTGCTTCAGTCTGTCTCTAGTAGGAAAAAAAACCCTTTGTAAACTCTGCTGGACTTGGAAGGACAAACTGACCTTCGGAAGGAGTTATTGTAACTATCACTTGCCTACAAGAGGGCAACGAAACCCAAGGAAAATCACAATTTTACAGAAAGGGAAACTTGGTGATTAGATTAAATGACTTTGAAAGAGTGAAATTCAATGAAAGGCTTATTATTTCTATTACGATAGAGGTGAGAAGGGTTATGGAGGAGACAAGGGATTTAAAAATACCCACTCCCATTAGACTTACCTTGTCTATCACAGTTAAATTTTAGCCATAATCTCTTGCTTATATTAAAATGGTGGGCATTATAGGCTATTTTCTTGTTTGCCCTGTTTTGCATGCTTTTAAATAATCAGCAGCCCATAGCTGCAAAATCTTAATATTATTTTCTTAGGTTCTACAGGAACATTTCTTAGTATATAACCGACTTTTGAGTTTCATCTTTGTATTCTATACCTTGGAATAGGCTAACAATAACAAAATTATCCAAAGACCTTTTAAAAAACTATTCAATAACAATTCATTTAATAAGCGCTAAAAGAAACCCACTTTTTAATAGACTCTTATTAGAATAGGTTGCAATTACTTTCAAAGAATTTATGAATGTATGTTTGTTCCAGTTCTTTGTTAAGCAAATAAATACATGGTAGTTCTTAAATTTTAGCATTCAATAGAACTATATTGAACATTTCTTACCGCAAAATTTCTCAAGTATCACTTCAGAAAAACATGGGTATATGGCAAAGCCTGATAATTTCTATTTTCTTCGATAATTGAGGAAACAGTATTGAACAATACATTATTTTTATTAACTTAAGTATTTCTTATATACATTTCGAGTGTTATTCCCTTTCCTGGTTTCCGGGCAAACATCCCCCTCCCCGCTCCCCTTCTTTATTGGCGTTCCCCTCCCCATCCTCCCCCCCTTGCCGCCCTCCCCCCAACAATCTAATTCACTGGGGGTTCAGTCTTAGCAGGACCTAGGGCTTCCCCTTCCACTGGTGCTCTTACTAGGATATTTATTGCTAACTATGAGGTCAGAGTCCAGGGTCAGTCCATGTATAGTCTTTAGGTAGTGGCTTAGTCCCTGGAAGCTCTGGTTGCTTGGCATTGTTGTATCTATGGGGTCTCGAGCCCCTTCAAGCTCTTCCAGTTCTTTCTCTGATTCCTTCAACGGGGGTCCTATTCTCAGTTCAGTGGTTTGCTGCTGGCATACGCCTCTGTGTTTGCTGTATTCTGGCTGTGTCTCTCGGGAGAGATCTACATCCGTCTCCTGTCGGCCTGCACTTTTTGCTTCATCCATATTGTCTAATTGGATGACTGTATATGCATGGGCCACATGTGGGGCAGGCTCTGAATGGGTGTTCCTTCTGTGTCTGCTTTAATCTTTGCCTCTCTCTTCCCTGCCAAGGGTATTCTTGCTCCCCTTTTAAAGAAGGAGTGAAGCATTCACATTATGATCATCCGTCTTGAGTTTCATTTGTACTAGGCATCTAGGGTAATTCAAGCATTTGGGCTAATAGCCACTTATCAATGAGTGCATACCATGTGTGTTTTTGTGTGATTGGGTTACCTCACTCAGGATGATATTTTCCAGTTCCGAACATTTGCCTACGAATTTCATAAAGTCATTGTTTTTGATAGCTGAGTAATATTCCATTGTGTAGATGTACCACATTTTCTGTATCCATTCCTCTGTTGAAGGGCATCTGGGTTCTTTCCAGCTTCTGGCTGTTATAAACAAGGATGCGATGAACATAGTGGAGCACGTGTCTTTTTTATATGTTGGGGCATCTTTTGGGTATATGCCCAAGAGAGGTATAGCTGGATCCTCAGGCAGTTCAATGTCCAATTTTCTGAGGAACCTCCAGACTGATTTCCAGAGTGGTTGTACCAGTCTGCAATCCCACCAACAATGGAGGAGTGTTCCTCTTTCTCCACATCTTCGCTAGCATCTGCTGTCACCTGAGTTTTTGATCTTAGCCATTCTCACTGGTGTGAGGTGAAATCTCAGGGTTGTTTTGATTTGCATTTCCCTTATGACTAAAGATGTTGAACATTTTTTTAGGTGTTTCTCAGCCATTCGGCATTCCTCAGCTGTGAATTCTTTGTTTAGCTCTGAACCCCATTTTTTAATAGGGTTATTTGTCTCCCTCCGGTCTAACTTCTTGAGTTCTTTGTATATTTTGGATATAAGGCCTCTATCTGTTGTAGGATTGGTAAGGATCTTTTCCCAATCTTTTGGTTGCCGTTTTGTCCTAACCACAGTGTCCTTTGCCTTACAGAAGCTTTGCAGTTTTATGAGATCCCATTTGTCGATTCTTGATCTTAGAGCATAAGCCATTGGTGTTTTGTTTAGGAAATTTTTTCCAGTGCCCATGTGTTCCAGATGCTTCCCTAGTTTTTCTTCTATTAGTTTGAGTGTATCTGGTTTGATGTGGAGGTCCTTGATCCACTTGGAATTAAGCTTCGTACAGGGTGATAAGCATGGATCGATCTGCATTCTTCTACATGTTGACCTCCAGTTGAACCAGCACCATTTGCTGAAAATGCTATCTTTTTTCCATTGGATGGTTTTGGCTCCTTTGTCAAAAATCAAGTGCCCATATGTGTGTGGGTTCATTTCTGGATCTTCAATTCTGTTCCACTGGTCTATCTGTCTGTCTCTGTACCAATACCATGCAGTTTTTATCACTATTGCTCTGTAATACTGCTTGAGTTCAGGGATAGTGATTCCCCCTGAAGTCCTTTTATTGTTGAGGATAGTTTTAGCTATCCTGGGTTTTTTGTTATTCGAGATGAATTTGCAAATTGTTCTGTCTAACTCTTTGAAGAATTGGATTGGTATTTTGATGGGAATTGCACTGAATCTGTAGATCGCTTTTGGTAAAATGGCCATTTTTACTATATTAATCCTGCCAATCCATGAGCATGGGAGATCTTTCCATCTTCTGAGGACTTCTTCAATTTCTTTCTTCAGAGTCTTGAAGTTCTTATTGTACAGATCTTTTACTTGCTTTGTTAAAGTCACTCCGAGGTACTTTATATTATTTGGGTCTATTATGAAGGGTGTCGTTTCCCTAATTTCTTTCTCGGCTTGTTTCTCTTTTGTGTTTGATTTATTTGAGTTAATTTTATACCCTGCCACTTTGCTGAAGTTTTTTTTATCAGCTTTAGTAGTTCTATGGTGGAACTTTTGGGATCACTTAAATATACTATCATATCATCTGCAAATAGTGATATTTTGACTTCTTCTTTTCCAATCTGTATCCCCTTAACCTCCTTTTGTTGTCTGATTTCTCTGGCTAGAACTTCAAGAACTATATTGAATAAGTAGGGAGAGAGTGGGCAGCCTTGTCTAGTCCCTGATTTTAGTGGGATTGCTTCAAGTTTCTCTCCATTTAGTTTAATGTTAGCAACTGGTTTGCTGTATATGGCTTTTACTATGTTTAGGTATGGGCCTTGAATTCCTATTCTTTCCAGAACTTTTATCATGAAGGGGTGTTGAATTTTGTCAAATGCTTTCTCAGCATCTAATGAAATGATCATGTGGTTTTGTTCTTTCAGTTTGTTTATATAATGGATCACGTTAATGGTTTTCCGTATATTAAACCATCCCTGCATGCCTGGGATGAAGCCTACTTGATCATGGTGGATGATTGTTTTGACGTGCTCTTGGATTCGTTTTGCCAGAATTTTATTGAGTATTTTTGCGTCGATATTCATAAGGGAAATTGGTCTGAAGTTCTCTTTCTTTGTTGGGTCTTTGTGTGGTTTAGGTATAAGAGTAATTGTGGCTTCATAGAAGGAATTCAGTAATGCTCCATCTGTTTCAATTTTGTGGAATAGTTTGGATAATATTGGTACGAGGTCTTCTATGAAGGTCTGATAGAATTCTGCACTAAACCCGTCTGGACCTGGGCTCTTTTTGGTTGGGAGACCTTTAATGACTGCTTCTATTTCCTTAGGAGTTATGGGGTTGTTTCACTGGTTTATCTGTTCCTGATTTAACTTTGGTACCTGGTATCTGTCTAGGAAATTGTCCATTTCCTGCAGATTTTCAAGTTTTGTTGAATATAGGCTTTTATAGTAAGATCTGATGATTTTTTTAATTTCCCCTGAATCTGTAGTTATGTCTCCCTTTTCATTTCTGATTTTGTTAATTTGGACACACTCTCTGTGTCCTCTTGTTAGTCTGGCTAAGGGTTTATCTATCTTGTTGATTTTCTCAAAGAACCAACTTTTGGTTCTGTTGATTCTTTCTATGGTCCTTTTTATTTCTACTTGGTTGATTTCAGCTCTGAGTTTGATTATTTCCTGCCTTCTACTCCTCCTGGGTGTGTTTGCTTCTTTTTGTTCTAGAGATTTTAGGTATGCTGTCAAGCTGCTGACATATGCTCTTTCCTGTTTCTTTCTGCAGGCACTCAGCGCTATGAGTTTTCCTCTTAGCACAGCTTTCATTGTGTCCCATAAGTTTGGGTATGTTGTACCTTCATTTTCATTAAATTCTAAAAAGTCTTTAATTTCTTTCTTTATTTCTTCCTTGACCAGGTTATCATTGAGTAGAGCATTGTTCAATTTCCACATATATGTGGGCATTCTTCCCTTATTGTTATTGAAGACCAGTTTTAGGCTGTGGTAGTCTGATAGCACGCATGGGATTATTTCTATCTTTCTGTACCTGTTGAGGCCCGTTTTTTGACCAATTGTATGGTCAATTTTGGAGAAAGTACCATGAGGAGCTGAGAAGAAGGTATATGCTTTTGCTTTAAGGTAGAATATTCTAAAATATATCTGTTAAGTCCATTTGGCTCATGACTTCTCTTAGTCTGTCTACCTCTCTGTTTAATTTCTGTTTCCATGATCTGTCCATTGATGAGAGTGGGGTGTTGAAGTCTCCTACTATTATTGTGTGAGGTGCAATGTGTTTTGTGCTTTAGTAAGGTTTCTTTTATGTATGTAGGTGCCCTTGTATTTGGGGCATAGATATTTAGGATTGAGAGTTCATCTTGGTGGATTTTTCCTTTGATGAATATGAAGTGTCCTTCCTTATCTTTTTGATGAATTTTAGTTGAAAATTGATTTTATTTGATATTAGAATGGCTACTCCATCTTGCTTCTTCTGACCATTTGCTTGGAAAGTTGTTTTCCAGCCTTTCACTCTGAGGTAGTGTCTGTCTTTGTCTCTGAGGTGTGTTTCCTGTAGGCAGAAGAATGCAGGGTCCTCTTTGCGTATCCACTTTGTTTATCTATGTCTTTTTATTGGAGATTTGAGGCCATTGATGTTGAGAGATATTAAGGAATAGTGATTATTGCTTCCTGTTATATTCATATTTGGATGTGAGGTTATGTTTGTGTGCTTTTCTTCTCTTTGTTTTGTTGCCAAGACGATTAGTTTCTTGCTTCTTCTAGGGTATAGCTTGCCTCCTTATGTTGGGCTTTACCATTTATTATCCTTTGTAGTGCTGGATTTGTAGAAAGATATTGTGTAAATTTGGTTTTGTCATGGAATATCTTGGTTTCTCCATCTATGTTAATTGAGAGTTTTGCAGTATTCAGTAACCTGGGCTGGCATTTTTGTTCTCTTAGGGTCTGTATGACATCAGTCCAGGATCTTCTGGCCTTCATAGTTTCTGGAGAAAAGTCTGGTGTGATTCTGATAGGTCTGCCTTTATATGTTACTTGACCATTTTCCCTTACTGCTTTTAATATTCTTTCTTTATTTTGTGCGTTTTGGTGTTTTGCCTATTATGTGACGGGAGGTGTTTCTTTTCTGGTCCAATCTATTTGGAGTTCTGTAGGCTTCTTGTATGCCTATAGGTATCTTTTTTTTTAGGTTAGAGAAGTTTTCTTCTATGATTTTGTTGAAGATAATTACTGGTCCTTTGAGCTGGGAGTCTTCACTCTCTTCTATACCTGTTATCCTTAGGGCGACCTTCTCATTGGGTCCTGGATTTCCTGTATGTTTTGGACCAGTAGCGTTTTCTGCTTTACATTATCTTTGACAGTTATGTCGATGATTTCTATGGAATCTTCTGCTCCTGAGATTCTCTTTCCATCTCTTGTATTGTGTTGGTGAAGCTTGTTTCTACAGCTCCTTGTCTCTTCTTTTGGTTTTCTATATCCAGGGTTGTTTCTATGTGTTCTTTCTTGATTGCTTCTATTTCCATTTTTAATTTCTTCAACTGTTTGATTGTGTTTTCCTGGAATTCTTTCAGGGATTTTTGTGACTCCTCTGTATGGGCTTCTACTTGTTTATCTATGATTTCCTGGAATTCTTTCAAGGATTTTTGTGACTCCTCTCTATGGGCTTCTACTGGTTTATTTATGATTTCCTGGAATTCTTTCAGGGATTTTTGCGATTCCTCTCTGTAGGCTTCTACTTGTTCTCTAAGGGAGTTCTTCACGTCTTTCTTGAAGTCCTCCAGCATCCTGATCAAATATGATTTTGAAACTAGATCTTGCTTTTCTGGTGTGTTTGGATATTCCGTGTTTGCTTTGGTGGGAGAATTGGGCTCCGATGATGCCATGTAGTCTTGGTTTCTGTTGCTTGGGTTCCTGTGCTTGCCTCTTGCCATCAGATTATCTCTAGTGTTACTTTGTTCTGCTATTTCTGACAGTGGCTAGACTGCCCTATAAGCCTGTGTGTCAGGAGTGCTGTAGACCTGTTTTCCTGTTTTCTTTCAGCCAGTTATGGGGACAGAGTGTTCTGCTTTTGGGCGTGTAGTTTTTCCTATCTACAGGCCTTCAGCTGTTCCTGTGGGCCTGTGTCTGGTGTTCACCAGGCAGGTCACTTGCAGCAGAAAAGTTGGTCTCACGGCGGCTGCAACCAGGAAGATCTGCGTCGCCGTTTCCGGGAGCCTCCGTGTACCAGGTGAACCATACATTTTACAACACTGAAGGAAAGGCGTTTAAATCCTCTACAGTAATATAATTAAATGTTCAGAATTTTAGTAATCATCAGCACGTGCTGAGGTTCACAACCTCAGTAGTGATCCCTTTAAACAAATAAACAAACACCCTCACAGACATGCTGTAGACTACCAGTTAGAACCCAGGCATTGTCATTAACAAGGTATCAATTCAGGAGTTAGGCAACCATTGTGTAAGAATGCACGTAAGATACTCTTTGGGTGGCAAGGATCCATGTGCAGATTCAAGCCAAAGCATCTCAGCAGTTTACCTTAAAAACCTTTGGTGAGCATATCTGAACAATGTTATCCTCAGCAGACTATCTATGGATCACCTTACAAAATGAAAATTAAATGCATAATCTTAGTATAGATTTTGATTATACATTAGCACAGTACTAGTGTTGATATCTAATATAATAATTGTACCTGTGGCCTCTATAATGAATGACAGCTACAACCTTCATGGTGACAGGTATATGAAATCGTCTTTGTAACAAATCAGTGGCCTTAGAAAAACTCCAAACCAAAACTAGATGGAATTGGAAACAGCAGTATTTCAGATTTATTTTTTAAGAGACTAGAGATGATGACAATAAATTCAAGTGTCATTTGAAGTTCAGTCCTTGGGAGAAGGAAATCAGAATTCACTAAATGGAACAGTTTTGTTTCCATCTACAAAAGAAAATTTTATAAGTAGATGGAATTTTTGCTATTCAAGTATGGACAATGGGTAAGAAAATTAGAAGTGTCATTAAAACCTTGTCTTTGGAGATTGATCCACCACTTCAAAATAAGTTGATTTTCAATGTCCTGTGTTTCTTAAGGGTGAAAGGACTGACACATTTGCAATATTTCACTTCCCTGCCTGAGTTCGAGTCTGGAGAAGAGGGTTACATAAAAGTTCCAAGCATGTAGAAGTAGAAACAACAGCTTTGTTCTTTAAATAGTTGCTAGGGGGTCTTTTAAGTAATGATCTTTTCTATTTTATTGCTTTTATGGATATGTAGGAGATTCTTTTAAGCGATGGATGAAGTATCATGACATACGTAAACCATTACTGATGGTAATATACTTTATTTTGAATGTGGATTTGTGTGTGTATGTGTGTGTCTGTCTGTGTGTGTCTGTGCGTGTGTGTGTGTGTGTGTGCAAGATGTGTTGTGGGTATGAACATCAGAGGGTAACTTTAAGCTGTCAGTTCTATTCTTCCACCAATCACTGAAAAGCCTTGTTTGTAAGCACATTTACACACTGAATCATCTCACTGGCTATTTCTGAGGAGAAAGTATCTTCCTAAGATACAAAGTGTGTGTGTGTGTGTGTGTGTGTGTGTGTGTGTGTGTGTGTGTGTACGTGTGATGAAATGTAGGAACTTCATAAATATATAATTTCACTTCTTTAACTGTAATCTTGAGAATTAAATCACCATCTTAGGTAATTGGCATTAGTTCAAATATTAAGTAATGACAAAACCATATTCTTATTTTTTGTTATCAATTATACAAACAAAAAAATAGAGTGTCAAATCTGTTTTGAAAAAATAATAAAATTTCTCTCAGGTATATGCCTGCCTATTTAAAATGTTTTAATAGTATTAAATGTTAGAGTTGAGAATGAGAAAATTCCCAGTGAATACACCCTGCTTGTGACTACAACCATTGTCAGAAGGGTCATAGGTCAGATCCATGACCTTTTGTATTTTCTAAGTGGCAGTAGGGCATATATGTCCTTCCTGTTGCTAATGTCAACTTTTATGCTTATTATTGCCAGACATTTGCTTTTCTGTAATGACTCACACTAGTTGTATTTCCAGCTGAGACCTCTGCTCCTGACTTGAGACTCATGCTAAGCTGCCTAATTATCCACTTGAAAGCATAACAGACATCTCGAAGTGTAGAGAATCCAACAACAGTCTTTACCACTTCTCTCCCCATGTCCTAATCACATTCCCCAACTCAGAAGTTGACAATTTCTCCTCATCCACAGTTTAGATATTCCAGCCTCATGGTGATTACTTGCAAATTATTTGCAATTTATTCTTTTTTTACAATATATATTGTACCAACAAATCTTTTCTTTCCTAGTTCAAGCACATTCTGATGATGTCCATGCTGCTATCCTGTTCCAGTCATTAATCGCTCCAAACCACATCTGTCTGTCTACCGCCCAGTTAACTTCATAGCTATAGATCCTAGTTATTACCACTGAGCTGTACTACCTCTCCCAATTCATTATATGTGTGTTTCTACAGCCCAGGTGATGACCTTATGATAAGTTGATGTGCAGGGCCCTGTTTGCAAATTAAGATTATGTGCATAAGCTTAGAAAGCTGAGACTTGATGAATACAGCCCATAATACTGAGTGTAAGTCATGACATGGCATAGGAGCTCGGGCCTTTGAACTTCAAAGTGTGATCAGCTTACATGAGTATCATTCAAGATAAAATAAATAAATAAAATCCATACTCCACATATATATACATACAAATCTATATATATACATATATATACATATACCTATATATATATATATATATATATATGTATATATATATATATATATATATAGGCTGGATCCCCAGTTAAGGCAGGCTCGGAATGGCCATTCCTTCAGTCTTTGCCACTACCATCCCTCCATGCAATCATATTAGCCTTCTATAGTTCCTGAAATTTCTGGAATATTCCTCCCACATTTATTTCCTCTATTATCTTTTCGGCTGCTCCAAAGTCCTGTGCTAATATCGTCTCAGTTCTGTTATTTCCGGATAATCTCTTCTAAATGCACATCTCATTGATTCTATCTCCTCTTCTTTATTTTTGAACTGCAGGATGTCCCATCATCCAAAGTATTAAACATACCTTTGTTTATTTTTCTTCCAAGCACTAAAATAGAAACACTCTAACAACCACTCAAGTATATGCCATATAAATGAGTCTGAAAATCAATAAATTTATTGGCACATAGGCATTATCAATTTTTGCCCACCAACAATCAATAACTTCTGCTATAAATATCAACAAACCTTAGACCCCCAATTTGTCCTGCCTACTGGAGGTACAGGGGTAAAAGATGGAGCAGAATTTGAGGGAAGGAACAGCCAATGACTGGCCTAGCTTGAGGCTCACGTCATTTGAAAGACCCCACACTGACTCTACTAATGATATTCACCACACTTGCAGACAGGAGCCTCACATAACTGTAACCCTAAAGGCTTCAACCAGCAACTGATGGAAACAGATGCAGAGATCCATAGGCAAACATTGAATGGTGCTATAAGAATCCTGTGAAAGAGGAGTGGAAGGACTGAAGGGAGCAGAGGGGTCAAGGACACCACAAAAACACCTACAGAATCGACTAACTTGGGCCCATAGGGGCTCGTAGAGACTGAACTGCCAACCGGAGAGCATACATGGGACAGACCTAGGCCCTTTGCACATATCTAACAGTTAGGCAGTTGGGTATTCATGTGGGACTCCTAAAGCAGACACAGAGGCTGACTTGACTACGGTGCCTGCCATTGGCTACCTTTCCTTTAACTGGGCTGCCCTGTCTAGCCTCACTAGAAGCAGATGTACTTAGTCTTGCTGCAATTTGATATGCCAAAGCTGGTTGATATTCATGGGAGGCCTCCCCCCTTTTCTGAGAAGAGAAGAAGGATGGGAACAGCGGAGGGAAGAGGAGAGGGAAGGACTGGGAGAAGAGGAGCGAGAGGAAGTTGTGATCAGGATGTAAAGTAAATAAGTAATCAATAATTTAAAAATAGAATACATATTATAAAATCTGGAAAGATAGAAAACCCAACTATCATATGCTTTGTATAATACTTTTAAAAAACTGTATAAGACGTAAGTTTATGATTGGAAGCCAAAAATTTATATTTAAAAAAAATGGTTGTAAATTTGTTTGGTTTTTATTTATTTATTTTTTTGCTTCACACCTTGCTTTTGGTATATACTGCAAAGGTTCATAAATGCTTTCAAATCTTCAGTTTCTCTCTCAAGCTTCTCATAATATCCTTCTGTTTATAACACAGACATATGGTAAAGAAGACATGGGTACCATGATGAAACTTTCATATATTTTGTTGTATTTCATTATGATTTCTTTCTATATATGTCTATTCAAAATGAAGATATGTAAACTCCTTAGTTGGTCCTCATACAATTTATCTCAGAAATGCTTAATTCTTTTGGTACAGTTTTAATTCAAATCTTATAAATAATTTTATTAAAATGCTAAATGATCCATATAATAATAACCATACACCCTTCCCACCCCTCATAAAATTTATTTGGGCCCAATCCTATGCTTGTGCTTTTAAAAAAGAAAACACAGTATCTACTCTCAAAAAGAAACAATACTATAAAGCAGAAATTACTTGAGAATGGATTTTAATATATGATTTCCCCATTTTGAGGTATCTGTAGGCACCAAATTTTATATTCTACTGAGCCCACTGGTGCTATTATAAAACAAAATGATGCCATTTATTTTTAGAGATGACCTAATAGTTACTGACTGCTAATTTCATTAAACTATAGGCTGAAAATTATGAATAC
This sequence comes from Rattus norvegicus, assembly GCF_021556685.1. Taxonomy (NCBI): domain Eukaryota; kingdom Metazoa; phylum Chordata; class Mammalia; order Rodentia; family Muridae; genus Rattus; species Rattus norvegicus. The sequence goes on from NC_141547.1 coordinate 38,652,152, forward strand.
TTTTATTTATTATATATAATATATTATTATACATATGAAATGATGTTTTAATATATGTGTGTAATATATATTGTATATATTTAGATGTCATATGCACTGTACATATGTAAATAAGAAAAATAAATTCAGCTGGTAATACTTCAAGTCCAGAAGCTAGTAATTAGGTATAAATAAAAACAACACAGGATTGCTTCCCTGTAAGTCACCTAGCAATCTCAAGTTTTCCTCTTTAAGGCCCACGTGGGAGCTGAATAATAGGAAAGAATGTAGACTTCCAGAAAGACAGAGTCATCCTTATTGAAGTGAAAGTTTGAAACTGTCATTCATCTTGGCTCTTTCTTTTGAATAAGATCCTATTTAGAAACTTAAGAACAACAGAAACCTAATTAAAACAGTCCTCTACACTGGAGAATAATACAGGTGATTGGTCATGAAGATGAATTAAATCATATGCCGTGGTAACTATACAACAAAGCAGAAATCACAACATTATAGCATTTTTGCAGAATATAGGGTTATGATCTCCAAAAGTTGAATAATAATGGATCTAAATATATAGCACTGGCATAATGATAAAAAGCAAGAATTTGATAGAACTTTTTATATTTTGTCTTAATGAAGTATTTTTCATCTTAAAAATAATTTGATTAAAACTGAGTTGCAAAGACAATAAATAGAATCTTTTTTTTAACCTCACTTGATTTTCTGGTTGTATCTTATATAATAAAAGAACATTGTGGGGACACTGACATTGGTATGTCCCAACTCAATCAGACTCAGGTCCTATCAGATCTCCAAGGCTTTTATAATCTCTCTCTCTCTCTCTCTCTCTCTCTCTCTCTGGCTGGCTGTCTATATCTGTGTCTCTCTTCATGTGTGAATGTGTTTGTGTGAATGTCAGTGTGTGGGGTGTGCATGTTTGTGAGTGTGTAAATGTTTATGTGCAAGAATTTGCAAGAGTGAGTGTGAGCATGTGATATGTGTGTGACTGTGTGATGTATCTTTGTGTCTGTATGTGTGTGTTATTTAGTCATCATCACAATTTAGATTCAGAAATGTTTCATATTTCATCATAAAAAGGAATATGGCACATATTTTCATGTGTCTTTTTAGTCACACCTTCTACAAACTGATAGTTCCTTTTAAGTTTAATTGTTTTGCATTTATGTATGATTATTTGCAGACATAACCTAATGCTATATTCTTCAAAATGGACACATAAACTTCATCCTAATTTCATACCTCTTTTTAATAAAAAAATAGTGCATCTCTGAGTTCTCATCAGAGAAACTTCTTGTTGCAACTATTTAACGTGTTCATAATAAGAGATTTTGGAGTTCCTAGTTTTAAATAGAACATCTACATCACAGCCCCTTACACCCAGGGTCATTAGGGTCATTTGTGATGAGAATTTGGAATGATTGAAAGATACAGAGGTAGTAGTCATCTGTACCAAGACACCATTTGCTGACATACAAGTGTTGTTGTCCATATGAACTCATAGTAGCTGAGACTTTATGCACAAGACCTTCATGCCATATTATCACAGCCAAAATACCAGGACAGAGAGTGGTCTCAACCCTTAGCTGGAGGGTTATTAGTGGATAATGGATTCAGGAGGAAGAGTGAGTTTCCTTCATGAATGTGGCATTGGAGAGGCTACTGATACCCCAAGAGATAACTCTAAACTCATGTATACAAGGAACATAAATGGATTTTGTGTGTTTAAAAACAAAGCACAAGAGGTTCTGGGGGAAATTCTTTGGGTGGGGGAATAAGAGGAGAAGTGGAGGAGAGGAAATGATGGCAGATTATACCTATAAACGCTTTAAGAACTCATGGGATTATTGAATTATTTTAAAAATGAATAAAACTTAGGCATCTGTTTGACTTTCACACTACGTTTGAAGTTTTAAATTGTATTAAGGAAGTACTTATATTCAAGGACATCTAGCAGACAGAACAAGTTCAAATCAATAATCTCCTCAATGTGATTCTGGCACTGCTATTCGCATTTGGAGCACTACCCACTCATAGTTCTTATTAATTTTACCAACTATGCAATATAATGGCTTCTCCAAAGGCAGCAAAGAATTAAGGGAAAATTGAAATGTTTTAAATAATGGGGACACCTATTTTTCTTCTTCCTGTCTCCCATACACTTTGCCACCCATGATTTTCTTCTCTCAGCCAAGGAATCTTACTCCCTAGTCAGGATCTCCATGAGATGTCAATGGTTCTTTATTCAGCCAGACTCTCAGTCCCTGGCTTCTCACCAACAATTGCAAGTCTTGTGAGCTGTTCTCTTAGATCTTTAGGCAGTGCATAAATATCCCACGCTATTTTCCTAATGAAATTCACTAGATTAATGTGGTATTGTGGTAGTTAAAATATCCCTCTATCTAACAATGTTAAAAATGAACAACTGTGTCACTCCTCTGCGTTACATTCAGAAGCTAATTTAAAGAGATCGTGGCAACAATGGAAATGCTAGGAACAAAAAATTGGTTCCAATTTTTGCTGGAATGTCTCTAATCCCAGGCTGCCACTCACCATTACAGAGTGATTTTCAGCTAATAAAATGAAGGCTATTATTGAAGTGGAGCCGTGCTGTAATCCTGTATGACAGGCAGGACTCATATTATTATTCATCGTTTACAGATGAAGCAGTTAAGTCAGCAGTATTAAAAGATTTGTCCCAGGTCACTGGCTTATTTAATGACAGTCTAAGATGAGAAGCAAGTTTTAGACACACATAATACCATAATGAAGAGGGTCGATCATACTAAATTATAAAATATTTCTTTATAGCATCTGAAAGTATTATTGAGCTCTTACGGGATTTTAAACAATGATCTCATATGACAAGATGGATGTGAAAAATAAAAGGTATCTATTTATAAGACTTGGGTAATGTTGGGAGAATTAACTGTTTTAATATTTTATTTTCATATAGGAATATACATATTGACTCACGGAGCCTTCTTCCCTATTTATCATAACATACATTACTCACAGCCATGCTTCCCTTGGTCATGAAACATTTAAGAGAGATTAATATTATTGCAAAATATTTCTTGGGAATGTGTTTACTCTGTATTTCTAAGTTCTGAAGAGTGAGCAAAATCGTTCACCACAAAGGTGCTGAGGTGGAAGAAAGGAGGTTACGTGCACACACTCAAGTGAATTAAGAGAGCATCCGCACAAGGTAAGGGGCGGAGCTAATACTGGTTAGCAATAGTGCTAAGCAGGAAAATAGGTTCAATTGCAAAGATAAAAAAATAATGTGATTAGTGCTCATTTTAGCTTAGAGAAATGAGGAAAAATGTGGTTTTACAGTGAAATGGAGAACAGAATCCTAGGAGAAAAAAACCACTTTCTTTCTTATAGGAAGATCTTCCCAAAAGGAAGAATTTTGAGGAAAAGTAAGACGTATAGCAAAACATTACCCAATAAAAATGGAAGCTGGCTAGGCAGTAGTGACTCAAACCTTTAATCCCAGCGTCTAGAAGGCAGAATCCAGTAGATCGCTGAGATCAAGGCCTGCCTGGTCTACAGAGCAAATTCCAGGACAGTCAGTGCTATACAGAGAAACCCTATCTCAAAATTTCAAAATAAAAAAGGAAGGAAGGCATTGTTTTTAATAGGTGAGTAGTACTCCATTGTGTAAATATACCACATCTTCTGTATTTATTCCTCTTTTGAAGGACATCTGGATTCTTTCCAGATCCTGTCTATTATTAAATAAGGCTGCTATGAACATAGTGGAGCATGTGTCCTTAATATATGTTGGAGCATCTTTTGAGTATACCCCGGAGTGGTATAGCTGGGTCCTCAGGTATTACTATTGTCCAGTTTTCTAATGAACCATCAGACTGTTTTCTAGAGTGGTTATACCAGTTTGCAATCCCACCAACAATGGAGCAATGTTCCTCATTCTCCACATCCATGCTAGTATCTGCTGTCACCTGAATTTTTGATCTTAGCCATTCAGACAGGTATGAGATGGAATCTTAGGGTTGTTTTTATTTGCATTTCCCTGATGACTAAGGATGTTGAACATTTCTTTAGGTGGTTCTCAGTCATTCAATATTCCTCAGTTGAGAATTCTTTGTCTAGCTCTGGACCCTATGTTTTAATAATATTATTTGATTCTCTGGAGTCAAACTTCTTTAGTTCTTTGTATATATAGGATATTAGCCCTCTATTGGATGTAGTATTGGTAAAGAACTTTTCCCAATCTGTTGTCTGCCATTGTGTCCTATTGACAGTGTCCTTTGCCTTACTGAAACTTTGTAATTTTATGAGGTTCCCTTTATCTAATCTTGACCTTAGTGCATAAGCCATTGGTGTTCTGTTCAGGAAATTTTCCCCAGTGTCCATATGTTTGAGGCTTTCCCCCACTTTCTCTTCTATTAGTTTCAGTGTATCTTGTTTTATGTGGAGGTCCTTTTTCCACTTGGACTTGAGCTTTGTACCAGGACATAAGAATGGATCAATTTCCATTCTTCCACATGATGACTGACAGTTGAATCAACACCATTTGTTAAAAATGCCATCTTTTTTTCATTGGATGGTTTTAGTTCCTTTGCCAAAGATCAAGTGATCATAGGTGTGTGAACTCATTTCTGGGTCTTCATGAAATTCTTACACAAATTGATGGAACTAGAAAAATATCATACTAAGTAAGGTAATCCATTAACAAAAGAACACATGTCGTATGCCCTCACTTATAAGTGGATATTAGTCCAAAAGCTTGGGAATGCCCAAAATACAATTCACAGATCACATGAAACTCAAGAAGAAGGAAATGTGGAGGCTTCTTCACTCCTGCTTAGAAGGGGAAACACAATACTCATGGGAGAAATATGCAAAGTGTGGAGCAGAGACTAAAGGAAATGCCATCCAGAGATTGCCCCACCTGGGTATGCATCCCATATACAGACACCCAACCCAGACACTATTGTGGATGCCAAGAAGTGCTTGCTGACAGGAACCTGATATAACTGTCTCCTGAGAGATTTTGCCAGAGCCTGACAAATACAGAGGTGGATGCTTGCAAGCCAACCATTGGACTGAGCACAGGTATCCCAGTGAAGGAGTTAGAGAAAGGACTGAAGAAGCTGAAGGAATTTGCAACCACAACAACATTACCAACCAGTACCCCAGAGCTCTCAGGGACTACACCACCAACCAGAGAGTACACATGGAGGGACCCATGACGCCAGCTGCATATGTAGCAGAGGATGGCCTTGTTGGACATCAATGGGAGGAGAGGCTGTTGGTCCTGTGAAGGCCTGATGCCTCAGCGTAGGGGAATCCCAGGGCAAGAAAGCAGGACTGAGTGGGTGGGTGGGGGAGCACCCTCATAGAAGCATTGGGAGGGGGGATGGGATAGGGGATTTCAGGAGGGGAATCCAGGAGAGGAGACTACATTTGAAATGTAAATAAATAAAATATCCAATTTAAAAAAGAAAGAAAGAAAGGAAGGAAGGAAATTGAAGAAATAGAAGAAATCGATCAAAGAAGCACTCTAGAAGCAATATTATCTGCTCACTGTGCCATTAAAAGTTATGGCCATGGGCAAGAAACCTTTAGTAGAATAGCATGTGTGAGTTTTGAAGCAGGTTATGTTCAATTTTATAAAAAAATAAATTAGATAATACACAAAACCAACTGTTCTGTTTGCTTTTAGGTAGGCAAGGTCTCTCTCTGTGTGTTTCCTTCTTTCTTTCTTTTCCCAAAAAATATCCTTTATTATTATTTTGACCCAGAATGTATGTTGGAACTTTAAAGATATACAAGTCATTCTTCAAGGAATGAACTTCTATAAGTATATGAGGTGACAATGGAATATGAAGAAAATAATAAACTTTTGAGATATTAATTTGTGTGATTCTTGATGCATTTTGGGACTTGATTTAAGGTACATAGTTATTAGCTTATCCAAGACAGAGTCTAGAATTTGAGATATCTTCTTCCAAAATCTAGATTCTAGATTTGTAATACATTACCATAGCAGATGTTATGATAAATACTTCTGTTAGAAAGGTTAGATAGGAGAAATCAACAATAGGAGGTGAAAGAGAATAAAACGATGTAGGCAATTCAATTTTACTTTATTGGAAACATAGTTCAATATTTGAGGTCATTATCACTTTTTATTATTTAGCATATATTAAGCTCTTATGTAATTTTCTAACTAAACAACATGTGTTTCATTCTGATGTATGTGTAATATTTACATTTTCTGAGTAACATTGCTTTGAAGGTTTCACAGAAAATCATTTCCCTATTTCCTATCTTTTACACTTTCTTAAAAATGTTAGCATTTCCTTTTCTATTACTGTTAAGACTGCATGTGACAATTTTGGGAAAATTATACTGAATCTCAGTATTGTTTCTGCCAACATAGTAATTTTTAGAATGAAGTGGTTCCTAATGATTTTCTGCTAAATCAGTGCCTAGCACAATGAACATGAGAGAGCCTTCCTCTGGCAGCTGATGGGAGCAGAGGCAGAGATCCACAGCTAAACATTAGGCGGAGCTAGGAGAACCCAACAGAATAGGGAGAGGAAAGATTATAGGAGCTAAATGAGTCAAGACAACAGAAGAACAGGACCCATAAAATCAACTAATCAAGGCTCATGGCAGCTGTGAGAGACTGAAGCAGCAATCATGGAACCTGAATTTGTCTGTGATAGGTCCTCGGCAAACATGCTGTGAACTTTTAACTTTTGGTAATTGTTGGTTCATGAAAGTGGGAGAGGGGTATCTCTGATTCTTTTATCTCTTCTTGGGACCCTTTTCCTCCTCCTGCCTTGCCTCATCTAGCCTTACTACAAGGGAAGACGCCTAGTCTTACAGCAACTTGATATCCTGTATTTGGTTGATATCACTGAGAGGCCTGCTCTTTTCTGAAAGGAAACATAGGGGTGGTGGGTCTTAGGGAGAGGGGAGATATGAGGGTGCTGGGAGGAATGGAGAGAGCAGAAGCTGCAGTTGGAATGTGTTACATACAAGGAGAATAAATTTTAAAAATATATAAACCTGAAAATAAAACATCACTAGTTTCCAGAAATTACATTAGAAATTGAAAAATACTGTTGATAGTGGGGTAGGTATCGATCATGGTTCCTTTTCTACAGGGACGTCAGTAAGCATCGCCATGCTTCATGCCACCATGCCTTCCCTACCAAGGTGGATAAAATCTACTCAAAACGTAGTGATGAGGAGTGAGGTAAATAACTATTCCTAGAGAATGAAGTTAAAGCCTGGAAGAAAAGCAAAGAGAAATAGTGCAGGAGGAAGTCACTCACATTTGCTTACAATAAGCTCTTACATTTCAAAGGCAGGGAAGCTTCATGATAAAACACTTGGGTATAATTTGTAGCCACATCAAGTTAACTGGGCACAAGATAAACATTGCAAACAATTCTACAGTCAGATCAAAAATTGGTGCAAGGAACTCAGGAAAACATTTACATTCCTATTGTCTTCTGAACTACATAGTAAATATAAATCATTGTATTTGTATGATTAAAAGCATGTACAAAGATGATTTTAATTCAATACAAAAGGGAAGAAGGCGCTGAGACATAGGGAATACACCCATGCTACAAGATCAAAAAAGTCTTTTAGTCTTATGTCAAGCTTATCCCAAGAATTTGGTGTTTCCAAATATTTTTTTTACACCTAAGATCCTACCTTTTCTTTGCCTTCTTTGTAATCTCCATAGATTGAGTTTCATTTACTTAACACCTGTATCAGTTAGCTACTGGCAATCATTAAGGCACAAATCTTATTCCTTTAGCATGTATAAAAGACATCATGGGTAGGAGCTAATGAATCAAAGATAAGAGAAATGGCAATAATAACTTTCAGCTGGGAGAGCTGTAAAAATGAGATTTCCAGGTAAATATTTACAAGATATTTTTCTTATAAAAATTTGGGATAGCGTTCCTGGTGTTTCTTAGATTCTGTTTTTGTTCAGTGTTTTGATCATTAATTATGAATGACTGAATCCCTTTACCATGAGTCATTATCAATGATCTCCTTTTAATGGCTCTATAGTACATTATTTTTTATTATATCATAAATAATTCAACAAATGGCTCACAGTTGATCATTAGCTCTATTTCTGTTGTTTTCCTTTAAAGAAAAAATGTTATATGATACATTTTAATGAATTTTTAAAGTGTAAACTTTTCTAGATCAGAATGTATAGGTAAATTTAGGATTTCTGGTAAATACTCATGAATTTCCCCCAGGGAAACTACAGAAAATATATTTTCATTTCAAACAGAAAGTGTCGCTGATGCATATGTATGTGTATTTATACTTCTAAGACTCCATACTCTCTTTCTGTTGGTAAGGCTTCTTCGGGTTGTTTATTTGGCTTTTTTTGGGATTTTTGTTTGGTTTTGCTTTCAAAAAGTAGGCTGCTGAATTACTTAGTATTCAGTGTTCGTGAATATTTGAAGAATAATTTCTCTCATTGGGATTATTTCTGGAACAACTACAAACAAATAACAGCATGCTCACTCTCTGAAGAAAAACATAAAACAGACATATTAAGTGCGGCTCGAATTCTGAAACTATGGAAGTATAACCATGGCCAAAGCAGAGAGAAAGTTTTCAGCTTCTCAGTGACTTTCCCAGCTGCTGGGTCCTACCGTGCCTATTTTTGCAAAGAATGAAAAAGACACAGCAGGTTTCTTTGGAACATCAAACTGAGAAAATTGTCTACATCTTTAACAGCCTTAAAAGAATTTTTGGCAGAATGAATAAGTACGCATAATTGAGAAAAATACCCTAATCTGTAGGGGGAAAAGATATAAAAAGAGGCTAAACAAGAATGTTTCTGCCTGTGCTTTTCATAACAGCCTTCCACCTGTCGCTGACTGCAGTATTAAAAGCACTAAAATCTAGAGCATAGAAAGCGTAGGGGGCGGGGACGCTGTAGAAAGGAGGCAGCACAGGCCTGTGGAAATGGACAGTCCTGAGGGAGGTATAGTCATGCACATGCTATAAAGTTGGGACTCCCTCCACCCCGGCCCCATCTCACTTCAGCCATTTAGCAATCCTGCCTTTGTGAGAAGCTAAAGTATCTTTTCCCTAGCTCAGTTTCCACATTTTTAGCAGTTCCTTTCTTTCGAAGGGCCTGGCTCATAGACTCTATTCAATAATAGGACATATTTTCTTACTAGACTGACTAGACTTTCTGATTAGACTGTGAAGTCAGGCCAACCACTTCAGACCAATGCTGAGTTATGAGATAAAGAAGTGAAAGACTTAGGTGGTGACAGGATGTGATGTCACAGTCACTTTTTGCAATCTGTTTTTCTGAGCACAATTAACCACCTGATACCATCAGCAGTGGGTGTCAGAGGCCAGTGAAATGAATTTCGGAAAGTAGGAAAGGAAAGTCAGTGAAATCCTAAGAAAAAAGTAACCACTACATAAACTGACTTGTTAAACCTGTATTCACCACCCCTACCTATATTTCTGTCAAAACATGATTTCTGGTGTAGGCTACGAAGCATCTACAAAATGTATCCATTACAGAACAGTAATTTTCTTTCCAACTTTCTTTCTACCCATGTAAAACCCCTTCATAGCTATTCTCTAGTTTTCCAAGGCTTTTCAGTACAGAAAATCCATAGTTATATACACAATCAATTCACTATGTTTGAACTAACTATGCTCCATTTTAAATGGTGAAAGGGATCTGTGTGGCCAACAATTAGCTGGACCAAATCAGGGTCTTTTTTTTTTATAGAAAATGGATTCTTTTCTCATACAATGCATCCTGTCCACAACCCCTTTCACCCTTTCCAGCTATCCTCCACCTCCCTTCTCCATGCACTCCCTATCCCTTTCCTCTTCAGAAAAGAACAGGCTTCCAAGAGACAAAAGCCAAGCAAGCCAAAACAAGATACACTAAGACAAGGCAAAAGCCCTCCTACCAAGGCTGGGCAAACATCAGTGGCACATATAGTGCACATGTTCTTCAACGAGACCAGAATACAAACCTATAAGCAAACAGTGACCTGTCGTGCAATGTCCCGCTTTGCTGCTGATACAAGCAATAAGGGACTTTTTGTTTCAAATCCGTATCTTTTATTCAATTTCAGTTCTTTTTAACATTTTAAAATAAAAAAAATTCTGACATCTGTCTTAAGAATCATAAACAACGAGAAGCCCTAGATGGAGGGAGCTATGCAAAGAACAATGGAGGACCGGATCATCTTGCTAACTCGACATTCCTTGGTAGTCTTCATTCTGTACGCCCCTTCTCTCATTATTTTTGTACTGAAAATATATCTTAAAGCGGGTATCATGCCTTCACTTTAAAGACAGAGTCTTGAGTTTATTATTTCCTCACCATTAACTGATTATATTTTTTGAGGATAATTCTAAGCTTCTCTGCTGTGAATCAAATAGAGAACATGACCTTAGAACTTGTCAAAGATTCTTGATGAAAATTTTAAGAAGATAATTTTAGTGAAATCGTTTATGAGCTCCTGACATTCATTATTATTTTCTATCATGTTGCATTTATTCAAATGTGGACAGTGAAGATGTCATCATTAGAACTGACAGCCTCTACAATTTCAATATATAAAACCTCAAAACTTTAACTTTTATTGTGATTATCTATCATTTTCTATTATTGTAACTGGAGACTATGATAAAATTTAGACGAATTTAAAATGTCCGGTTTATTTCTCATGCTGTATCCGTCTGAATTACTTGTCCCTATGTAATGAACACTTTGCACTATACCTCTTTATGCATGATAGTTTATCTCTGAAATGACCTTGCAGCATGCATTTTAATTTCCTAAATTTAGGGGTGACAGAGGCAAGTACATAACTTGGTCAAAATTACATTATTTAATGATTATCGTACATAATACGATATCATTATTTGTCAGAGATGAATAAAGGTCTAGATTTTAACCAGGAGCTTCTTCTGTACTCTGGTTATTTTCAGTGGTTACTATTTGAAGTCCTTGTTTGTTGAATTCAAATAACATAAGCTCCACTTGGGCTCCATTCTGGGTTCTAGCCCATACTTTATATTCTATTCTGAAAGTCTTCAGCAGTCTGTTCTTGGAATGCTCCATGTGTGGCTTTTTCTGTGCCATAGCAGGGACTCTTTCAGAACATAGTCCTTTGTGCTTCTCCTGTACCACATGAGGTGACCTCCAGAAACCGTTAATCATTAGCTCAGAATGCCACAGGGGAATACTGTACTCTGGGTGGCTCAAGCCACAATATTTTCTCTGAGTTTTAAAGCATGGGAATCTCCAGGTCAGTATACCAGCTTGGCTACCTGATGTTGAAGACATGTACCCATCTTCTCCCTGTGTCCTCACAGAGGGAGAGACTGAGTCTCCTTTGAATTATGAGAGTTCTGTTAGATCATAGGCCTCCTTGCAAGATACCATTTAACTTTTAATTACCATTAAGTGTTAAGGAAAAACATACCTGCAAATGTCATGGCTGTGGAGTTAGACAAATTAATTAGTTTGTGTGGGGTGGGCATATATTCCATTTCTTCACCAGTTCTTTAAAACACTTGCTGCTTTTGACGTGTGTGTTCATTTTAACTGAATTTTTGTTTAACTGCAAGTGAATCTATACAAACAGAGAAATGCTACATATTTTTAATGAAAGAAAAACAAAGCTATTGGTGTAGATAAGGCTAGACTACATTATATAAATGATTTACATCTGTCCTAGTAAACTTTAATTCTGAAGTACTTGTCTTTTCCTGTTAATTGTACTGGTAGATTGTGTTCTATCACTTCGTACCAAGTTTGAACAGTATAAGGACACCATGTCGCACTATGATGGCACAGCATCTCTGAGAAACAGCTACGACAGAGGCATGTTTCTATCATAAGTCCTTCACTCTTGCTATGGGCCTCTCTCTCTCTCCCTCCCTTCCTCCCCCCCTCTTTCTCTCTGTATGTGTGTATGCGCGCGCGCACGTGTGTGTGTGCGCGCGTGTGTGCATGTATGTGTGTTCTTATCCCTTTTCTCTATTATTCATTCTGATTGAAGTCATCTGCCATGGAAGGATGATATTCAGAAGGCTTGTAGATAATTCCAGTGTCAAAGAACACAGAGGCCTCAGGAAAACAGCTAATGAGAATGATAGCAACCCTGTGAGTAAGCTTAGAAGCAGATTCTTGAGCCTCAGTCAAGCCTTTAAATGATGGCAGTCAAAACTGATAACTTGACATCAACTTCCTGGGAGATCCAGAGCCTGCACCACCCAGCAAAGCTGCTCCCAGATTCCTGGCCTATGGGAAATGTGTCCCAATTAATGTTTGCTGTTGTTAGCTGCTAAATTGTGGGGCAATTTGTTGTGCAGAAATAGATGACTATTATAACTACAAATTCTTCAACTCCCAAAATAGTAGTTTATTTCACACTGACAAGAGGTCCCCAGCAAATGTTCCTAATGAGGCAGCGGCTTTCTCTTCCAAGAGCTGACTTAGTACTAAAGAAAATTCTGTGGGATGGGCCACCATGTTGCTGTTATCTTCTGGCTTCACAGTTCGCTTAACATAAGCCAATTAATAGTTGAAAGATGTGGAGACTTGAGAGTAGGGTGTTTTAAAGGCCACCTATGAGCAGTAACCACTGTTGTTTCTGATGCCATGGCTTGGTGCTCTAAGAACAAGGCTTGCCTAACAGAAGAGAAAGTGATATATGTGTACTATCTTTACATCAAGACAAATGAAAAAACAGGCTTCAGGATGAAATTTGTCCCCTTAAAATATGGCTCTTAGGTTTGCCTTCTTTTATGAGCCCCAGACTAAAGCATCAAACTATTCGCACCTTCATTTTAGAGCAGCATTTTTCTATCTTAATGTTACTGTCACTTGCTGCAAGATAATTCCATACCAAGAAAGGCGGTGTGGTGCTCTGTGCCTAGAGGACTTTTCTTCAGCTTTTCTGAACTGTGGTCTCTTGATTCCGTGGGTATCCATCATACTACCGGTGACAAAGAAAAACGTCCTAGACCTTGCAACTGACAGAGGCAAAATCAACTATTTGAAGTTTCAGAGACACAAAAATATTTTCTTTTCCATCATCTTTTACAAACTCATTACTCCATTGGATTTCTTCTATCAAAGCAATTGAAAATTACCCACATTGATCTTTAGCTTAGCATTATAGTTTTCTTTAACTTATCATAGAAACTCATGGAAAGGGTTGTAACTCAAGAGAGTTGTAAACAGTTGCTATTTCTATTTCTGTGACCTATCTCAAGTTGTTTTTATTCCCTTCGTTACCAATAATGATATATTCATTTTACCTCCTTAACTAATTTTCAGGCCCTTACTTCTGTCTTCCTTTATATAGTAGTCAATTATCAGAGAGATTATCACTATATAATTTATATATGGGATTTTCTTCGGTTTTTATGAGATCCTGGAAATTACAATTTCGTTTCTCTCTAATTTCACACTAAAGAAGTAGTAGTTTCTTCTAGACAGTTACCAGTGTAAAGATTTCCCTAAGGTGAGGGATGCTACTCAACCAATGGGTCATTGTCCAATTGACTTTACATGAAAGTCAGAGTTAATGGCACAAGTCAAAGAGGTGAACGGTAAAATTTCATTTTTAAAAGTTACAAATAAAACAAGCATGTTTGAATCAATGTCTCTTGAGCCACAGAAAATCTAGATCTGTCTGTATAGTCAATGAATGACAGAAAACAAAGAGATGAATGTAGTAACAGCAAATTAAAAACCTGTACAATGCATGATATCACCCTACTGTGAAGAGGTGCGAATCTTCGCAAGCTGAGATTTACTTTCCATCATATGAAAGTAACCAGAGAAAAAGAATCAAATAATATAATTAAATAATATCAATAAACTTTTTTTAAAAAGAAGACCTACAAGAGGCAAATAGTTATATGAAAAAGCCACTCCATCATTATTAATCACTAAGGAAATGTGAATTGAACTCTAAACATAAGCTCTGGCAAGTCCATGAATAAGAGGAAACCTTGCACACTTCAGGAAGAAGGTTTAGCCACCATGAAAACGTACAGAGATCATTCAAAGTTAGAATAGAACAACCATGAGATCCAACAATCACACTGTGGAGAGTCAAAGGAAATGAAGTATGTATGTCAGTATGTCACAGAGAGATCTGTCTATTCAGGACCCAATGCAGCAGTGTCCACAACTGCCAAGACATGAAAACAAACTAGATGCTTATAGATTAATGAATGGATAAAGAAAATTTGGTGAATATATACAGTGTAATATTATGCGGCCATAAAATAATGACATTCTATCATAAGTACACAGATGGGGACAGAGATCATTATATTAAATGAAAATATCCAGGCATAATAAGACATGAAATACATGGTCTTACTTCTCTGTGGAATCAAAGAAATAGAGTTTACAGATGTTTAGAGTTTAGTGGAACTGACGAGAAGCTAGAGATAGTAGAGAGATATGAGGGATGAGAAATGGGCAATCAATGAATAATATGCTACTGTTAATTAAGAACAAGAATTTCTGGTGTGCTACTACTGTATTTTGGGTTAACTATAGAGAACAATAATATATTGCATATTTCACAAAGCATAAGGAAAAAATAATTGCATTTTTACCATAAATAAACAACAGTTAAAGAAATAGATCTATTTAACCTCATTTAAATACTATCATACAGAATATAGTATGTATATGTACATGTATATTGAAACTGTCTGTGCTAACACAGCCATATATGATTTATTGATTTATTTATTTTGGTTGGTTTATTTTTTTTTCAGACTGCATTTATCTGTTTAGCCTTGGCCGTCCTGAAACTTGCTTTGTAGGTCATGCTGGACTCAAATTTACAGAGATCCACCTGCCCCTCCAGAAGCTGGGATTAAAGGTATGTTCTACTATTCTAACCTAGCCTTATTCTTTATATTTTTAATCTATGGGAAGATGGGTGGTAAAAATATAGTTGATGATGGTAATAGATGATAGATAGATATAGACAAATGATAGCTAGATGATAGATAGATGATAGACATGATAGATGATAGATAGATGATAGATTATAGAAATATACATGACAGAGAGATAATAAGTTATAGATGGATAATTAGATAATAGAAATTGATTGATAAGCAAGAGAGAGAATTACATAGTATCATACTACAGAATGTTCCAAATATTCTGTCATATTACTAATATGCAATTTTATCCATCTTCTTCATGCTAGGTTGCAAAAAGGTAAACACATGAAGAACTGGGTATATATCCAGAACCATCCTGACCCCAGTTTAACATTAAGGCATAACAGAAAGATAACAATGTATTTTGAAATAGCTCTTTAACCACCTTTCCTAGCAAGTCTATCTCTGTGTCAAAAAGGACAAAGTTTCTAAGCTCCAAAAAGATCTTCACCTGCCAATTTTCCATCATCTGAGGAGATGGATGTATCAGGGAAGAGACAGTTAGAAGCACCATCTCCATCAAGGCTAAGTCTGAGTCACTGGGACCTTCAACTTACAGGAAGCCAAATCAGGCCAATGGACAAGAGCTGACAAGAAGCTTCCTCAGACCACAGAAGGAAGCTCAAATTGCTGCAAGGCAAGCAAGCTCTGCTCTTCAGGCATTCCCTACATTATTTATAGAGGAATAAATTATCTCTTCCCAGAAGAACTACCTCCATTTAAATCTAAGAAGTAAGTTAGAAATATCTATGTAAAATTACCACATTAAAAAGGGAAAATCAAAGGCAGACGAGTAACATGAGGAAAATTCATATAAAACTAGTAAGAATTGAAGCTAATCTTTCATGAGGTAAAACACTATGAAAGAAATGGCACTTAGAGAAAAGAACTCTTCACAGAGTGATAAGACATCAGCCAAGAATCACTGGATCTCCACAGGGGTGTGAGCAGGGAGCTAGTGGCTTAGCAAGGAGGGAAAAAAGAAACTGGCTCCAAAAGAAAAACAAAACCTGTGTGGAGATCCTGGACATGCTGTGGTGTCCTGCATGGTGTTCCCTTTTCTTATATGGTAGCTATTAAGAAAGACAATGGCATCGCAAACTGAAGTGTTGTTGCCTTTTCTAAAGCAGCTTTGGAAGCTGCACAATACCTTATCCCTTGTGTGCGGCGGCTGACAGAGCCTTTGAGGTTTGGCCAGGGTGAAGTGATGGATGGGAGACTGGCGAGCCTCTGAGAAGGAGTCTGTGCAATAGCAATGCTTCTTCATTCATCTTGGGGAAACACAGTTTTCTGGAAAAAGATACAGAAGAAACAGAAGTAAAATTTTCCCACAGAAAAGACATTCATCAGAAATGTCTTACAAAAGAAGCAGCAAAAGAAGGTTGAAAAACATTATTTAAAACGAGATCGGTTTGGAACGCATTCTCATCAGACTACTACGTGTGCTAGAGCAGACGGGAGAAAAGAAACCATAAAAACTTTTTAACATGGATAAGCTGAGTAAAATAGGTACCCGTCTTTATCTAGGGAAGTACTGTCTCACATGGAACCAAGGAGGGGAAGGGAGAGATAGACGCTGAAAAGAAAATAGTTTTTTTCTCCTAAAATGGGAAGTCAAGAGATAAGGTCAAAAGTGAACACAGGAAGAGGCGCTGTGTCCCATTTCCCAAGCTGTGTATGTGAAGACTCAATTTTTTAAATACGCACTTGTGACTAGAATACAAACTTTATTTTCACAGTTCATAATGTAAATATTCAAGTATTTACAGAAACAATTTGTAGTGAATACATAGTTTTATATCCATATTGAGAGTGTTTGGTTATTTTCAAGGTTAATAACAGTATATGTTAAAAATAGAAGGCTTTCTGTAGCCCATTATGAAGTAATCATTTGAAAACGTAGATTATAATGTTTACTGGTAGAAAAGTAATAAACATGAATTAGAATAAAACAAACATCAAGTGAACAAGTGCCTCACAATAAAAAACAGAAAGTCTGAAAAAGTAGAAATGACTTTCTTGAATCAAGAGGAACAAAACATTCACTTAATAAGGAAAAATGTAGACTGCCTCAAAACAAGCCACAAGGGCAAGTAAGTACAAATGATACAGAAAGAGTTTGAATTGAAGTCATGGACTGTTTGACAAAAGGTGTAATTTACACTTAATAACAGCAAAAAAAGTTAGAGTCAAATATTTAATTTTAAAGAACACATGCTATGAAATGTTATACGTCCTTGCATATCAAATACCTGAAAAATGTATAAATTACTATAAAAATAACACAAAAATATATTGAGGATTTGAAAAGACTCCAATGCAAGCGTCAAAGTATTGCCAAAATACTGGGCAGCCTGTGTAGCCTCAATAGGAGAAGAGGCAGCCACTGCAACTTGATATCCCAAGGCTGGTTGATATCCATGGAAAAGCTTCCCCTTTTAGAAGAAGAGAAAGTGTGGTAGAGATGTAAAGGAAATAAATTAATTAATTTTGAAAAAAAAGCATGAATGGTTGCTAATTCCTTGAAGGGGCAAGCTGACCTGCTTAACATAAGGAAAGAAAAATACTGGAATGTCACAGATTAAATTCCTCTCTTGTTTTTCTTTAGGTTTTATATTATGTGTAAGAGTTTGTGCCTGCATTCAAGTCTGTGCCCTGTCTGTTGCACTTGGCAGTGAGAAGATGTTGTCAGGTCTTCTGGAGTTGGAGTTACAGATCGGTGTGAACCACCATGTGGATTCTGGGAATTAAAACCCTTCCCTTTGAAACAAGCACCAGTGCTTTGCACTGAGCCATCTCTCCAGTCCCAGAAATTGGATTTCGGATCCCACACAGCTTGTGAAGGTGAATGGCAGAAGCGATAGCTGGTGCAAGACGTTCAAAGTACAACTGAGAAAGGAAATTCAAATTAAAAATACAAATACTCTGAGAATTTCTCTCTAATAACATAATACACAGAGAACCCACGTATGCTTGCAGAAGCACAGAATTTTCTGTCCACAGAAGCATTAGTTGATGGATAAAAATCTTGGCTCACCATCCCTCTGACTGCGTTTCTGACCAGCTCCATGCAGACACTGTGTACCGTTCCATGATTACCAACATCTTTGCTTACTTGAGTAATTAACTTGTCAAGCGCTTGAAGACAGGGCCAATTTCTGAGTAATTTTATATCCAGTATTTTCTGTATCTGCCAGAAACTGTGCCTTTAATATATTTGAGGATACATGCTAAATAGGAAGTGAGTACAATATTGATACAGTGTCAATAGACCACTGGCTGGGAACAATATAGGAATTATTTTTTGCTACTTTATCTTTGAGATCATAATATATCATTTTAATATGTTCACATTCTCACTTGTGGGCTTGCTGGTTTGGAAAAAAAGAAAAGAAAAACAGAACCAGATGCTAGGATTTGCTTCTGCGATTTTTTTTTGTAATTTCCCCTTTTTTCTTCTCCTCATGTCTCAGGTGAGAAAAAGGCTCTCAGCTGCTAGAAAGTGTTGTATTTATCACTCTCAGAAATAATAACACAGGAAGCGACACCCTCTGTGCTTCTTACTCCTAGTTCATTTCATTTCTAGTGGGTGCCTTTTCTCTAAGCTCACCTGGTTTCTTTATACAAAGAATTCTGCTTTGTTCACTGAACTTCAAGAGCAGCAGAAGTTACATGATAAACTGAAATGTTATTTATTTAACCACTTTACATCAGGATATCAGCTTCCCCTCTCCTCCCAGTCCCTGCTGCTCACAGCTCCTCCCCAATTCAACCCTTCCTTTTTCTTTGGGAGGAAAGGGGAAGGGGAGCTTCCAGTCTTTCTCTGTCCCTCTGTCCCTCCCACTTTCCTTCCTCCTCACTACCCCCCCCCCTCTCTCTCTCACACACACACACACACACACACACACACACACACACACACACACACACACACTGGCATGCCAGTCATTTCCGGACTACTTTCACTGAGGCCAGAACAAGGTGCCCAGTTAGGGAAATGGAATTCAAAGGCAGGCAGCAAATTCAGGGATAGCCCCCACTTGAGCTGTTGGGGGACTTACGTGAAGACCAAGCTGCACATCTGCCACACATGTGATGTGGGCTAAAGCACATTCTCCCTTCCTGACTGGCTGAGAAGTAGCAGAAGAAATCCTTAAGACCAGAGGAAGCATATGGCAGGTAGTCCCTAAGAGGACAGACTAGAATCAGTCCTGTGGGTTTGCCAAGGAATGGAAGTGAGTATAAAGTTTAGTGCATTGGACATAAACATGCAAATCTGAAAATCATGCATAGGTAAGAGAAAGTCCATTATAAAGTCCAATCTATGACTGTTCATGTTAATTGTTAAAGACAAAGAAGACCCAACACTGACAATAGTTGGGATCGATAACATGCCTGGCTGTATATTTCTCATTTTCAGCAAAGAAACTTGAGGGTGAACTCCCTGAAAATGCCTCAAAAGTTGTACAGTAATTTCTTTGTTCTTAAAGTAGTTTCAGATTTTTGTCAATTCTACTATGTTCCCACAGAAAACTAGCCTTTTTTGCACAGTAGAGCTCCAGTTACTGACTTTTTTTTTAGTTCTCAATGTAAATTATAGGAGTGGTAATATCCTCAGACTAGAAATACAAAAGATAGCATAAGGTGCACAGACAAGTTGCCATTCATTCAGACCCCCCCCATTCTTTGTCCCTCTTGTTATGTATCCTTCTTGTTCTGCAGTGAGGAGGAAAGTTCTGGTTAAGACCCCTTCTGAATCTTCCATGAGGCTAATTAGCCAATTAAAACTTCAATGATGTAGACACAATTGGAATGTTGCAACTCAGAAAGTAATCTATTTTAGCATATGGTTAACCCCTTAATACCCATGTATTGCCCTCCTCTGTAGTTAACATAACCTGACATTATGTTATATATGTAGTTAACATTGCTGACAATTAGGTAAGTCTTCTGCAATATACAAGTAGGTAGGCCCCAAACTAATGAGGAAAAAGATGGAGTCAACTAGCAGCTGCGGCCTATTACAAAGTTGCCCCAGCTTTGCTCCTAACTAGTTCTTCTCAACCTTCCTAATGGGACGACCCTTAAATATACTTCCTCGTGCTTTGCTGATCCCCAGTCATAAAACTACTTTTGTAGCTACATTGTAACTGTAATTTTGCTACTGTTGTGAATCATAATGTAATATGTTTTCCAACAGGCTTTGGTAACTTCTGTGAAAGGGTCAGTTGCTCAGCCTCCAAGGGAACATGACCCACAGGTTGAGAACTGTTGCTCTAAATCACCTACCTAATGTTTCCATGGATATATTTGAAAAGTGCTTTGATTTATGACTTTCTTAATTTGTTTTCCCCCACTACAAAGCAATTTTATTTATTTTTTTATTTACTATTCACCCATTGCCTCCCCTCCCAGTTCCTCCTCCCACAGTTCCTCATCTCTTTCCTCCTACCCCCATCCCCAAGAGGAAACTTCATAAAATCTTAACACTTTGAAGCATGGAATTTTGGGGTAAACTTGATCTGTATTCCCAGATCACTAATGTTTTTGTCTCCAGAATGAATTATGGGTATAATTTGAGCTGAGATTTGTATTTTTGCATCCATAGTAGTATGCTTAGGAAGTTCTTAAAAATACTCCAGTATAATAATCTTCTGGAATGTTGTTCAAGCTGAATCAGTATTCCTATTAATCACTATAATCTGTGGTTCTTTGTGCTGAATAGTGTCTGATATAAATAAAATAACAAAAATCTGCTCTTGTCAAAGTTTTCAGCTCATTTTAAATTTTCCATGATTTAAAGGTTGCTGCTGTCACAGATAGATGAGTCCCAGCATTACTGTCAATGAGTTGAGTTTAGTTAAATGACTTCAGCCCAGCCATGAAAATTGTAATGCTTTCCTCTCTGCTATTAAATTTTGGGTGGGTTTTTATTGACTTTATAATCCTGATGTTACCCTCACCATGCTCAGGACTTACCTAGGCTCCCTGATCCTTATGACATCTACTGACAGAATACCATGAATAGATGGACATGATTCAGTATATAATGATAGACAGTTATCTCCTTACAGAGTGGAGGAGCACACACCTTCAAGGAGTGGGCAATGAAAACTTCTTACCAGTAGACATTTTTAAATTAGACCTCCTTCCAATTCTGAAGTTTCTTGAAAAGACTGATGTCTTCTGAAGCTTTTTTTCTTCCCAGGTGACTGATCAATCCATTTGGGTTGCCCTTAAGGGACAGTAACTTTATTGGCTAGCAGAAGAACTTGGACTGGTTAGAATCCTAATGATCTTTTGGACAGTTCAGGAAGTTGCATCTCCACTCAGAGCAAGAAATATTCCTCACTCCTCACCTTTCTGCCAGTAATCCATGCTCTACCCTTTCTATTCCTAGTTTTACAAGTTGCTGACTATTAAGGAGGGATCTTTCGTCATTTACTTTCAAGACTTTAACAATGTAACTGTTGAACAATGAAATATGTGTCCTTATATCCACGGATAAGTGTAGATTTAGCCACTAATCAAGAAAACTCTTTACTACGGGGTGGGGTGTGTGTGTGGTTAAATTTCTGAATATTTGCTTGATAAACCTCTAATTCTGTCCTTTAAAACTCATAAATTCTGCCAGTCTCTTGTCAATATTAACATCCAAGCTTCAGTAACCAAAAAAATCCACTCTGAACTAATAAACTCTGTTTTATGGGGAAGAAGCAGGCCTGTCTGGCCTTGAACTCATAGTCATCTTTCTTTTTCTCCCTCTGAGTGCTGGGGTTAAAGGTATCAGACACCATACCAGGATTGAAATGCAAATTTTATAGAAATTCCAATAACTACTTTCTTATCACAATAGGAAAGGAGAAGGCTAGTCTCAGTAGTAAAAAAAAATAAATAAAAAAAGAACAAACAAACAAACAAACAAAAAAACCCAATGGCCTATCCAGAGAAACTAATTATATAGGACACATTCCATTGGCCAACTTCTGCCCCTAAATCCCTCCCATATCTTTCCATGAGTTCATCCGTGCATCAACCCTTCTCTTCTTTCCTTTCTCTAGAGTTGATTCTTCATTAGCATCATTATTGAATAAAGTCTTCTTTACAGATTAATTTTATTTTACCAAGCCCAAGATGAAGACATTCTGGAGGATAAATAAATTTATTCTTTGTATTTATTCATTTTGTTGGCATTGCTGTTTTTGAAACAAGCTCTCCCTGTGTAGCCCAACGCTCACCATGAACCTCTCTGAGTGCTATTGGCCTGTTTACCATCCTAAGCAATATTCCCTTTTCAAACATGGCTTTGACAAAGATGTAGTTTTTCCAAATGTTAATTATATACCTACTAGCTTTCACTTAAAAACACAACATTTCTAAACCTTTGGTTGATAAAAAAAATCTGTGATAACTAGGAAAACCTAATGGCACAATTCCACATGAATCATATCTTAAGTTATGGCTTCAGAAAAGAAATGTGAAAAGATCCAAGAAAACCATGGGCAATGATGATTTTATGAGTTAAAGCCTCTTGGAAATCAAAGAAAAGAGATCATAGAGCATCAGAAACCTGCCTTATTTTTTTATGTGTAAATCAATCAGAGTAAAATAAGTATGAAAATTTCATAAGGAAAACCATTGGTTTTTAATCTAAGTAAAAATTAAAATTAAAATATTTCTAGTTATTATTATCTTCCACAAATTATAAATGATATACTATGTCTTCTAGGACTACAAATACAATTTATTTATATATTATTTGCTTATTATGTGCAATGTATGTATGTATGTATGTACATATGTGCACATACATGGAAGTCAGAGACAGAACAATTAATAAGGGGAACCTCATGAAACTGAAAAAGCTTCAATAAGGCAAAAAAGCACTATCAATAAGACCAAATGATAGCCTACAGATAGTGAAAAGATCTTTAACACCACATCTTGACAGAAGACTAATATCCAAAATATATAAACAACTCAAGAAGTTACGTACCAACAATTCAAACAACCCAATTTAAAAAATGGCATACAGTGCTAAACAGAGAATTCTCAACTGAGGAATCTCAAACAGCCAAAAAGCACTTAAAGAAATATTGAATATCCTCAGTCATCAGGGAAATACAAATCAAAACAACTCTGAAATCCCACTTATACCCATCAGAAAGAATGGCTAAGGTCATGTTGGCATGGGTGTGGAACAAGAGAAACACTTCTCAAGTGATGATGGAAGAGCAAACGTTTATAAAGAGCGGATAAAGAAACTGTGGTTCATTTATGCAGTTGAATACCATTCGGAGGAGAAAAGAAGGGTAAATGGAAGGGAGGATCTCCGTTACGGGGTACTGGGAAGAGAAAGGGGGCTAATTTGGGGATGTAAAGTGAATATATACATATATACATTAATTTTTAAAAGATTAATTAAAACAGGAATTAATTCTCTGATCCTAGGCCTCACTGATTCAACTAGCAAGCCTGACTAGCAAGCCCCAGAAAACCTCCATTTCCTTCCCAGCACTTAGAATATAGGCAGGTGCCATTTCAACCAACGTTTTTATATGGATGATGGAGACTGAGTCAGGAGACTCATTGCTAATTGAGCCATCTCTCCAACCCCCAAAAAGGTTCTTAACATAGAAAATGTGTAAGATTAGGAAAAATTATTCAAATTTACCCTCCTCACTATTAATGTAAAACTGACATGAAGGCAGTCGTAATATATAAGAGACACCTGGCACACCCTTTTCTACTTTACTGAATCCTGATGAGAGTTTTGACATGCAATTGCTATTAAGTTTGTTTTTTAGTATATACATCAAAATTGCACTTTTAAATTTCTTGGGATTCTTAACAAAGTGATAGTATCACTGAACAATGGCATCGTCTGTGTCCTGAGGCATGTTCTTAGGACATTGAGTTTCATCATCAAGGTATTATCTCCCTGTGAAGTTACATTTCTAACATATTTAATAAACTCAAGGAGCAACTGACATTTCATTCCCTAAATAGGAAAACGAAGTGATTACATCAGACAAGTGATGTAAATGACACAGATTTGAAAACAAAAGTACAGTTCATGAAATGGAGGTAAATTAAATAGCAACATCATTTGCTCTTTTAATATTTCTTTTTTCAAACATAAATTGCTTTCTTTTGTGTCTCAATAATTTTTTTCATGAAAATATTAAAGTTATAACCAAACTAAAATATATTTGAATACTGAAAGTTGATATTAAAAGCAAAGAATCTTGAAAGGATTTCAAATGTTTCAAGGACTGCATAAATGCTGGGATGAAAGGGGGGTTCTTCCTGGCTCAGTTTGCAACAATGCAAGCTCCAGTGAGGAAATGGCAGAAGCTACTTTGAATCTGGGTGTATCTTTTTTTTTTTGAAAGGGATTTTTCTGCATGTTCCAACAAGCTTGCTCTGGCCATTTGGAGATAAATGTGTGCACAGGTGAGTGGGTGAGTACACACAACTGCTCAGATGGCTGCAACATCTGTTCAAAAAACACATTTTCCATTTTCAGTGCTCAAGTCACACTCTCTGATTGTGTTACAGATGTAGCAAGATTTTAGTAACACTCTCCTGCTAACTTCCTTGGAAAGCATCACTCCATAGTACACTGCTGCACTGAATTTTGAAGACTTGCTTTGGCTACAAAGCATAATTGAGCTGGATGTGGTACTGTGAGCCTATAATGCCAGCACTGGGGATGCTAAATCAGCAGGATTGCTTCGAGTTTGAAACTAACCTGAACTATATTGTCAGAACCTGGAAAAGAAAAATGTAATTAGAGGCGGATTTCTTGCTTCATATTTTCTTTTGGTGAAGAAAAAACTATCATCTGGATAACATCAAATATTATTGAATAGATATAATCTTTAATGAACTTACATCATTCTACTCTAGCAAACTAACTTATTCATATTAAGTATACCATCTATGCGGTGTATACCATTATTCTCTTATTTACCAAACCTCATTTTTTCAAACCACCTCTTAGCCTATAGTTCTTTTTTTTTTCCTGAAGCTAAGAACTGAACCCAGGGCTTGTGCTTACTAGGTAATCACTCTACCACTGAGCTAAATCCCCAACCTCCAGTCTCTAGTTCTCACATCAAAATAGTACTATGCCTCAAAAGTTGAACTGTATTAATGCTGGATAAACGTGACATTTTAATATCTTGAGACATTTGCATACATCAGTCAAAAGACATTGTTGGTTTGAAAACCCAAACCATCTGAGACACATTTACTCCCAACAATTGTACTAATTTAGAGGGTTAGTGCCCGGGAGACTTTTGTCTCAATCCTGGAAGATAATGACTATCACATAGTCAGTGCAATGGCTAACTAGGAAAGATAATGAAATGCTGGAATGCGACAATTTGGAGAAGGTTTAATCATAAAATAGTTTACTTCAAGAGAGAAAGAGAAGGTAGAAGGATCGATAGGTAAAAAGCTTTTCCTGAAGACAAGGGATAGCGGGAACCATCAGAAACATTTTGGTTCATGAAAGGAAATGAGCAATCGAAGCAAGAAGGTATGAAATTCCACAGTAGAGGGCAATTTTCAAGAGAACTGACTGATGATCCACCACAGGAAGCCAAGCCAAGCCTGAATAGAACAGAAGCTTCCTCATTTTGACCTAGCAAAAGAGATAAAGAAATTGCTGGGATAGTGTAACATTTAATACTCAGGATACCCAGGATATTCTCTGTAGTTACCGTACTATCACAGGACCATGGAATCCAGACAAGAGGATTGTCAGAAGGCTCTGGCTTCTGGTAAGTGAGTCAGCAGGGAAGCTAGCTGCAATGTTAAGGAGAAAAAGCAATTGTTCGCATCTCTTCGATGCAATGTCTCAGAACTATAAAGCAGCAACTCAATGCTGACCATGGTGATAGCGTGAAAATAGTCAAACAGAAAATTTCCCAGAATATTTCTCTTTCCTTTCCTATTTGAAATTTTCCTGTTCAACACTAGCACACTCGAGTTACTTGGTTTGTTCCAGAGCCTTCCAAGAAATAAAAATAATCTTTAGGCAAAGATTAAAACAGAGACAGAAGGAACACCCATTCAGAGCCTGCCCCACATGTGGCCCATACATATACAACCACCCAATTGGACAGGACAGCGGGGAAGTGCAGGCAGACGGGAGCCGGATGTGGATCTCTCCTGAGAGACACAGCCAGAATGCAGCAAATACAGAGGCGAATGCCAGCAGCAAACCACTGAACTGAGAATAGGACCCCCGTTGAAGGAATCAGAGAAAGAACTGGAAGAGCTTGAAGGGACTCGAGACCCCATATGTACAACAATGCCAAGCAACCAGAGCTTCCAGGGACTAAGCCACTACCCAAAGACTATACATGGACTGACCCTGGACTCTGACCCCATAGGTAGCAGTGAATATCCTAGTAAGAGCACCAGTGGAAGGGGAAGCCCTGGTTCCTGCTAAGACTGAACCCCCAGTGAACTAGACTGTTGGGGGGAGGGCGGCAATGGGGGGAGGATGGGGAGGGGAACACCCATCAGGAAGGGGAGGGGGAGGGGCTAGGGGGATGTTGGCCCGGAAACCGGAAAAGGGAATAACACTCGAAACGTAAATAAGAAATACTCAAGTTAATAAAAAAAATAATAATCTTTAATTCTGTTTGGGAAGATGTGGAATGAGATAAGCAATATGCAATCCCCACCCCAGGCCTGTTTTGTCACACAGAAGGCAACACGAAAGTGTTCTTTTCTTACCTTATGAACAGCTGAAGGTGAGAGTTAAGAGAGATTTGAGACGAGGTATATTTTTGAAGGACCTTAGTACTGTGATTATTCGGGTTATATCCCACCTCCCACTCTAAACTACCTCCCATTAATGACACCTTATTTAGGATCAGTTGAGAAATTAAACCACTTCTTAGATGAAACTCTTAAGAACCAATTACCTCTCAGGTGCTCCAACAGCTCAAGACTATGGCTTCAGCATGGAAGCCTCTAGAGAGACTCATATCCAACCCATTGTAAGACCCAAATAACCTGTGCTACACGTTTCATTCAGATGGGCTGGATTGTCCTTCTATTTATGGAAAAGTGTGTAGCATTCTATTTTGAATTAAATTGAAAGTCAGCTTCTTCTCCCACGATTCTCTTCCCTGTAATATTTAATCAACACCTGTCACAGTCTACCTTTTCTGTTATCTCTAATACGGAATGGTTGAAATTGGGGGATTTATAAAGAATAAAGATACTTTTGAGTCATTGTTATGAGCCTAGGAAGCTCAGAACTGGGCATCTCTGGTAAAGCTGAAGGTGTGTCATTTACACCACAGAACAATAGAACCAGACATGAAGTAGAAGCGAAATATCTAGCCTAGAGGTGTCCTTGCTTTATAATGGTTTATTCTCAAAGTTGCTAATCCAGTTCTTGGAAATTAGCCAAGCCTTGCCAGAAAGGGATTAATCTACTTTAGTAACACAAGATCTCAAAAAAGCCTTAACTCCCAACACTGCCATAGTACTAACTAAATTTTAGTACTTTGTGAGGAAACAAAGTAGCAGCTCTTGAACTAGAATTCTCTCCAGAGGTTTTTCTGGGCCTGTGTACATTTCTGTCACTTAGAGCTATAAATTTCTCTTCGAAGATTGCTTTCAATGTATCCTAGAGGGTTTTCTGTATCGTGACTTCATTTTCATTTAGTTTTACAGTCTTTTTTTTTCTTTTTTAATTTCTTTCTTGCCTTATTTTCTCAGATTTATTAACCACTCAGTAAAGAGTTGTTTAATCTCCACGGGTATATTTACTTACTAGAGATGTTTTTCTGTGCATTTCAATTATTTGTTTCATTTTTGTCAGATAAAGATACAAAGAGATATTTCTGGGTTTGTTGTTATTGTTATTGTTGTTGTTGTTGTTGTTGCTTTGCTTTTGTTTTCTTAATTTGTTCAGATTCATCTTGTGTCCCGGGGTATGTATGGTCTACATTAGAATGTGATTCTTAGGAAACAGTGTATTCTTTGGGGTTTGAATGGATTTTTCTGTAGATATAAGCTGTGTTCATTTGATCCAAGCTTTCACAGGGTTCTGATGTTTCTCTATTTTTGTCCAGATCACCTGTGCATTGAAGTAACTGATTAGAAATCTCCTAACATATTGGATTAAAACATTCTCATGGGTGTTTGTCACAGTGATGAAAAAAAGAAAAAAAAGACAAACACATGTATCTGTAAACATTTTAGCTTAGGGTGAGGATAATAAAACAGTGGTTCACCCCCAAGGTCTTAATAATGTGGCAGAATCAATAGCAACTTCTGGCAAACAACAACACACTTCTAACAGAAATGATTCTGATTGCAAAGGCCTTCTGCCTTGATTCAAACAGGGGCCCTAGGTTCGGATGCCTACTGCAGAAAAGGAGTCTTTGCAAAAAGAAAACATGCATTGTTCTGTGATAAGCACCAAGGACTTCTCCCTACAGGAGGAGTGTTCTCACGCCAAACAGGCCTGCAAAGGTGTTCTCTCGGGGTCCCTCAGGGGAAATAAAAGGTTCTCATTTAAGGAAATTTGGAAAATACTAGAAGCCAGACTACCATGTAGATATGGATGATGGCCTCTTTGGTTGCTGATTACTTTTACCCCTTGAACGGTCTCCACTTAGCAATGAGCCCTGCTTGTGTTCTGTCACACTATGTGTTTTAACTGTGTTCTTTCTACAAAGGTCTCATGGATGTCCGGACCAAGATGCTGGATACATCATGACCTCTTTAGTATTCTCACAACAAAACTGCACCTACTTCCCTGTCTTACCTCACTCAAAGAAGCTCCATATCACTCAGCTTTCATCCCAATGAACAGCCCATCACTCTGCATCACCAAGGCATTGAGTGTGGGATAAATTATTCCTGACCGAAGGTCCAGAAGAATTCCAGAGGTGTATTCAGTGCCAGTGAGGCCCCCTTATGTTATTCTTCAGGCACAATGGCAGCTAACATTACTAACAATGCGTTTCCTACATTTTCAAAACCAGTTTATGATCACACAGAACCCTTTGTTTGGCTGTGTCAAAATTATCTTTATAAATCTTTTCCTTGAAATGCTCCATAAAATTTCATTATTCTAACACACTCAAGACAAACAGAAGACTATATGAACAAAAGCCCATTAACGGCTGTCTTACCTCTAATGGTCTACATTCCTCAAAGTCCTGAAGAGAAGAAAGTTCAAGATGAGCAGAGGGGCAGAAAGATTTTAAGCACTTGTTGGGGATCAGGAAGTTTGCTGTGGAAAATATGTCCCCTAGTAATATTAGAAACTACATAAAGTCCCACCAAACACAAGTTGAACGATGATGATCGCAATGAATGTGTCACCATAGATGGGGAAAAGCTCACAATACCTCAGCCATACACAAAGAACCTTAGGCAACAAAAGAAAGCTAGGAACAGAGATGGTCTTCTCTATGGAAGAATATTCCCATTGCGATTCTTTTTTAACTCACAAAGCCGGCAGCAGTAGGTTCACTACTTGCCTCAATGCTTTACATTCCCCCACGAAAGACACACACAGCCTTTATATTTGTTTTTGTTTTTTTTTCTTTTTTCTCTTTTTTTTCTTTTCTCTAATCCTAACCCTAACCCTAACCCCAACCCTAACCCTAACAGCCTTTATATTTTAATATACCTTAAGCAGCACAATAACTGGGCCACTGCCTCCACATGCTTAATCCACCTCCCTCCAATAATCCCGAGTTATTACTTACTAAATTTATTCTATCTTCCTTGCTCTGGACCCAGAGAGCTGCTCAACTAGGCCACGCTCTGAGCTGCATTCTCCTGGCTCCTTCACATGGCGGCCATGACTCTCTGTTCTGCACTCTTGTCAGGTGTGGTTTCTCTCCTCTCCTCCACACTCTCCCTGGGTGGCAGATCTCTCTTACCCCTCTTCCTTTCTTGCAGTTCCAAGCTGGGGAAATTTCAAAAAATCCTCCTCTGTCTACCCTACCCAGCCATTGCCTGGCAGCTTCTTTATTTACCAGTCAAAACCAACTGGAGACAAGTTCTCAGAAATTATTACACTGGTGTAAGCAGTTTTGGGGACACAAATTAGCATTAGAATACAAGCAGCATTAGGCCAAACCCACTACATATCTATTGGTCATCCAGTGCTAGACAGTCAGTCCTGAAACTACATAAATAAAAGTAGTTTTACATGAACTGAGAAGGGTTCATGGGACAAAATGTATATGAATACATGTATATGAATATACATTCATATATATAATATATGGATAATAATTACTTGGCAAAAAGAGGTCATGAATTGAAGAAGAGAGGAAAGAAGTTTATAGGGCAGCTTGTAAGGAGAGGTAAGAAACAAATGTAAGTATACTATAATCCATCCACCCTCAAAAAGAGATACTCCAATGTGCTTTCATTTTGAACTATTGCTATCTGCTCCATCATTACTCCTACAGAATTCCCTATCATGCACATAACACACACTGGTTCCCTGCTTTCTCTTGTCCTTTAAACTCCAGTCTACTGCCTTGATCACTGCAATTGGTGATCAGCTGATAAATTCAATTTTCATTCTTTTTATTTTCAGTTTTCACAGTTTCATAGGCATTGCTTATCCTGAAGCTCGTGCTGATATTAGTGTTATTAGAATCAACAACTCCTTTGAAGTGGAAGTTTCTCGTAGTGTCATGTGATGCAGACTCATGTGGTATTTTGCTGAGGCAAGACCCATGAGAGAGACAGAGAGAGAGAGAGAGAGAGAGAGAGAGAGAGAGAGAGAGAGAGAGAGAGAGAGTTTATAGATAGGACTGAAGGACAGTAACAGCACACTTACATAGCCAGCCTTGCAACACTTTGTTGGTCTCTCATCTTTGCTGATCGTCATTTCATTGAGAGGGGCACAACACAGAAATTCTGCTCACATCATAGTCCCAGCGGGTTGCAGTGGTGCATGCTGGTAGAATATGCTGAAGGAGGAAGGGGCCTGGCCATTTCTGATGGATTCCACCACTGCTGCTGATATGCGTCTGGGATCCTGACACTACTGAACTGGACTGCTGGTGACGTGACAAATGGAGATTGGAATGAACCTAAGGAACTATTTCTAAACATGTCCACTTTCCCTTGTCCTACAAACCATCGTTTCACCCCTACTTTTGGTTGGTGAACTAGAAGGGGAGTCAAACCATTTGAGAGACCTTATTAAGTGTAGGTTGTGAAAACTCTAAGACTACACTCCTTTGTTCTCAAACTCAAATGTCTCACTCTCATTTAAGCAGTCTGCACTTCTAGTTTATGTTCTTAACAATAGATTATAATATTCCCCTCAAAATTTGACTATTTACTCTACATGAGAATTCACTATTTCCAGATCTCTGGAGTCCTGAGAATGGCTATCAAATCTCTATCCATCCAGATAGACTTTATTGAAATGCCATAGTCTTTAACATGAAAGCCTTTCCCCTAATCATCTTTGATAATTAATCTTTTTCCTTCTGTCACTATCATTTGATGCTCAGTGGAAAAAAAAGAAAAGTTCTAGATATATTGTCCCAAGGTGACATCTACCCAGCTCTGACTGCTCTGTTTCACAGGTGCCTACTGAGGCACACAATTACACATCAGGTTTGTTTCTTGCAGAAACAAGGCTAGCTATTCCTCCTGGTGATTATAATGGAACATACAAACAAGTAAGTAATACATAAACTGAATATCAGTACTAATTCTCTGTGGCTATATCTTCCCCACCTAATTACATTGTTTGTTTGAACAGTAGTGAAAACATTCCAATTTCAAATATCTTTGGGCTATACTCAAATATATCTGTAGAAACTTGAATTCTAAAAATTCTTCCACTTAGGAAAAATAAACAACCCATTAATATGCTTGAATCCCAAGGCTTGTAAACATTACTGCAAGAAATTTATAGTTAACTACAAAATCCATACAGTCTAACCATAATTACTTCTCAGTGATGCTCACAATGGCTGTCAAGTAAGCTGGCAAGTATGTGGTTACTCATTGCTAATTTGACGATGCATTATTTAAAGGGACTCAATGAATGAGTCTCTTTATGCAGGTAGGACACGAGCTCTCGAGAGTCATTTGTATCCTTTCACCTGGCATGATCTGGAGATTGCCCCCAGGTCGTCAGGCCTGTGCACTGCTCTGAGCCATCTCACCATTTCCACTCTACATAGTATTGTCACTGATAACTTGACATCGTTGTCAGCATTCAAATCTGGAATTTACACGTATTTGTAAGTATTAATCTGTTTAAAGTTATTTAGCTTCTCATTTGAGAACCAAGTGCTAGACTGGAAAAGAGAATAGCTTTGAACAGCATTCATATAGATTGATATTTTATGTGTTTTTCCTCTGCCCTTGGGTAAAAGCAGGTCATTTGGGTTAAGACAATGAATTAGCTTCTAAGTAGCAGTAGCTATAGTTCACTTTAATATTATCTATCCAGTTACCCTGATTATTTTTCCAATGTGGAGCTGATTTCCACAGGTTAGAACAAGTAGACTTGGCCTTAGTTGGTTCAGTAACCTCTCTTAATTTGTAATTAAAGCAAATTTCAAAGAGCAAAATGTCAAATGTTTCTTAGTGTTTGACTTTCACTTCACAAAACTAGATGAACATTTCCGGATGAATACAGAGAAGGAAAACAAGGAAAAATGTGGCAATGTGCATACAGCTAAGAGTGGCTTTAAAGATGCTCCCATATGTCTGTTACCTGTTTTTCAACTGTCACCACAGTGAGGACCTCAGAGAGTCTGCACACGTGAAAGAATTGTACCTTTTCTAATACCTCTACAAAGAGTATATCCTTTATCTTCCTCATGACTTTTGTGTAGATGCCCCATCATCTCACAAAAAAACAAAAACAAAACAAAAAATACCCAGTAATTTTTTTTAGTTTTTTTATTTGTTATTTTATTAATTTACATTTCAAATGTTGTCCCATTCCCAGTTTCTTCTCTTCAAATTCCCTGTCCTCTCTCGATCCCTGCCTCTATGAGGGTTCTTCCCCACCCACCCACTCCAGTTTTACCACCCTAACATCACCCTACACTAGTGCATCCACAGAACCAAAAGCATCCCCTCCCACTGTTTCCAGATAAGGCCATCCCCTGCTACAAATGCAGCTGCAACCATGGGTCCATCCATGTGTTCTCTTTGTATGGTGCTTTAGTCCCTAGGGGCTCTGGGTGGTCTGGTTAGTTGATATTGTTCTTCCTATGGGGTTGCCATCCTCTTCAACTCCTTCAGTTCTTCCCCTCACTTCCATTCTGGTCCCTATGCTCACTCTTATTGGTGCCTGCAAACATTTGAATCTATTTTGGTCAGGCTCTGACAGAGCCTCTCAGGAGACAGCTATACCAGTCTCCTGACAGCAAGTGCTTCTTGACATCAGCAATAGTGTCTGGGTTTGGACTCTGCAGATGGGATGGATTCCTAGGTGGGGTAGTTTCTGGATAGCCTTTCTTTTGGTCGCTGCTCCACTCTTTGTTCCTGCATTTCCTTTAGGTAGAAACAATTCTGGGTTAAAATTTTTGAGATGGGTAAGCGGCCCCATTGCTCAACCTAGGACTGTGCCTAATGACTGGATATGGTGTCTACAGATTGTATCTCACCTGTGCTAGGTGTGTCAATTAATGTTATCCCACTTGGTTCCTGGGAACATCTTGCTTCCCTGGCATCTGGGACTTTCTCGTGGCTACCCCTGTTCCCTATCCCCAACTGCTACACACCTCCATCCAGTTTCCTGACTCTGTACTTCTCCTTCTCCTCCCACACCTGATCCTGCCCTCCTTACCCTCCCCCTCCTCTATCTCAATTTAAGGTTCCTCCCTCCCTCTACCTCCCATTATTATTTTGTT
The DNA here is from genome assembly GCF_021556685.1 of Rattus norvegicus. Lineage (NCBI taxonomy): Eukaryota > Metazoa > Chordata > Mammalia > Rodentia > Muridae > Rattus > Rattus norvegicus. The sequence continues at coordinate 38,686,048 of NC_141547.1, forward strand.
CCCCCTTCTAATTAGGACTGAAGCGTCCATAATTTGGTCTTCCTTCTTCTTGAGCTTCATGTGGTCTGTCAGTTGTATTGTGGGTATTCTGAAGTTTTGGATTAATATCCACTTATCAGTGAGTACATACCATGTATCTTCTTAATGTACAATGATCCAAGGGGAATTCAGAAGCCAGAGCAGCTGAAGATTAAGAGTAGGTGAGTGATCAACATCAGTTAGCCTACTGAGCCTTCCCAGATCCAAACCCAGGCTTACGTCTCGTAGTCAGGCGAGTATCTCCCAGCAGTGTCTCTCAGACTTATCCCGAGCACTAGAAACATCAAGAGTCTCCGACTGCTGTTTTCAATGACGTTTGTTCAGATATAAGCCAATTTCTTTAGCTTTTCCCTTTTCCTCTGTGCAAGTCCATGTTTATTTGTATGACTTCCATCAGTATTTGTTATTAGAAAAACAAAAGATAATAAAACAGTAGGAATGCATAGGAAATGTGACCAATCCCTCATAGAAACCACCTCATGCCAACTATTCTCATTGCCATACCTAAGATGATGGAAGCCTCCTGTGCCCAGCCTCTACCTTTCTTCCTGAAGTATGAAAAAGATGTACTTGCCACATCTTCTCTATCATCCCACATGTCTGTCTTGAATTCAACACCAAAACTTAAAATATGTTCACAACAAACTTTGATTTCCCCTCATTGTCTAGGTCCATTTCTTTTTTGAGTATGTTAAAACAGAAAGATTTACATTGGTCTCTTCGTATAATTTACATACATTCAATTCTATAGTGCATATTACAAATTAAGGCAATTCAGAGTGGTAATAGGAAGGTCACCTACTCAAACCTGGGCTGCATGATGACCCGACTGCTCTCTACTGCTTGATATGCTCATTTATTTACCAACATGAAGCTTCCATGACCTGAGAGTTATCATTACCATGAAAAGGTATCAACAGTGGCTGATAACAGGACAGCTAAGTGATCTGAAGTACATAAAAAAAAAGCAAAATTATTATCGAACAAAAATTTTGTGGCATATCCAGCTACAAATAGGTGGTGAACTTCTTGGCTTTATTTTAAGATAAGGCTAATAAAACACTAACTAGCAAAATTAGCACATGAGTATAATAGAGAGAAAGCTACTATCGTGCCTCACCAAGTACCATCAGCAAGATCTAGCAGTGCATAGCCATGCTCTAATATGCATTAGATAAAGGATATTTGCTATGTGTGCGGATACAGGAGCTGAAAAGTAAGAGAATGGATGATTCCTCATAGAGAAGATTAGTAAGACCCAACAAGAGAAATGGATTCAAGTTATTAGCAATGTAAAGGTTAGTGGGTGAGAAAATAATGAGTAAAAGAATTTTAATCAAATGCCACCACACATATTAATTATGAAGTAAAGATGGGCAAACTATATGTGCCATACGTGCTACAAAAGCACTGGACTCTGAAGAACTCGTGGATATTAGAAAATAAATTAAGAAACTATCGAAATTTTGATAGCTGCTTTAGGTTTGTCAGTATTATCTATAGTAATTTTCTAGCACTCTTTACAAAGATTTTTGTAAGATAATGCACCTGTCTTTTCAGAAGAAATGCACTTAAGCTTTAGGATCAAAGGGTAACTTAGTCCCAACACATATCCAAAAATATAAAGAGAAAAGGTTAAACAAAGACAGGAAGGCTTAAGCAACCAGGTGATTCAAATATAAAGAAATACCTTCAAATATGACAGCTAATTACTTGTAAATCTGAAAAACATTACAAGTTGCAAATTTATACTTTAAGCAATTTTTCAAACAAGACTTCAGATTCAGGGAAGCAAAAAATAATGTTATTTTCCAGAAGGGGAAGAAACTACAATCTCAGAAACAGAAGAATGCCATCAATTATTCTTTCCGTTGTTACTGATGAAAATACAACTAAAATTCAGTTTCAAAGACATGCACGAAAAAGCCAGCTTTCCAATGGTTCTGCAATGAGTCACAGAATTAGTCTTGGGTTATACAGCCCAAGGGAGCATGAGTCACTGTTGCCACCTGTTATCTGCCACCTTTGCTGTAAATACTTTGGCATCCTCACTGGTTTATATTCCAGATACATGCCTTCCTACTATCATCATATGTTTACAGCTCAGACACAGGTGACCATGGATATGATGGATATTTTTCACTCACTAGGAAGTCACTTTTCCATTCATTTGCATCTCAAATGATATTCCCCTTCCTGGTTAGCCTCCACAACCCCTCCAGACCACATCTGCCCTCTCTCCCTTCCCTTTTGTCTCTATGAGGGTGCTCCCCCACTCACCTGCCCTCTTCCACGCCTACATTCCCCTACTCTGTGGCATAAAACTTCCACAAGACCAAGGGCCTCCCCTTCCACTGCTGTTCGGCAAAGTCATTGTCTACTACGTATGTATCCAGAGCTATGGATCCTTCCCTGTAGACTCCTTGGTTGGTGGTCTGGTCCCTGGATAGTGAAGGCAGCTGACGTTGTTCTTCCTATAGCTTTACAATACCCCTCTCTCCAATCTCCTCCAGTACCTGATACTGGCCCCCTTATTTCCTTGCCTTCCTTTCTCCCTCTCAGATCTTCCCTCCCTCTTTCTCCCATGATAAACCCACACATCTATGGTCACTTGATCTTTGATAAAGAAACTAAAACCATCCAGTGGAAAAAAGACAGCATCTTCAACAAATGGTGCTGGTTCAACTGGTTCAATGGTGGAGGTCAGCATGTAGAAGAATGCAACTTGGTCCATTCTTATCTCCTTGTAAAAACTCAAGTCCAAGTGGATAAAGGACCTCCACATAAAACCGGATAAACTGAATTTATTAGAAGAGAAAGTGGGGAACAGTCTTGAACACATGGGCACAGAGAAAAATTTCCTGAACAGAACACCAATGGCTCATACTCTAAGCTCAACAATTGGCAAATGGGACTTCATAAAATTGAAAAACTTCGGTAAGGCAAAGGACACTGTCAATAGGACAAAATGGCAACCCACAGATTGGGAAAATATCTTTACAATCCTACATCCAATAGAGGGTTAATATCCAATATATACAAAGAACTCAAGAAGTTCTTGAGAATTCTAGAGAATCAGATAACCCTATTAAAAAATGGGGTACAGAGCTAAACAAAGAATTATCAGCTGAGGAATATCGAATGGCTGAGAAATACTAAAGAAATGTTCAACATCCTTAGTAATCAGGGAAATGCAAATCAAAACAACCCTGAGATTTCACCTCAGACCAATCAGAATGGCTAAGATCAAAAGCGCAGATGACAGCAGATGCTGGCAAGGATGTGAAGAAAGAACAGCACTCCCCTAATTCTGGTGGGACTGCAACCTGGTAAAAACCACTTTGAAAATCAATCTGGTGGTCCCTGAGAAAATTGGGAATAGTTCTATCTGAGGATCCAGCTATACAACTCCTAGGCATATACCCAAAAGATGCTCCAACATATACCAAGGACGCATGCTCTACTACGTTCATAGTAGCCTTATTTATAATAGCCAGAAGCTAGGAAACCCAGATGTAAAACAGAAGAATAGATACAGAAAATGTGGTACAAATACTCAATGGAGTACTATGCAATGATTAAATGAAAGACTTCACCAATGGGAGGAGCCTCCCCACCCCCACCAGCCCTCCTGCAGGGGAATGAAAGGGGGGCAAGAAGACAAGATGGTTGGGTAGGGGGAACACCCTTATAGAAGAAGGGGGGATATGATGATAGGGGTCTTATGGCCAGGAAAACAGGAAAGTGATTAACATTTGAAATGCAAATAAAAGCATTTAATTAAAAAGAACAGGAAAAAACTTAATACTTAAATTCTAAGGATAGTTAAATTGATGATGAAACCTGAAAAATTTGTTTTTTTTAAATTATATTATTATTTTCATAGTTTTATACATGTAATAAATACATATTATATATGTAAAAAAAGACCAGAAAAGATGACTTTATGAAATTGTTAGGCAAATGGATGAAACTAGAAAATATCATCCAGACTGAGGTAACCGAGACAGAAAAGAACATGCATGGTATGTATTCACTGATAAGTGGATATTTGCCCAAAAGCTCACAATGCCCATGATATAACCCTCAGACAATATGGAGCTTAAGAGGAAAACCAAGGTATGGATGCTTCTGTCCTGCATTGAGGGGAACAGGAAATTGCTTTTTATTTTTGTCTTGTAATGTTTTGGTTTTAGAACAATTGTACTCTTATATACCAATAGGTCTTACTTAAACTTAAGATTGTTCTGCCTCAATTTTATAAGTTCTAAGATTGTAGAATCACAGCTATGACCAGTTTAGGTTGGAAGATACTAAATAAGATGACTCTCTGCATCATATATCCAGTCCTGACTTGGCCTGAATGTTAGCACCAGTACTAATGCGTTTGACAGCTTTATTGTCATATACAAAATCCTGGAGATGGGAAGTAAGTACACACTTCTAATGAGTATGACAATCATGCAATGCTTTGAATGCAGAGTCATTCCAACCATACTTCAAGGATAAGCCTTTATTCTTCCAGGCTGACACCAAATATTATGTCCTGGAGAAAAGGTTTGATGTGATATAACCAGAGCCAATATTGTTCAATGAAATGTCTATTGTGGTTTCAAGTATGCTGGGATACTGGGATAAAGTTGCCTTCAATGAACTTAAACTGAATTGTTTTAACCTAAGTAGAGTCCTACACCTTGTCATTATAAATAACTCATTGATAAGGTCCATACACTGTCTAATGCACCATAGAGGTTGAGCAAAAAATGAAAACAAAGAAAGAGGAACTCATTTTGATAAAATTATTTGAGCTCAAGGAGCCATCATTGAAATCATTCTACTTGAAAGGAAAATTATACAGATTTAAGGTTTAAAAATATGAAGTTAAAAGAGTATGTTTCAACTCAGGACTAAACACTGTGAAAAGCAAGTCCAGGCAGCCCCGCCCTGCCGCTAGAACTAACAGACCATAAAAGGAAAGGAATGCAGAACAGACTAGGAGTACCGGATCTGACTCACAGGCCACCTGGCAGGAAGAGATAAGCCCCCAGCCCCCGACATCCAGGACGCCCCAAACCTGCCAATGTGTGTAGCTATACCTTATTACCTCATCATGTGAAATAGCCAATCATATGTGAACATGTCTATGTGCCTCGTTTGAATCCACCAATCCCCGTAACTATGCATCTGCTTCTGTACGCCCGCTTCTGCTTCCCCAATCCCTATAAAAGCCCCATGCTGGAGCTGCTGGGCGCGCAAGTCCTCTGAAGAGACTGTGTGCCCACAGGTACCTGTGTTTTCCAATAAACCCTCTTGCTGATTGCATCCGAGTGGACTCGGCTCGGTCATTGGGCGCTTGGGACTCCTCCTGAGGGAAATGTCCTCTCCGGGGGTCTTTCATTGTGGGGGCTCGTCCGGGATTTGGAGACCCTCCGCCCAGAGATCACCGACCACCCACCGGGAGGTAAGCCGGCCGGCGTTTGTCTTGTCTGTTGTGTCTTGTCCTGTGAACGATCGATCAATAGGCTCAGATCTGGGGACTATCTGGGCGGGCCAGAGAAGGAGCTGACGAGCTCGGACTTCTCCCCCGCAGCCCTGGAAGACGTTCCAAGGGTGGTTGGAGGAGAGGGAGATCCGGATCCGTGAAACCTCCGTCCGTTTTCGGAGGGATCCGCACCCTTGATGACTCCGTCTGAATTTTATTGGAGTAGAGGATCCAAGACCCTCGCTGACTCCGTCTGAATTTTTGGTTTCAGTTTGGTACCGAAGCCGCGCGGTGCGACTGCTTGTTACTTGTTTGACTGTTGGAATTGTTTGTCTTCTTTGTGACCTGACTGTGGTTTTCTGGACGTGTTGTGTCTGTTAGTGTATTTTTGACTTTTGTTTCGTGTTTGAATTTGGACTGACGACTGTGTTTAAAATCTTGGACCGACGACTGTGTTTGAAATCATGAAACTGTTTGCTTTGTTCGTCAAAGAGTTTTACTTGGTCCCCTTAACGCTTAGTGAGTAAGAAACTTAATTTTGTAGACCCCGCTCTAGTGGCAGTGTGTTGGTTGATAGCCAAAGTTAATTTTTAAAACATAGTGTTTTGGGGGTTGGGGATTTAGCTCAGTGGTAGAGCTCTTGCCTAGCAAGCGCAAGGCCCTGGGTTCGGTCCCCAGCTCTGAAAAAAGGAAAGAAAAACAAAACAAAAACATATAGTGTTTTATCTGTGCTTATGCTCGCAGCCAGCTGTGATGAACTGGGAAAGATTTAAATTTTCCTTGGGAGTAAGGAATCTTAAAGGCGGAGTTTCAGCCGGTATGGCACTTAGTGCATAGCTGCCTTTTTAGGACAGAAATTTAGATCAGAAATGCTGTTAACAGGCTATAAAAAAGGGACAGGCTGTGTTAGAAATGCTACAGGAAGAATGATCTAAAAAGGCTGAGAGCTAAGTGGGGCTATAAGGAAAACAAGAACAGGAAAGGAATTTCTGACATTTGCTCACAGTAAGAGAGCGCTCATTTAGAGAAGTTCTTTAAGGAAGCCTGCCTTATCTGCTGTCCTTATTCCAAGGGAGGAGTCAGTCTCCAACATTAAATTACTTTTCTCACTGATCATCATTAACATGGAGAGTGCCTTTGGTCCTATCCCCACAGCAGCCAGTTCCTGCCCCTATGGTTAAAGTGCCCCAGGTTGGGGGACAAAAAGAGCCCCTAAAATAGTTTCAAAGAATCTACAACTGTGAAGAACTTTGTTTTGCCAGTCAGGATTAATGTTTTCTTTTCCATGGGCCTATAGCCCACTGAGACAGTTTGGTAAAGGGCTGTTACTAAAGTCCTGAAAGCCCCAGGTGAACTGGTTACAATTCTTTTGTCAGCTGTTTAGTATCTAGCACCCAGGTTCTAACCATCTCTCCATCCTTTTGTTATTAGTTGTTACTAGAAGCCTAGTGTCATTTGGAGGCTGGTTCTCTTGAGAGGCAAAGCCAACAAGCTGACACTGAAGGGAGGTAGGTACTCCTTAAGGGAAAATCTAAGCCCAGAGAGACAGCCGGTAACAGCTAGGCTGCCTCTCTGCTCGCCTTTCTGTTTCATAGACAAAGCTTGTGCTTATATTTACAGTGGCCTTTTTGTCCAAAAAAAGGCCTCCTGGTTTAGCTGTGTGACTAAATGCTATTTGTCCTCTTCAGTGGACCTCTCTCCTCTAGATTCCCTTCTTGTTTTCTCACCATCCCACGTGAGATGCTTGTTAGTAACTGTTACAGGTCTTCTTTACCACCGAGGAAAGACAGAATCCTACTAGAGGCCTGAAAGAATGTTCCAGACATGGATAGAAGGCCCTCACTTCTGCCTGCTCTCTTCAGACGCCTGAAGGTAGGGAGTGCCAGGTCTGCCCCCAGGCTCCAAGGGTGGGTCTCCTAGGGGCTGGAAAATGCCCCACCAATCTGGCTAAGATAAGGAAAGGGTATGAAGAGAAAGTTACAGAAATTTGAAGGGTTAAGCTAAGTTGCTGAGAGTTAGTATAAGTTACAGAGAAAGTAAGGTTAAACAAAGACAAAGAGAAAAGAAGGTAAAAAGAGCAGAAAGCTAGGGAAGAAAAGAGACAAAAAGAAGAGGAAGCTAGAGAGCTAAAGAGAGATAAAAGACAAGAGAGGAACATATACTGGCCACAGTAGTTAGGGAACCTAGGAAGACAGTACCTGGCAACAGAAGAGAATTCCTGGCTAAAGATCAGTGTGCCTAATGCAAAGGAAAAAAAAGACACTGGGTCAGGGACTGCCCCAGAAAGAACAAGAGGGGACACTGGAGAGCCTCTCGGTCCTGGAGTGCTGGCTATGTGCAGAGATAGGAGGGAAGCCTGCCCAGTTGTTTTATGGATACAGGGACCCAATGCTCTGTGCTCCTATGCTCCAGTGGGCCAGTATCCAAAGACCTTGGGTACAGGGGCCTACTGGCAACAAACAATACTTATGGACTGCCCGAAGAACAGTGGACCTTGGCGTGGGCCGGGTAACCCACTAGTTCATAGTCATCCCTGACTGCCCCCATCCCTTGCTCATGAGAAAATTGCTCCCCAAAATGGCTTGCGTGGGCTGAAATGGCTGGGTGAGGCCATGTGTATGCATATCTACAGACTGTGTATGCGGAGCTTAAGACCTGTCTCAGTGCACCAGTACCTGATGCTGGGAGATGAATGGCTTAGCGCTGTTCTACTTGGAACATATCACTCCTGCCAGCCGGGCACTAACAATTATCACCCAATCCAGGACTTAAACTGTGATAGAGTGGCTGATGTTTGCCTTTGAATAGAGTGTCCCAAAAGATGGGACCACTGGTCAGCTGCCATGGACTAGATTCTCCACCTGTTGGGGGCAATCTGGTCACCTTGCTGCCCAATCCTGACCTGGAGCCACCACAGCACGAGTGTCAAGCACTGGCAGAAGCCCATGGGTGGAGGAAAGACCTCTGCGACTGGCTGATTGACCCCTGCTGAAAGCCGAGGCTACCTTGTCCACAGACGGGAACAGTTCTCTTCATGAAGGTCAGAGATAAGTGGGTGCTGCCATGGTGGACAACACAATGTCATCTAGGATGGCTGAACCTCAACCCCCCAGTACATCAGTGCCGCAGATGCCTTTGCCATCTCTTGGATGCCCTGGTGAAGCCAACAACTGTGAGTACTATTCATTGCTCAGGATATCAGGAGGGAAGAGATTCAGTGGCATTGGGCAGTAACAAAGCAGATAAAGTGGCTCGGGAAATGGCTATGCAGGAGCTTATCCTGGTTGCAGGCCTGCAAGAGACAGCCACTGAGAACTAGGATCGGACTAAGGGATGGCCTCACTTAGAAAAGGCCCAAATTGCTTAAAAGATAAAGGACAATGGCACACTTGAGGGGGAAGCTATACTCCCCCAGAGAACAAAGAAAAGACTCACTTTGCCAAATACAGAAATGGACTCATTTAGGAGATAAAAAGTTTGTCCAAGTAGTTAAGTGTATGTAATAGACTTTAAGATTTTAGCCAGAGAGGCAGTAGAAAGTATAAGGTATGTCAATAAGTGAATGCTTAGCAAGCAAACAGGGCAAAGAGACCTAGAGAGTTTGGTGAAAAGTCGAAGTGAACTTCACTGAGATAAAACCAGAAAAATATAATCACAAGTATCTCCTAGTGCTTGTAGATACTTTTTCAGGAATAGATAGAAGCTTTCCTCACCAAACGAGAGACGGCCTCTGCAATCATCAAGAAGTTACTGGAAGAAATCTTCCTCCGATTTGGAATGCCCAAGGTAATCTGGTCAGACAACGGCCCTACTTTCATTGCCAAGGTAAGCCAGGGTGTGGCCAAGTATTTAGAGGTCGATTGGAAATTACATTGTATTTACAGACCTCAAAGTTCAGGACAGGTAGAGTAAATAAATAGAACTCTAAAAGAGACCCTGACCAAATTAACCATGGAGACTGGCGCAGACTGGGTGACACTCCTTCCCTCTTGCTCTCTTCAGAGCAAGAAATACCCCTTCCAGATTCAGCCTTACCCCCTTTGAGATCTTAAATGGGGCCTCAGCCCCCCCTGACTGTATTAGATGATGTTACTGAACCAACACGTCATAGTGCCATAGTAATAATGATTTGTGTGCCAGGCTAAAAGACCTACAGGTGATACAGAAAGAAATCTGCTCAGAGCTGGCAGCAGCCTATGCCCTGGGAACCCCTGAGACATCTCACCAGTTCCAGGTCGGAGACTCGGCTACATACGATGGCACCGAACCAAGATACTCACTGGAAAGGACCCTACCTGGTGCTGCTGACCACCCTGACAGCCATCAACTCTCAGCCCTCACCAGCCGTGTACTAGCTGTTGGGGCTGAGAGCTGGGACCTAGAGGGAAACTCAGATCTTCAAAAAGCTCCCTAGACTTAATTTCATGTTTGCCCCGGGTTTTATCAAGATAGGTGTGGGGATAGGCTTGATTTCTATTACAAATGATGTAACATTGCATATGTTAGTACTCCTAACACTTCTTGGGACTGTGCCTCAGGGATCACAATCTGTATAAGTTTAGAAGTTCTAAAAGCTAGTCATGACCTTGGTGTGTAGGTTTAGATAGTGTCCAGATTGGAATCCTGATGCTAAAGACTTAGTAAGACACAAAAAAAGGAGTTGAGAATTACTTAGGGCTAAGGCTATCTAGGTGCTGCAAGGGCAGCACAAGGACATCTGCTGTTGCAGTGCAAGGCTTATAGAGAATTCAGAACTGCCATTCAGGAGTAATTAAAGACTCCATGAATAAACTTAGAGAAAGGTTAGACAAAAGGCAGACAGAGAAGCGCATCAGGGATGGTTTGAGAGCTGGTTTAGTAGATCTCCTTGGATGACTACTCTGGTATTTTCCCTTATGGGACCCTTCTTAGTTTTGCTTCTGCTTCTGATTATAGGTTCATGTGTGTTAGAGAAACTAGTTAATAGGTTTGACTCCTACAAAAAGATAGAGACGCTCAACAAGGTTGGTTTGAGTCTTGGTTCACTCGGTCTCCCTGGATGACTACCCTACTCTCTGCTATATGGCTGGGCCATTACTAATAATTTTCTTGGTTTTAGTTTTTGGACCCTGCGTGACAAACAGGTTAATTGCTTTTGTTACAAATCGAGTGAGTGCTGTGCGGTTGGTTCTGAGACAACAGTACCAGTCAGTTAGGACAACTGGTGAGACCAAATACGAGACTTGATATCAAAATTCTAAGATTAGAATTACTTAGTAGAAGAAGAGGGGAATGAAAGGAAAATTATACAGATTTAAGGTTTAAAAATATGAAGTTAAAAGAGTATGTTTCAACTCAGGACTAAACACTGTGAAAAGCAAGTCCAGGCAGCCCCGCCCTGCCGCTAGAACTAACAGACCATAAAAGGAAAGGAATGCAGAACAGACTAGGAGTACCGGATCTGACTCACAGGCCACCTGGCAGGAAGAGATAAGCCCCCAGCCCCCGACATCCAGGACGCCCCAAACCTGCCAATGTGTGTAGCTATACCTTATTACCTCATCATGTGAAATAGCCAATCATATGTGAACATGTCTATGTGCCTCGTTTGAATCCACCAATCCCCGTAACTATGCATCTGCTTCTGTACGCCCGCTTCTGCTTCCCCAATCCCTATAAAAGCCCCATGCTGGAGCTGCTGGGCGCGCAAGTCCTCTGAAGAGACTGTGTGCCCACAGGTACCTGTGTTTTCCAATAAACCCTCTTGCTGATTGCATCCGAGTGGACTCGGCTCGGTCATTGGGTGCTTGGGACTCCTCCTGAGGGAAAGGTCCTCTCCGGGGGTCTTTCACTACTCTTAACACTTTTATTAAAAGTATCTAATAAAGGCATGCTTTGTAAGTGAACTGTTGGGGTTTTCTGTCACTCCGTCAAAAATATTTGTAGGGCGAGAGAGGTGGCTCAATGATTAAAAGCATGAATGTGTAACATGTGTCTTGCATGAATGGAAGTATGAAGACTCAGGTTCAGATTTACAGAGCCCCATAAATGCTTGGTGGTCATAAGATGTACTTGTCATTCCATCCTTTGGAGGAAGAGAAAAAGATCACCAGAGCAAGCTAACTGGTGAAAGTAGTCTTATCACCAAACTCTGAGTTTAATTGTGAGACTCTACCCCTGTAAATTATATAGAAACCTGGGGGTTGACTTTTGATATCAACATCAGGACTTCACATGCATATGCATGTACACAGATATACAAACACACCACACACACACACACACACACACACACACACACACACACACACAATGTTCCCATACATAAACATACACACCACCACGCACATAAATGAAAACTATATACAAGTAATTGTATTTTGTTGCTTAACAAAAGAAATAGTGGTGTGTATATATGTTGTGGTTTGCCCTGAAGTTATCTGTATTTTGATGCTAATTCCACTGCCCCAAGGACAGCTACCTAGTCACATACTCAGAAGTCAGATGACTTCACCAGAACCGCCTCCCCATTGAATTTGTAAAGTACAGGTGAGGGGCAGGTACAGGATAGAAGGAAGCCTGTCACTGAAGGAGAAGGAAGGATGGGCAGGAGAGAAGTTTGAAGGAGGAGGAGGAGACTAAGAGAGAGAGGAAGAAACAGGACAGAGGAGAGAGGAGAGAGAGGGGAGAAGCCATGGCACATGATATTAAGATTCTGCTCTGTGTATTTACAGGTTGTATCAATGTTCCTAAGGGTTGCATGATACCGGGCTTTGTATGTTTAAGTGGGCAATTATATCTTACCAATTGGGTCAAAGATTATTTGTTGTGTGTTCTTTTATGTGAGGGTTTGAGTATAGGAAAGTGTGTGGCGGCAAGAGACACTGGTCACCGAGGAGCGGGGATGTGTTTCCACCAAGATATCTGCTAGACAAAGCGGGATAAAAAAACCACTGTTACTTTTTTATTTTTTATATTTTTACAACAACATATACAGACAAATATACATGGATGTATACACTCTGCAGTGATGATCTTCTCTACATACACAAAACAAGATCCAATCAAAATAAGATATAAGCTTACTTGGTGAAGCAATACATCTAAGATGCTCTCAAAATAAGAAAGGTGAGGAGCTGGAGAGATGGTCCAATGATTAAGTGCCCTGGCTGTTCTTCCAGTGGACCTGGGTTTGAGCTCGGCACCCACGGGGTTTCTCACAACATCTGTAACTTCCAGAGAATGTGATTTGCTCTTCTGGCTGTCACTGGTATTAGGAATGTACATGGTACACAGATGTACATTTTAACCAAATAACCATATACAGACCAATATTAAAAAAGATATAATTGGAAGACATCAAGATAGATCTTAGTATCTAAAGGATATTTGTTGCACAAGTGAGGAGTAAAAAAAAGGCACTAAAACAGAAAAATAAATAAGACAATACCAACATTTCATATTGAGAGCTGAATACCATATTTCTGCATTTGTGTGATCCAAAAAGTTAAGATGGTTCAACCATCTTAATCTGTGGGGAGTACACAATTTGCAAATGTGTTCGAGCTAGATGTTCAGGAGTACGTGGAGACTCAAAATGTATGAACCTTTGCTTCCTCTCATCCCAGCTCTCAAGAGAGACAGACAAACTCATGATTTAACCATTCCAAAGTTTCAGCTAAAGTAAGGTAAAAGATAACCAGATAGCTGGTAAAATGTTACTCCTGGGAGCCTGGACTGTGTTTCTAGAGGGCAGTTACTGGAATAACAACACTGCAAAAGAAAAGACAACACCAAAAATTCTGATGGCCACACATGCTCCCCCAAACTCTCACAAGGCCCAATTGAACATAAAAGGATGAAGATAGGAAGAGCTGCTCCCCTGTTTGATCTGAATCTCTCAGACATTGGCACCCTAGTGCTCAGTATGTAGAGTAAAAGAGAGATCTCACCATCAGCTTCTCTGCTGCTTCTTTGCCCTGAGTTTCCATGACATTTTACATGGACCCTGTGTGTCTCTGACTTCAACAAAGCAGTCTCTGGGGCTGCTTCCTCTCCATTTCTGTGTGATGCAATGCATCTTGTTACATATCTTTTGTGTATTGATTTCTATCTAAGCTTGTTTCATCTATATGCCCTATTGGTTTTCTTTCTCAATAAAAACCTTACCAAATTTTAGTTATTAATTATTTTCAAACAATCAAATTGTGGCCAGACAATTTTAATGATAAATGGCAGATATAATACTTCTTTCTAGTGTAGCTGTTGAATCTCTGTCTCTCTCTTTAAATTTTCAGCTGTAAATGGAATTAATTATATAGTCCTATCTCCCATAAGTGCTATGATAATTATTGTTAGTAAAGCATCTAGGTTTCAATGGATAAGAGAGATGGTGTAAGGGCAGAGTATTATCATAATTATCATTGCCCTGGGCATCTGCTCATTAATGACTGCATTTGAGTAAAAACCCATGAAAGCTTTAATTGATATGAGACAGAAATTGGTCAACCTTAGCTTTGTACACTGCCAAGTATTAGTCTGGGGAGAAAAACTGTTCTGTAATTAGATCATCTCCAATACCATCACAAAGAGCTATAGGAGAGTTTCTACAGTGTTATGTCAATGGAGAATTCGTTCATTTAACAACCCCCCCTTTTGATATCTGGTATATACCAGATAATTCTCAGACGTCTAAGCATGCAGGGATGAAGAGGAAAGCAAATGACCTGGCAGAACTCACATTTTATAGTTCAAAATATGTACCTAGAATGTTGTCACTTTTTCTTCCCATGCTGATCCAATCTTTTATATCGTTTTTTCAGCCTTCTATTTCTGATGCCATTTAATATACAACTTACGTAGTTTTACTCTGTGGCAAGAAAGTACTAAATTTTTATTTTCCCAAAAAGATACACCCCCACTAATTGTGTAAAATACTTGAAATTTGCTTTTGAGTTTTCCTAAATATCATTGGATCTTTCCACTTATCCATATCGGTTATAGAACTGCATATAGCACAAATGATCTCCCCCAATTAAATAAAAAATCTAAGTTTCTCACTAATACTTTGAAAATCAATAAAAATTTATAAATGACTTTCTCGCTCAGTCCACCCATTTAGCAATCAGCCAAAAAGAATGCGAGTTTGATTTTTTTTTTTTTTTGAAGCCAAACTTAGAAAATATCACACCACTTACTGGCTTTGGCTCTCTAGTGTCCATGTGCTATTTGTTGCAGGGTTTCCAATTTCTAACAATGCATTTCCTGCCAAAATCACTGCAAGCATCCTGTGGTATCGTGCCCTGGATACCCATGGCTATGTCAGTTAGCATCTGTAGGATATTTGTGAATGAGTTCTTATATTCCAGACCTCTTCAATATTGCTGACTTTGTTCCTGATTCAAACTGGGGTTGTCTGATAAGCAATAAGAATAGAGATACACATCCCATTCCTTTCCTTCTCATTTCTTCATAACACTGAGAGCAAAATGTTTTTATATCTTTAAATCTCTCCAACATTTTCTATAACCCATGGAAAATTTACCATATTGTCCCTATATTTTTTAACGTTCTCTTTCCTCCTCCAATTGTACAGATTAGACCCTAATTTCTAGACAAAGAAAAATAAGTCTGATAAACTAAGTAATATAAACAACACGATTGTGAGCCCATAAAAGTATAGTGTAAGAACGAGCACATCTGATTATTTTAAAGCATTAGTATCTGTGCAGACCTCTTCACAGGCACAGTATTTTTGCTCATTACCCCCGCTCCAAATAACTAACATCTCCAACTGAGGTCAAATGAGAAAGAATCACCAAAACAAAGACCTGCTGTCTCCTTGCCTCTTCACAGGATCGATGGCTGGGAAAGTGTAGCTAGGTCCTTGCTTTGGTTCATAGACCATTTTGTCTTTTAATATTTGAAAATTAAAGATACCAAACAAAACTTTTCATTTATTTCAGTAAATGGAAACTGTTAAAGGTTAATCTAAATCTAGCTTTATACTTAAAAGTTTTATCTGGGGCTATGTATGGGAAGGACAATAATGCATTTTTATTACTATGCAATTCAAGGAGAGAAAATTAGTATACTTGTCAATAAGACCATGGCACTCTGAATTCCACCCATAAAACCTTCTGAAAATATCAATAACAAGAAATAGCAGCAGAATGAGAATGACATATTGCCCAATATATTATGGTAGCATTCTTTTTAAAGTTAAGTTTAAACATTTATTTTTGTCTTGAGAACTATGACAGCTAAATAATGACTTTTCCATTCATCACTTTCACATCCTGCTTTTCCTATGCCAAGTCTTGGATTCTCACCACAGTCTTCACAACAGCACATGGGAAAGCACCTGCATAGCTGAGTTCATTTTCAACCATGAATTTTTTGAATCACACATTTAATTTTGTGCTTTGAAATGGGATGATAAACACATCCATTGCATCGACAAAGTGTAAATCCTTCGAAAGGTACACAATCAATAACATCTAATAGAGGTACACAATCAATAGCATCTAATAAATATTAGACATTGTGCCGACGCCATTAGCATCACACTGTCTTCATCATAAATGACTAAGATTCATACATGCAAAAAATAATAAAAATAAAATAAAGGGAGAAGTAAGGGGAGTCTTTTCTAAGTTCTACCCACTAAGTTACACCTATGAAAGTGCACAATTTCAATGTGTGGTCCATTGTTTCAGCCAATTAGTCACACCAAGGTGGCAACTGAACCGAACCACTCCCACAGCAAACTTGAAACAGTCAAATTAGTATGTCAACTTCCTGTCCAGAAGGCAGTAAAATAGAGCTGAAAGGAAAGGCGCTGAGATGTAAAAAGGGTCTGGGAAACACTCGACCTCTATTAATCAGAGTTATTAATGAGAAGCCTCAAGGAAACCAAAACAGAAACCAGAAGGTGAACTTGGGAATCCTGAGGGAGAGACACAGACAGTCATAGCAGGTGATGTGGAACTGAATTTGAAATCCTCACTATAATAAGAGGAAAAGGCAGGGCAAAACAATCTGTTATATAACGGTACCTGAGGAGATGTGAGCAAACAACTATTCATCCAGGAGAGAGCAACAACAGTGACCAAATTAATGATTTCATGCAACTTTACCTTACTGGACCAGTGAGTCTGTTGGAGTTACATATAGGAGTACAGACGGTTAAAATCAAACATCACTAAGAAGTCCACCACAGCATGGGTGCTAACTCCAAAAAGAACATGCTTAATGACTTGTAATTAGCTGGACAAGTCATAGGCTCCTCTCCCCAGCAGCTGTAACAACAATGTAACCTTAGAGAGAGAGCAATAGAAAACTTCTAAGTTTCTGGAATTACCAGTTGTTTACTTCATGGAACTTTCAAGTTTTATTTACAACCAGAGTCTTAGTAAACATCCCTCCAGGAAAGAATATTTAAATTCAAAGAAAGTGCTGAACAACAATGGAGGGCTTCCGCTTCTATGAGTGAGGAAGCTAAAGTTGTACTCAGGAGCAAAGACTTAACTGTGAGAAGGTGAAATGTCTCTGCAGTTCATTAGGACACTTTGGTTTGTGTAGATGGAAAGATGTCTCCTTTTACTGGTTTTATAATTTTTTATTTTTAAGATATATTTTATTTTTCAGTCTGTCCCTGTCCCTGTCCCTGTCCCTCATCCCTTCTCCCCCCCCTCTGTATGTGTGCTGAGAAAAGTATTGGATCACCCATTTCTTGACAGATTCCAGTTCTCCTCATATCATCCAAACTGCCCCTTTCCAAGTTCATATTTGTTTGAAAACCCAATAAACCAAGTTAATGCCACCCATACATGATGGCATGGATGTGTGACTCCTTTGGAGCATGAAAAACTTCCAAGTAACTTTTAACTCCCATCAGCTCCTGAGTAAGCCTGTCATCTGAGATCTAACCCATCTATTCCACATTTTAGTAGCTGATCTTGTTCATGACCTATGCAGGTGACCAGTGCTGAAGAGTTCATGAGTGTAATACTATATTGTGAGAGAAGACAGTGTTCTTAGCATTTATTCCCTTCCTTTAGTTTTTAGATTCACTCCACCCCCTTTTCAGTGGTGTTTCCCAAGCCATGATGGTGGAAGTATTAATATAGACGTTTTCTTAGAGCCAGGCACATGATCTCTTATTCCCATCGTGTCGCTTCCATTCATTAAGTATCTTTTCATTGACTGAGGCCCACTGCAAAATGTGTGCTGTCCTGGGCAAGAATGAGAGCAGCCTGGGGTTATGGGGACAAAACTCTTGATTCTCTTCACTAAGCCTCAAGAATGTCTAAGAATGTGTACAAGAAAAAGACAAGCCAAAAAGATTGCTCAAAGAAAATGAGACCACACACACACACACACACACACACACACACACACACACACACACACAAATACCAACTACTTCTAGGAATTGGCCATCCCATAAATGTGGTTATTATACCTGGTGAATTACACTGGAGAAAATCACTCTGTCCTCTCAAGGCTCAGGGGTCTATGGTGAAGAGGAGTGAGAAAGACTGGAAGAGACATCGGTGATAGATGACTCCATGAAAACAGTGACCTCCAGACCCAACAGGACTGAGGCACATGTGAATGCACAGAGAAGGTGGCAGTGTGTCCAAGTCACACGCACGTTCAGGAGAGAAGGTTTGCAGAGTCACACGCAGGCTCAGAAGAGAAGGTTTGCAAAGTGCTAAGACGGAAAGGTGAACACAGGCTCCTGCCTCTAACCAAGAATCTGTCTTCCAGTTGTCACTGGTAAATGAAAAATCAGGAGTGATATTCTTATTTCTTATAAAATAGGCCGAGCAAAAAAGTAAGAAAAATTTCTCATCTTCTTTGGTGTGCATACAAAATATGCAAGCAGTAGAATTGCCCCAATACCCTATAACATATAATTTGTTTGTTCAAGATTATATGCTGTGTGTCAGGAACAATGTTCTGGGTCCGGATTAGACAATTAGTTCCCATATTAAAGCCACTTGATACTTTAAAAATTGCACAAAATTGCCTTGGAATTCAATTGCTGTCTGTGAAAAATACATTTACTTCATTAACAAAGCATGTTGAAGTACTGTTTGAGGGACTCTAACAGCTTAGGCCTGGCAAGCATGGCTCTGGCTGGCCTTGCTCTTCTGTCTAATTCCCTCTGCATTCCTTAAGCTAACTGCCAGCGTCTACTCCCTTACTTGACCACTTCCTCCTCCCGAGGCTGACTACAAAGGTCCGGCTATCAAAGTATTGAAGTTCAACATCCAAAAGCCTCCTTTGACTCACCTAGTTAACATGCTGCATTAACTTTTAACGTCTTATTCTAACATAGGGTTTCTCGTTGTACCATTATGAATGGCCACTTTCCTATGGGCAACATCTTTCTCTTCTCTATCCAGAGGCAGTCCTTTGTCCCCTCCAGTTAAATACCCCTTACCCTTCTCCCTCTCCCTTGTTCCAGTACCCCTCTCCCTTTTCTTTTATCTCCTGTCTTTGTGTCTTGGTCTCTGTCCTCTGTCCTTTCCAGGCAAATAAATCTTCTTCTTCTTTTTTTTTTTTCTACTAAGAACTTGGCTTTGGGGCAACTGTGAGGTTCCCTATGCTGTTAACTTTTTAAAAATTAAATACATTGTAGCAAACACAGCATTGCTAACCTAGAAGTAAAAAAGCAAAGAAACAAAAGAGCAGCTAAGAGAAATGGAGCATAAAGTAAAAGCAGGAACTTTGGAAAATTTAGTTCACAAATAGGCTCCCGTGGTCTGTAATTTATTCATGGCTCCTGCTGGATGGAGTTAAGAGCAGCTGCTTCTCCTTTTGGTTGTGATAGTCATTCCCTAAAATGTCTCAGCTCACATCCCGACACAGGCAGCACTGATGCTCAACTGCACCGTTACCCTCCACAACAAAATTCTGCATGCCGCAGGGAGTGAGACCGGTGTGATGAACCTCACTGAGCACATGTCCTCTGGCTTATGTGTCTGTTTGATTCAAAAACATGAGAAATAAAGCCATGGTGATGTTTATGTACAGGAGGAAGGATTAGCACAACCGAAGAGGATGAACTTTTCCTTACATTTTGTGAATATCTTACAAGCAATTATGAGTGTGAAAAGATATAAATCTAATTGTTTTGAAGATATGTAAAAAACACATATCTGGCCTTTCAATGGAAAGAAAACAATGTGTGGCTCTATATAATACTTGTTGAATGATTTCGGATGCATGGTCTTTTAAGCAACCCCACAAGCAAATACTGTATTCCCAATTGTTAGCTGACAGTATAAACCTCACGTATTTTAGCCACTAGATATGGAGAGAAATTGAACCAAACTGCCTTCATTCTAATTTAGTCACCATTCCCAAGACAAGGCTTAGTCATACAAATCCCTGGTAGGTTATCTAATACCCTGTGTCTTGAGCACACGTGCATAATGAGCAACACTGGAAGGACTCAGGAAGTTGTACTTACAAACACACATTTATAAAAATATATATACATTTTTATATACACAGACAGACATGACCTGTAGGCAACATATATATAATATACATATATATTTGTATAATATATATGTAATTATAGTTGTTATAAATTAACAAATTTATATAAATATATAAATATTTATATATGTAACAATAATAATTAAAAATTAGAATTCAACAATTTGAAAGTGAATTGAGACTAGCATAACAGAATGGGAGACAAAGGAGAAAACAATGTAAATACATTACCTATACATGAAAATCTTAGAACAATTTATAAATGAAAGATTAGCCATAAAGCCATTTAATAAAACTGGATTTACCAAATATCTAAATATTAAATTTATCCACATTTAAGAATGAACTAAAATGTCTCCTTTTAACAAAATAGATCTATCTTTTTAACAAAAATTTTCTACAAATTCTACTCATATTGAAAGCTTGAAATTATGTAACAGAGGACCGCCTTATCTGGCATCAAGGGGAAGGGAGGCCCTTGGTCCTGTTAAGACTGTACGCCCCAGCACAGGGGAATGCTGGGGCAGTGAGATGGACGTGTTGGAAGGGTGGGGGAGGATGGGATAGGGGGTTTTCGGAGGGGAAACCAGCAAGAAATTAACATTTGAAATGTAAATAAATGAAATACCAATACGTTTTTTTAAATTACAGAATAATAAATTTAAGCAATAGAAAAGAAAGCTGATAATTAGAGCTCACAATTCTAGCACAAGATTAGAAGATTTTTAAAGAAAATGCACTTCATTGACTCAATTTTAGCAGCTTCCTCCATCAGAACAGAGTTCTAAGAAGGACTTGACCTTCAGACTGTGACTTCTGTGGCTTTCATTGTTCCGTGGTTGGCCTTCAGGTGTACTGAGACCTGTACTAGGAAAGCGGAAACCATCAGTGACAGCTTTGTAACGGGCAAGATCTGCAGCCTTTCACTCACTATATTTCAGTATCAGAGCAGTAAAAATGCTGTTTTTCAATTTTGTTGAACTTCTCTAAAAGCCTCAGGATATTTGAATTTCTAAGTAGAAATTATTCAAAAGGTACAAAGAATTTCTGTCCCATAAATGTAAATGCAAAAGGACAAAATAAGCCTAAAACCATAAATTAAATAAATTAATTAATATTGATAAATAAAAGGCATAAACATAAAATGCTGATTTTTGAAAGCTTAGAAGAAATGTATTTTATTTCAATTAATTAATATGTGTGTTGTATGTATTTTTTGTGTGTGATGTATGTCTGTGTGTGTATAGAAGCATATGACCATACATGTGCATGTGGAGGACAGAGGATTACCTTCATTGACATCTTCTACTTCTTTCCACCTTAATTTTTTAGGAATCTGCTCGTACTGAACCTGAAACACCCGCTGTTCAGGGAAGCTGGCCGATCCATGAGCTCACTGGATCCACCATCTCTGCCCCAGTGGTTGTGTCACACATCCATACAACCAGGCGCAGTTTCTGCTTGGGTCTGAGGATTTGAACTCAGTTTATCTTGCCTATGCATCAGGTGTTCTACCCAATGAACCCTTTCCTTATCCCTTATATGACTTCCAATGGATAGGTAATTATGTGATAGGATGTGATTGTTTGATCCATGTGTAAGTTGCATATTGTACAAATAAAAATTTTAACCTTCACTTCAAAAGTTTATCACTTCTAGGTGCTTCAAAATCCAAGTTCATTTCCATTCTGCTTGAGTAGTATTGTATTCCCGAAGACTGAATTCTCTCTCCCTAAGGCTACTGTCCTCATCACTATTTAAACACCACTGTTCTGTACTTGTAATGGAATCAAGTAATATAAAAAAGCTGAGGTCCTCTTCATATTTACTGTGATTATGGGAATATTTCAGTGTTGGCAATAACTGAAAGAGTTAACAGAGCAGAATATCAAGTTTGTTGAATAAAAACTTTATATTGATACGGTGACTTTCTGTCTTCACTTATAATTCACTGGAGCATGAAAATGCTTTTGGCTTTATAATTTGGCTTTTGTGTGAGAAGCAAAGTTTCGAATTGGCACTAGAGTGCAAATTTAATTAAAGACACACTTCCTGTAATGACCGGAGCATTGATGTCATCGCCAAATGCCCTGGTTACATTTCTAAGTCCTGTCCTCTGGAGTCTAGATAAGGTTCACTTAGCTGCTGACAAAGGTGTCACTACAGACATTTTAAAAAATATTTTGAGGCAATTTGATGCCTATACATACTTTATAAAAAGTTAATTATAACATGCAACATTTTGAAGTTTAACAAGTTCAAGTAAAAAGCAAACAATCAACAACAACAAAAAGCCTTAAGACAAGGAAAATACAATGAAAAGTTCTTTACAAAAAAGTATAGCAGGTGTGTGCCTATTTAAAAATTAATTTTCAAATATAGCCAATTTTTCTGTTACATGTTTTATATGAACCTAATAAATAAGACCTATTCATAAGTGAAAAACTAAATTTACCTTAGAATTACTCTCAGGGAAGTATAAAATTATTAGGTTACATAATGACTTCTTCCAATTTTCATCTTTATAATACAAGAAAAAAATGTTATGTGAGCATAGACATGAAAATAAATAAATATGTCTAGTGATCTCAGGAGAGTAGTTAGGGGAGTAAAACTGTAAAAATACATAAAAATATTCCTTAAAATAAAAGGAAAATATATCCAATAAGTGAAGATATCTTTCTTTTTTTTTTTTTGGTTCTTCTTTTTTTTTTTTTTTTTTCAGAGCTGGGGACCGAACCCAGGGCCTTGCGCTTCCTAGGCAAGTGCTCTACCACTGAGCTAAATCCCCAACCCCGAAGATACCTTTCTATACACAGGAAGAAATTTTTTTGAAATAAAATACCTAAAATTTAGTGGATAAGTTAGTGTTTTAAATGTATATGCATTTAGAAGAAATAAATAAAGTTTATTCATCCTTAGCTCTAAGTTCTAAGGACAACAACTCTAAAGAGACAGAATTAGCCAGAGAACCCAAAGGGAAAAAAAATCTACCGTGATGTTTTGAAGTTTCTGCCATAATGAAAACTTTAATTTTTCAACTTTAAAGAGGCATTTTCAGTGGAGTAATGGATAGAAGGGGATACATTTAGAAATTGCCAGCCTTAAAACAGACTGTCAATAAATAGACACCTATTATAAATAAAAGGTGTCCAGATACAAGGTGTGGGAGGAATGTCAGGCCAGCATGAATAAAGCTGTACCTCAAATCCATCAAGTATGAAATTCAGACACACCAAAGCCCTATCCCTCCTCGGTGGAAAGAATATTTTTTCACTCCAACTACACATGACCCATCTAAGCAGCATAGACACTGGTACATATATAAAAAATAATAAATATTCTGAACTTACAGAATTAATGAAAATCTAGCTTTAAAAATACTGGTTCCTTAGGTCTCGTTTTTTTTTTTCTGTCCAACAGATCTGGAAATTTCATAAGCATACATATTTGGTTCCTCTGCTTTACTGTCGTGTCATCATCCCATATAAAACAATCCCAGGTTTAAATAGATACAGTATAAATATGTGTCATTCATAAAATAGAATGGGAAAAAATGCTTGGAATAGAGCAAACACCTGTGATCCTAACTTGCGAGACATAAACCACCAGTGACAGACCATTTTCTTTTGATCTGACTCGTGTTTATTAAAGAAACAAACAATTAATGAACCATTGCCTAGAGCTAGGGGTGCCCAACCTCAGTCTCATTCATGTTGCTCAACACAAAATTGTGAATTAGTTTGAACATTACGATCTGCTTCGCTTTGCTTTTACTTTTTAATGGGTATCTAAAGGCATAGTTTTCAAGAGTGAACATCATAGATTACAATGTCCTGTTTCCAAGTAAAAGGATTGAACACATTTTCTAGTCCAGGCTAATGTGGTAAGTTCATTTAGTGATAAATTAGTCCTTCTACAGAAGGCACTAATGTTTGTTTTATTTAAATACTCAGAAATTCAGAAAATATTTCTTCTGCCCAGGGAAAGGAGGAGAATATCTCTTTTACTAATCTTTAAAAATGTCAGGAAAAAAATGCTTAGATTTCCAGGCTAGCAAATGCTTGAGGAAGCAAATGCATTATACAAATAGAGAGAAAAGGTACTCCAAATATACAAATAATTTAATTTAATTGTTTGAATTGATTATTGATATGAATCTTGAAACTTTTCCCTTTTCTGACTCATATATTCTGTGGTCAAGTGAATTATTCTTGACAAAATGACTTAATGATTTAGCAATATAAATAAGAAACGACAGTATAGTTTATCATGTCACAATGCATCTTTAGAACCAGTCTCTTCTCTCTCTCTCTCTCTCTCTCTCTCTCTCTCTCTCTCTCTCTCTCTCTCTCTCCTTGTGTCAAAGTCAATTTCACTGATTTCATATTTAACACAGCAGACCATAATATATTATATATACATATATATAATATATATACATACATATATGTATATATATGCTACACAGACATGGTTTCACATGTATATTTATTAAATGGCCAGCTTTGTGGTGGGAACTTTATATGATTTAGTTTTAGTTCAAATATCCCAGTACTACAACTTAATGTGCACAGAATTATGACCTGACATTTGGAAATCCTGGACCATAAATGGAATGAATGTGCACCTCTAAGTCTATACTTGTAAAATTCTAAATCTCTGTAGGGTGGTACTAAGAGATAGGACCTTTGGGAAGAGATAAGACCCAGCACATCCCTTATTACAGGAAGAAGTGCTCTTATGAAAGAGTTCTCAGAGTGCCCCGACACTTCCTACCTGATGGGAAGAAATCCTAAGACAAGGAGAGTAACTTGGCAACCATCCCAGAGCAATTCTCACAGCAACTTGGTCTTGGAATTTTGAGCATCCAGAACCATGAGAGAGAACATTGTTGTTTGCATGGCCCTTATTGTTGGAAATTTGTTACTACCAGTCCAAGCTGACTTTCTCCCTAGTAACTAAACGAGTGTCCAAGATTCACAGGGAAAACTGAAGGTGTTGACAAACTGAAGTGGTAAAACTCTTCTCAAGCCATTCTATTTGATGACAGGGCTTCATTCATGCTCAAAATATTTTTGTATTTCAAACTCTTAGTACTAAAATAAATAACTAATAAACTCATAGTTCTGTGAAAGTGCACTGGAATGACAGGCCCTCGTCCCCTCAGGCTTTTCAGAGCCAATGTACTTCAAAGTTTTTTATTCACGATTTCATTCCATCTGGGATTAGTACCTACCAAAGTTCTCACTCTTGCTTTCTCCAAATATTTGCCTTTTATTTGTGGTATCAGCTTCACTCACTCACTGGAAACATTTCTTGATGTTTTTCTTAGAAAGGAGACACAAGTGTTCACTTTCATCACTTTTACATAGTCATGGTTTATATGTCTATTCATGGGATGCTGTTATATGACTTTATTCTTGTCTTTCTTTCTTCCTGGAATGGACTTCTTCTTGTGCTTTTCTGGATCCCTAAGAATATAAAGCAATGCCTAACACTAGTGTCCAATCTGAAATTGTACTGGATGATTGAGTAAGCAAATGAGTGTGTGACAATAAACTGGTTTAAGGTTAAAAAAATGGATTATTTCTAGCTAAAAGATCTGTAGCCTTGCCTTCTTTTCTATACTCTACTATACTGTAGAAAATTTACATTCACTACTGCTCTGCTAAGGATATCTGGAATGGTAGCTTTCTTCCTAATACAAAATCTCTTTGTCCTAGTCTCATAGAATTGCTTAATTTCATTTTACTTATCTGAGTCTCATATATTTGTTATTGAAGTGTTACTTCTCTGTTATTCTGAATGAAATACACAGTACTAAGGTATATATAAGGAATAATGGCTATGCATTTCTGTTTCCAATTTTGTAAAATATTAAGAGGTAACTCAGAGACTAAAGAGAAAGTGACTCTAAAGTAACTACTTCAGATTTTTATTGAAATAAGACTGTGAAGTCGAAACACGGTAAATCATTCTGTTATTTCAGTACTTTTCGAATATGTAATTGAAATCATGAAATTTACAGGTAAATGTGTCTGTGTCTGTGTCTGTGTGTGTATATACATATATATATATATATATATATATATATATATATATATATATATATGAGAGAGAGAGAGAGAGAGAGAGAGAGAGAGAGATATTGTGTGAGGCAGAGACTGGGGGAAAGGTCGCCCAGAGATGGCCCCACCAAGGGATCCATCCCATATACTGTCACCAAACCCAGACAATATTGTGGATGCCCGGTGAGAGTAAATAACGAGGTTAAACCTTCGCGATTCCTTTTTCTTTCAAAGGGGTAACCTAACTCACATTGGGGGAATTTCTAAGAAAGTAAGTATTGTAGGAAAACACTCTGCTGTTCTAAGTGCGTTTATGAAAACAAAGCATTATTCTTAACAACAAAAGGCACTATAAATGTACAAAGAATGCTAAAGTGAAATTCCTGTAAGAACATACTCTGCTCAAGTCCCGGAAATGTCAAAAGTAGGACAAAGTCTTTATCATTTCCAGTTCTTTTCAAATACATAAAATCACATTGGAAAGAAATCTTACCTGTATACAGAATATGAATAGGGAGTCAGGTGTCCCAGAATCTTTCAAAACCATAACTCACACTGAAGAGCACTTTATGAGTTCACAAAGTTTGTCAAGCCCCAAATCACTCCAGAAACTTCTCGTAGGGGAAGAAAAGCAACACAAATCATAGATGAGGGGAAGACTTCATGTTCTACATCACCTTTCCAAAGCATATAAGAAAAAGTCAAAGAAAGCAAAATAAATCAAGTAAACATTGATAAACAGTGTGTGAAGCCTGACTTTGATCAGCTCTTTGGCAATCTTTAGAATGCATTAGCAATAAGAATGCATGTTAAAGCAGTGGGGCAGCACCCTCTCTTGTCCTGAGTCAGTTGGAACTGCAAAAGAACACATTGGAGACAATAAAACAACAGACAGTGAAAGGAGAGTGACATTCCAAAGACTTCCATAGATATGTCTCTGCAACATCACATAATGATTCAACTGGGGGAATAATTGCTCTGTGACCCTGGGTTTTGTTTTTTGTTCTTTTTTTTTAAGTGCTTATCCAACAAGCAGAAAGTAGTTGCTTTGATCCTCACTTCTACAGAAAGAAAAAGGGAGTGTGTACTGGATTAGCGACTTGCATATGAATGAAAACTGAAGAAATTATCAGTCAACGATAACTTTAGAAGTCTTGTAAAAGCTCCCAATGTAAAGAGAATATGTAAATATTAAGTTTATATGAAAATCTGCTGCAAGTTGGCACATATGTAAGATGCCACAAATACACATCATGGAGAAATGGTATAAGATTATAAGTTTATTATGTTTATCAACTGTTAATTCTGGGAGTGGCTCTGTTTCATGACTGTATATTTATTTGTCCAAAAATTATTAATATATTATTATTTTATAAGAATATTTTAAGCAAAGTATCATGAGTTTAATAACTTAACAAAATTTAACTATACACTTTAAGTGTGTGGAATCCATGGGTGAGTTAAAGGTGTTTCTCCTCTCCCAGACTGTATTTAATACAGTTATTTGATGTTTTATGCTCAATAGACCACTGTAAAGTCAGTCTCTGTGGCCAGAGAGGTAGCTGAGCAGTGAGTGCCCTTGCTGTTCTTGCTGATGATCTGAGTGTCCTTCCCAACATCCACATTGGGTATCTCACAATCTCTATATCCCCATCTAGACTCTTTCTTTTGGCCTTTACGTATGAATACATATAGGCATACACTAACACACGGACACACACACACACACACACACACACACACACTCAAACATACATACACACAGATAAACACATAATAATAATAACAATAAAACAATAATAATATAATGGTGGATATTTCCATATGTAAATTATTTGAAAAACAGTATTACTTTTATAAAAATAATGCAATTATAGTAATTGAAAATGACATAATTCTATGATCTTTGAGTTGTTATAGATACAAAATACAACACAAAGTTCTTCAAAAGTTCAAACAATCAGCACCACTCAGAAAAAATGCAAAACACAGGATTCAATGGGCAAAGACCTAGGTATTGTCAGAGTTACAACTTCTCTACAGTCTCTATAGGTCTGTTCCCTTGTCTTGCCCTGCTTTAAATGCTGGCCACATTCATTAATTGGTTTATTATGCCAATCCTTCTGTACTCAACAATCCTTCTCTACTCAGAACACAGTGTCATAGCCAAGGTGACATACTATATTTGAATGATTAAAATTAACCCACCGCTTTAGTGTGCATAATTTCATTTCATTTCAATGCCATTATTACATATAAGATAACAAACACACAGTTCTAAAGGTCAAACAGAAGATTTTTATTTCTGCTACTTGTCCACCTACCCCTAAAATATTATATAGTAGAGAGGTTGTGGAGGAAAATTGAAGATAAAATACTCTGGAAGGCTGTTGTGAGTGAATTTGTGTGTGTGTGTGTGTGTGTGTGTGTGTGTGTGTGTGTGTGTGTGTCTGTCTGTCTGTCTGTCTATCTTAGGGTTGGTTGCTTTTATTTATTTTGCCGAAAATACCTGACATGTTACATAAGCATTTTTCAAACACACTTAATGGAAATTTAATAAACAGAAGATACAACATGATGAGCAACAATTGATCAGATTGTAATCTAATGGCAATCAGAGAGGACTGAACCACTATTTACTTTAGTAAAAACATGTGCCCCGGACTGGATGTTGTGTCATACTCCTTTAACGTCTTCACTTACGAGGCAGAGACAGGTAGACTGCTGTGCATTGGAGGCCCTCCTAGTGTGCATAGCTAGTCCCAAGACAGCCAGGGCTTTGTAGAAAGACTCTGGGTTTTCGTTTTTTGGGTTTTTTTAATGTTCCTAATTATGCCATGGCTCTTTGTTGTCTATACCACCTAAGAAATTCAGCACACTGACCTTATCATCCTCAAACAATCCCTTCCTTTACTACATGAAGAATTTCCCTGCATACTTACAGAGCAATCTGCTGTGGCGGCCACCTGCCAAAAGGGCTGAGGTTCTCTCTATAATTACTGGCAGTTTATTTGTATCTTCTGCAAATCACAACAGCAGACCCTTTCCAAATCTGCAAGAAGATGGGCCAAAACCTTTAATTACTGTCGCTAGACATTGCTAAGTTTCTCCTGATTTACATCCGTATTTGCTCTAACTACATGCTATCTTCCTCCCTTGGCTTCTTATAGTGACCTTTAATTCTTAAAATAAAATTCTACATCCCTACTCTCTAACATGTGAGACTATTTTCCTTTTTATTTTTATATTATACACTCAAGTATTTTGGGACCCATTCTAATTTTTCCTGTTGCTGTGATGAAATATCATGACCAAAAATGGCTTATAGAAGAGAATACTATGTCTTATGCTCTAGGGGAAGGGTCCATAATGGTGTGGAAGGCATGGCATGGATGCAGAAATAGGAAGCTAGCTGATTCTATTTTTCATCGATGCACAGGAAGCAGAGAGATCAACAGGATGTAGACAAAGCTGTCACCCTGGAAAACATTCCCAATGACATACTTCCTGTAGAAAAGATAACTTCTACACATCACATAATCTTCCCAAATGATGCAGTCAACAGATTTAATTGTTCAAATGCGATAAGCCCCAATGGGTGCTCAATGTTATATTTTGATGAAAGTATATACAATGTGTAATGATAACCATTATGTCAAATATGTACTATCTCTTTGGATTATGGAAATTAAACATCATTTCTACCTGCCTGAAAGGTATGACCTACTTGACCTAGTCACAAACCTCTACATCAAGTCATTGTTCTCATGGCTATTAACCATTCATTCTCTATCTGTAGCCCACTCCTCCCATCCCCAGTTTCTGATAACAACACCTCCTTTTGTTCTTTGACATTTTTATTTTTAAAACTATTTATCATCATCATCATCATCATCATCATCATCATCATCATCATCATGTCTCATATTACTAACCTATAATGCAAACCAGAATCTACCACCAATGAAATTTACAAGACAAAAGCTTAACCAATTCTTTACCTCATTTTCTAGTTGACAACTCATCATTAAAATCTCAAGGTGTGTTATATAATTTCTTTAGATAGTAGATTATAGAAATAATTATTGTTTGGGGAATTCAAAATAGTATTGAAAACATCCATCACTGTCTTCTGGAATAATATATTTCTGATCTTTCCTATAGTGATGTCAACATTCGCACACTGACAATTTATCTGCATATTACAGTCTTCTTTCCTGAAGCTGATCTGATCTGGATACATATGTAATCAAATATATAAAAATAGTTTGAAACCCCAACATAATCAATAAGATAGGGTGGCCTTCCAAGTGAGGATGATTTGATCCCACTTGGGAGGGAGAAAAAGAAATCATGGGAGGCAAATGGAAGTGGGTAGCTGGGTGGGAGAGGAGAGGGAGAAGGGAAAGTGGGAACATGATCAGGTAAAAGGGTGGGTGCTTACAGACAGGATCCTAGCATGGCTGTCGTCTGAGAGGCCCGCAAGCAGCTGACTTGAGACAGATGCAGGTACTTAAACCCAACCATTGAATTGAAGTCAGGGGTCCCTGTGGTTGAATTCTGGAAAGGCTAGAAGAAGCCGAGAAGGAGGACGACCCCATAGGAAGCCCAGGAATCTAAACTGGGCAGTATGCAGTAGTTGGTCTGAGACCCTGAAACATACATAGAGGACTGCCTGGTCTGGCCCGGGGAAAGAAAAGATGCCTAACACTGGATGAGAGACTTGAGGCCCCAGGGAGTGGGGATGCCTGGTGGAAGGGGGTCATCCTCTTGGTGACAGGGGGAGGACAATTAGGATGAAGAACTGTGAGAAGGCAGACCTGGAGGGAGTAATGACTGGACTATAAAAAATAAAGGTAATAATAATAATAAAAGATAACGTGGCCTTACATAATTTATATTAATGCAGTGCATGAATAGGAATGTACTTAAGTTTCTGTGAAAAAAATAAAATTATGATTTAACGATACTTCCAGTGTTAAAGTGGAACCTGCTACATCGTCTTTTCTTGCGACATTAACATGTGATGATTATTTTCTTCTTCCTTCCTGAAATCTGAGGAGAGAACTTTCTCCAGACCTACTTTCCTGAAAACACAAAGGATAGCAAATATTCCCTGCTCAGAATAAAAAAGATTTCTCTACTAAGGAACGGAGTTATGGGTCATGGAATAAAGAGATTAACGGATTTGAAGAACTGAAGGGAACAGATTGTGTGATAAAAAAGATAGATCAAGATGGAAAAACTAAAATGAATTTAAGTGCTCCTGAATTCTAAGTGCTTGAATTACTTTCTCTAACTTGCTCTGTCGTTTTAACATAAATTATAGAAAGAGTGGTGATATAAAAGCTGGTAGGAAATTTCAGACAAAGAAAAGTGGTAAAAAAAATATTTGCAATTTCCTCTGCACGGCAAATCCTTCTGTGTCACAGTGGAATTATGTTTTACAAAATATTAAGAAATGTGGAGTCCATGCAGGGTGGACCATGCCTACAATACTAGCAATTGGAAAGCAGAGGCAAGAGGCTGACTATAAATTCAATGTCATCCTGGGTTCTGGAGTAAGTTCCAGCTCTGGGTTGTGTCTCAACACACACATGCACACACACACACACACACACACACACACACACACACACACACACACACACACACAGAGAGAGAGAGAGAGAGAGAGAGAGAGAGAGAGAGAGAGAGGTGAACTTTGACCCATCCTCTATACATTCTTTCTGAAATGGTTCCTTATCTTACAACTCAGGATAAGGCACACTCACTATGCAGTTGCCTTTTGCCTGTGCTTCATTTTCTTTCAAAACAAAAAACAAAAAGAAAAACAAAACAAAACAAAACAAAAAACAAAAAAAAATTATCTCGAGCAGCCTAGGACAGGATCCTTCCAGTTTCCATCTGTACCTGGAGCTGACCCCGTGCCACAGTTGTCCGTACCCAAATCCTGGCAGGAGGGAGCTGGTCTCCAAGTAGTGCCCACACACCTGAGAGCAAAGGCAAGACTACCACTTTTGCTCAGATACCTGGAACAAGAGGAACCTGCACAGAGCACTCAGGAAACGGGGACTAGGGAATAGCCTGGGACAGGATCCTTCCGGTTACCATCTGCACCCAGAGCTGACCCTGGGCCACAACTCTCCATTCACAAATCTGCCCAGACAGAGCTGTTCTCCCAGGAGTGCTGACATGCCTGAGATCATAGGTGAGACAACCACTTCTGCTCAAAAACCTTGCCCAAGTGGGAACCGCTCAGAACTTTTATGACACAGGAACAAGGAACAATTGGGGAGAGGATCCTTCGGTAACCTTCTGTGCCAGGAGCTGACCCTGCAGCTCTGCATACCAAAATTCTGCCATAGCATACATATACATAACATGTTGAAGATCTATGAAGGTACTGGGCTGCTCTTAGTCTCTGTAAGCCCAGGGGAACCCTGCTTAGTGTACTTCAGGCCATATTGTCCTGGTGTTCCTCATCCCCTCTGACTTCCACAGTCTTTCCTCACACTCTTCTGCAGGGATCTTTGGGCTCTGTGGAGAGGGGGCAAAAAAAAATGGAAAAGATGAAACTGTACCATTTTATTGACCTTGAAGTACACTGTGAAATGGAGAAAATTGATAATGTTGAAAGGTAACTATTTCCCACGGATAGAAATAGATTACTTTCCTACATGTATGGAGTTTGCATTACCTCTTTTGTTTATTTTTGATACTATAATTTCATTACATTTCTTCTTTTCTTTTCTCCTTGCAAAACCTCCCACATACCACTCCCACTGTCCTTAAATTTCATGGACTCTTCAATAGCTAATTGTTATTGCATGTATGTCAAACACATACGTATTTATATAGACACATTCTCCCAAATATAACTTGTTGGTTCATATAATGTTATTTGCATGGATATTTTCAGGGCTTAATTTTTTGACCGTGTACTCAAATACATAAAATAAATAATTCTGTATAAAAAGGGGTGTGTGGAGAGGTAGCTCAGTAGTTAAGAGCACTGACTTCTCTTCCAGGGTTTCTGAGTTCAATTCCCAGCAACCACATGATGGCTCACAACCATCTGTAATGGGACCTGATGCCCTCGTCTGGCTGAAGACAGCTATAGTGTACTCATACACATAAATTAAATAATTAAAAAAATTTTTTTTGATCTGTGTACACTTTAACTTTTCTCTTGGGTTTTCTAATATATGTCACTGAAATCCATAAAATTTATGATTTTTATCCTTTAGAAAATTTCTCCTGATTTTTAAAGTCAAACTTTTAATTCAAATGTTGTTTTAAAAAATCTACATAAATTAAATTAGATGAAAAGCTGAAACATATATAAGATATTATTTTTCCTGAACTTATGTGGTTGAAACACAGGAACAGTAACTATGAAGCTGAGTGAACATTCCTGTTGTTCTTAGTGTGCACCTTATTGCAATGATACATATGTTTGTGTGTGTGTGTGTGTGTGTGTGTTTGTGTGTGTGTGTGTGTGTGTGTGGTGTGATATATATATATATATATATATATATATATATATAATTGCTTTCTTATAGCAGTGTATAAGGCACATATTCCTAGTGACAACATTCTACTTAATCTTTCATTTTTTTTTGACAATTCACAATTATTTATTTATGTAGGAGTCATAAAATACTTTTATAATATACATAAGAAAACCCACATTTAAATGAGTAAGAAATATAATGGCAAGTGATAGAATTTAGTGTTTATAAATGAAACCATCAATAACTGACAGTCAGAGGAGAAACACAGACTATTTAAAAACTGCAGCCATGCATTGTAATATTTTTAAATTGCAAGAAGGCATTGGGCTTTAAAGGGAATGCATAGCTTTATATATTTTTCAGTGATCTCAAAACAGATTTGTAAAGTGTCTTAGTTAATCTTTCATTTTAAAGGAGACACTAACAATCCTCTTTATAAAGTTAATGAGGTAAAGATGTATGACAACATCAATATAGAAATTGATTCTTCTGTTTAATTAATATTGTTCAGTGTTCTAATTTGAAGTGTGTTTTCCTCATCAACATGAGACGTTTAATTTATTTTGAACGTCATTCAGAAGACTGCCTCCAGAAAAGCAGTAATTCATTCTGGGGGATGGAAGCACATTTTCAATAACATGTTCAGATCACAGAGGCCTTCATTGTATGCATCATTTACAATTAAGTTAAGCTTGAAATGATATACCCATATTCTTAATAAATAAATTACTTTAATATAATTGAATGTATGCACACATTAGGTGACTGTTAGTCTCTGATTTTACCTCCCTTTCTAACCACCATGTTTTCCTATCTTATCTTCATAAGACTTTCTCACTGAGTAAGAAATGCCAACCAAATGCCAACCCTTCACTGTCCTGACTCAGGTTACAGCAACCTTTTAGACAGTCTCTCCAAAATCTTTTTATTCCTGCGTGCTTGTACCTCTTTTTTTCCATTTTTATTAAACTTGGTATTTCTTATTTACATTTCAAATGTTATTCTCTTTCCCGGTTTCCAGGACAACATCCCCCTAACCCTTCCCCCTCCCCTTCTATGTGGCTGTTCCCCTCCCCATCCTCCCCCCATTACCGCCCTCCCCCCAAGAATCCCCTTCACTGGGGGTCCAGCCTTGGCAGGACCCAGGGCTTCCCCTTCCACTGGTGCTCTTACTAGGATATTCATTGCTACCTATGAGGTCAGAGGCCAGGGTCAGTCCATGTATAGTCTTTGGGTAGTGGCTTAGTCCCTGGAAGCTCTGGTTGCTTGGCATTGTTGTTCATAAGGGGTCTCAAGCCCCTTCAAGCTTTTCCAGTTCTTTCTCTGATTCCTTCAACAGGGGTCCTATTCTCAGTTCAGTGGTTTGCTGCTGGCATTCGCCTCTGTATTTGCCGTATTCTGGCTGTGTCTCTCAGGAGAGATCTACATCCGGCTCCTGTCGGTCTGCACTTCTTTGCTTCATCCATCTTGTCTAATTGGGTGGCTGTATATGTATGGGCCACATGTGGGGCAGGCTCTGAATGGGTGTTCCTTCTGCCTCTGTTCTAAACTTTGCCTCCCTATTCCCTCCCAAGGGTATTCTTGTTCCCCTTTTAAAGAAGGAGTGAAGCATTCGCATTGTGGTCATCCTTCTTGAGTTTCATGTGGTCTGTGCATCTAGGGTAATTCAAGAATTTGGGCTAATAGCCACTTATCAATGAGTGCATACCATGTGTGTTTTTCTGTGATTTGGTTACCTCACTCAGGATGATATTTTCCAGTTCCATTTTAAGCTGCCACATAGCCTAGATGGTCATTTTAATTCAACATTGTATATATTTGGTATTGCTAACTGCCCCCTAATTATTAAGGAGCGCGACTCCTGATGTTGCAAATTAACTTATGCTCAAGTGAGTTATTTGTTACTTATTTTCAATCCCTCTTCTACCATACACTCTGACTACAGCCTCTAATGGAGAGACCTTTCTGCTAATTCTTGCCTATTCTTTGAGACTTAATCCAAGTATACGCTGCTTTGTGGAACAAATCCACTAATCAAATGACACAATTTATACATCTCTCACACTTTTATAAATGTCTTGGGAACTGAGGCTGTTTTGACCTTTCTGTCTAGCAATTACCTAAAAACTAATGAAAGATAAAGTCCTTATGTAGGCGCTAAAGAAGCAGCTCCTCGGCAGAGCATTTTGAAAACAGAGATGTTTTAGATTCAGTGTCCTGTGCTACATAGAGAAAAATGAAAGTTCTTATATATAGGTGCTTACATTCAAAATTAATCTAATAAATAAACTAATGGTGTTAGAAAATAAGAACAGCTGACCACAAAATTAATTGACAGAGAAGAGTAGAGGTCAGATGAGAAAGCAATGAAATGATAAAGAGAGATCCATGCACAGTATCCTTCAGTGAACCAGGTCTTTGGGAGGTTAGAGAGTTAAGTTAAGTTCCTGATTAGGAAAGCTGGACCACAGTGCAGCTCTCAGAATCCACATTACGGCTCCCATCTGGAACTACAGAACCAAAACAGCTGGTGTTTCCTTCTGTCCTTAGTGAGGAGGAGGCATGTTCATGGCACAGACAGACAGACGGATGGATGAATGGTTGGACAGACAGACAGACAACAGACAGACAGAACATTCAAACTCATTAAATAAAAATAAATAAAACCTTTCTTCAAAATAAGAATCAGCTGATTGACACAATAGATAAGTCTGATAAACTCTATCCAGAATAACAAAGAAAAAGAGAATACCCACAATTAATAAAATAAAAGCTATAAAAGTTGGGAGGTATGATTGGTAATATTATCTGCTTGAGATTTAGAATCACTGTGAAAACTAACCTCTAAGTGTGATTATGAGAAATTCTCCCTACTAAATTGAAATGAGAAGAGTTACTCTAATGGCACTGAATTTGGAGAAAGCAAGCTGAACATAGCATATGTGCCTATCAGCTTCCTGATCATGGTTGCTATCTATGTAACAGACCTACTGCTCTTCCTGCTGTCCTGTGTTTCCTACCATAATGGATTCAATCCTCCTGAAACTATAAACCCAAATAAATATTATTTTTCTTAAATTGTTTTGGTCAGATATTTTGTCACAGAAGTGAGACCAGAGACTAACACTGGAGTTTATAAAGTGTTCCATGAAATTCAAATGAGTAGGGAAAATTTTAATATCTTATGTTTCACAAACTGGGAAAATATGAAAGAAAAATTGGATAAATTTCCAGACACACAGCCCATCAAAACTAAAGAGGCTATAAACAATTTTAAAAGGCATGTAACAGTCAATGGGACCAAAGTAGGAATAATTCCTCTTAACAAAACCTAGGAACGGACAGATTGATTAATTCCCATGTTTTCAGAAGCTATAATTCCATACTTAGAAAACACTAAAGACTCCATCAGAAAACTCTAAGAACCAATAAGCATGTTCAACAGAGTAGCAGAGCGGCAAATCAGAAATAAATAGTCAATGGAGTAAAAAGCCTCTAGAATAAAAATTTGAACTTACTGAATAATGCAATTGGAAAAGACACTGGAAAATAAGAAGCCATTTGTCATCTTACCCTACTGCTTACTGCAAGTCCATCTGTCCTGTTGCTTTGAAGCCCCTTCATTAATAGTGAAACCAACTTCTTTTGAGTTTCAACATAGACGGAAGACAAGCAGCAATCCAAGAATCTTCCAGACCATCAAAGGCGTATTAGACTGCTGAGGTATCCAGCCTAAGGGACTGAAAAACTGCCAGATCCTTGGTCTACTGAGTATGAGCCATTGTTGGATGATCCAGACCACGTCTTTTAAGCCAATCAAACAAATTGTCTTTTGACAGACAGACATAGATGATAGATATATACAGATAAATGATAGATATGATAGATGATAGATAGATAGATAGATAGATAGATAGATAGATAGATAGATAGATAGATAGACATATATATCAAAAATACTTTATTTGATATGTGCATATGATATCACCAATGCTCATGGAAAGGTAAGTATTGAAGAATTGTAGAAACAGCTATATACTAAGAACTATCAATAGACCCAATGCAGCCAGCAGGGGCAACATTTACCAGATTAACAAAAGCAATCTTAAAATCAGAACAACAAGAACAAAAAAAACCCAAAAAACAACAACAAAAACAAAAGATTAACCCAAGTTAATCTTCAGGAGAAAAGCAGTGCTGATGAGAGCAACAGTAATGAAAACAGCACGGGAATGATAGAACATAGATCAACAAGATCAATAGAAAGAGAGTAAAAGACTTAGAAATAAGCTTACAAAACTACACCCAGTCTTTTACAACAATGTCAAAAACAAAATAATAAATGCTACTGGTAAAATTGGATATCTCTTATAAAAACCAAGGAAAATAAGTTTTCTTAGCCTACAGAATGATGAAAAGCATTAAATGAGAACCTCTGAGTCTGATAGAGGAAATCATGGGCAAATCACATCAAGATCAGGCAAAACAACATCATGGAGAAAGAACTCATTAGCATAGGAAACACTTTCCAGAATTGTCAGGTGAGACTGCATGAAGTGGAAACCTAAGGGTTCTTTGGAAAGTCAGTTTTGCTGGATGGTGCTTTGCTGGGAGAGACATCTGAAAGAGTTTTCCTGGGGCGGACACAAGTGTTATTAGTATGCCTTACATTGTGTAGTTGAGCACCACTTGTCATGATTTCATAGAAAGAAATGCACCAAAAATTTCTGGTGATGTGCTGGAATGGACTCAGGCCGATTGTCAGAGTGATATCAGCAGATACAGACCCACATGCAGTTTTGCTGAGACAGACTTACATGCTGAGGCAAGACATGTGGTAAGGCAAGACCTGTGAAGGAAATGTGATGTTTGGAGGGAGTACAAATGGGACCAAACAGACTGTGAGAGGGACTTGCTTATAGAGCCAGCTGTGTGGTGCTTCTTGGTCTTGTTTCTTCACTGATCTTTGCTTTGTTGAAAAAATTATACCAACTCACTTGTGGTACTCCTGCTGCTCCTAAACTCTCGTGCTGACTCATTCAGTTCAAGTGAGGTCTCCCTGTTCCTAGGTTGTGCCACCGCTGCATCTGTCCCAATACTACTGAACTAGACTGCCATGTCCATGACGTGTTTGATCGAGCTGCAAATGCTGACTCCTGTGAGTTGAACTGCTGATTTCCTGAGAAAGCAGATGGAATTTGCTCCAAAGAACAATTTCTAAACAGCTCCACTTCCTCCTGTATCCTAACCTTTCTTTTCCACAGCCCCTGGTAGGTGGTGGGCTAGAAGGGAGTTTAAAGCATTTAAGAACAGTTATTAAAACTAGGGTGCAAAAGAGTAAAGTTTAAAATTGCATGGAAGTAAAAATGCTTCTGCACAATTAAAAAATAGTCAGCAGTGTGGGGATAGCAACTAAAGAACAGGAAAGAGTTATTAACAACTGTTCATCTTTCATAAGGCTAATATGCAGAATCCATAAAGAACCCCAAAAACGCAAATACTAAAAAGGAAAAAAAAAGGCTTTCAAATCAACACAGAGTAACTAATTAGACAGTCATAACAGAAAGAAGACAATAACTAATACATATTTGAAAAGGTGTTTGCTATCACTAGACATAAGGGAAATGCAAAATAAAATTACATTGACACTGCCTCTCACAGGTATCAGAATAGTTATTATCAAGAAAGCAAATAATGGTGGTAATGATGGGGAAATACAGGAAGAAGGGTTTTTTTTTTTAATTAAACATTCCATTCGTTTATGTCTCAAATGATATCCCACTTCTCTGCTACCCCTCCACCAAACCGCACCCCACATCTGCCTTCCCCTTTGCCTTTATGATGGTGCTCCCCCACCCACCCACACTCCCCCACCCCACCCCTCCAGCATCCTCCTACACTGGGGCATTAAACCAGCCCAGGACCAAGGCCCTCCCCTCCCATTGCTGTCAGGCAAGGCCATCCTCTGCTACATATGTATTTGGCATATGGATCCCTACAGGTACACTCCTTGGTTGGTGATCTAGACTCTGGGAGAACTGGGTGTCAGGCCAGCTGATGTTCTTCGAATGGGATTGCAATCCCCCCTCCGCTACTCCAGTCCAGTCCTTCCACCAGCTCCCAAAACAGGTTCCCTGAGCTCCCCCTAATGGTTGGCTCCAAGCATCCATATTTGCATTTGTCAGTTGCTGGCCGGACTTCCTCTGGAACCACCACACTAGGTTCCTGTCATCAAGTGCCTCTTGACCAGAGCAACAGTGTTGGGTTTGGTGTCTGCAGACATGACGGATCCCCAGGTGGTGCAATCCATGGTTGGTCCTTCCTTCAGTCTTTGCTCCATTTCTTGTCCCTGTTCTTCCTTTGGATAGGAGTATTTCCGGGTTAAAAATATCGAGATGGATGGGTGGCCCCATCAATCAACCATGGACCTTGCCTATCTACTGGAGGTGGTCTCAACAGGTTCTATCTCCCTCTTCTCTGCGCATTTCTGTTAATGTCATCTGCTTTGGGTCCTGGCAGCTTCACATTTCCCTGGTATCTGTGCCCCCCCCCGTGGCTGTCCCCAGTTCCTCATCCCCCGCTACATGTTCTCACTCAGTTTCCTCACCCTCTGGACCTCTCTCACTTCTCCAGTTTCTGCTACTGCCTCCTTATTTTCTGTGCCTCTTCTCTCCTTCCAGGTCATCCCCTCTCTCCACCTCCCATGATCATCATGTTCGACCTTCAATGCAGGACTGAAGCATCCACAACCTGGTTTCTTCCATCTATACTCCATATAGTCTGTATCATGAGCAATGTGAACTTTTGGGCTAATATCCACTTATTAGTGAATACATACCATGTGTGTTCTTTTGTGTCTGGGTTTCCTCACTCCAGATATTTTCTAGTTCCATTCATTTGCCTACGAATTTCATGAAGTCATTACTTTTAACCATTGCATAGTACTCCATTGAGTATATGTATCACATTTTCTGTATCTATTCCCCTGTTGAAGGACATCTGGGTTCTTTCCAGCTTCTGGCTATTATAAATAAGGATACTATGAACATAGTGGAGCACGTGTCCTTGTTATATGTTGGAAAATCTTTTGGGTATATGCCCAGAAGTGGTATAGCTGAGTCCTCAGGTAGAACTACTTCTAATTTTCTGAGGTACCACCAGGCTGATTTCCAAAATGGTTTTACCAGCTTGCAGTCCCACTAGAAACAGGGGAGTGTTCCTCTTTCTCCATATCCTTGTCAGCATCTGCTGTCACCTGCATTTTTGATCTTAGCCATTCTGACTGGTGTGAGGTGGAATCTCTGGGTCGTTTTGATTTGCATTTCCCTGATGACTAAGGATGTTGAACATTTCTTTTGGTGCTTCTCAGACATTTGATATTGCTTAGTTGACAATTCTTTGTTTAGCTCTGTACCCCACTTTTTAATAGGGTACTTTGGTTCTCTGGAGTCTACCTTCTTGAGTTTGTTGCATATTTTAGACATTAGCCTTTTATCTAATGTAGGATTTGCAAATAACTTTTCCCAATCAGTGTCCATTGTTTAAGAAGACTTTCATTTTTATGAGGTCCCATTGTCAATTGTTGATATTAAAGCATAAGTAATTGTTGTTCTGTTCAGGAAGTTTTCCCCTGTGCTCAATTATTCAAGACTCTTCCCCACATTCTCTTCTATTATGTTCAGACATATCTGGTTTCATGTGGAGGTCCTTGATCTACTTGGGCTTGAACTTGGTCCAAGAAGATAAGAATGGATCAATTTGCATTCTTCTACATGCAGATCCAGCTGGAACTGTACAATTTGTTGAAAATGTTATCCTTATTCCACTGGATGGTTTTAGCTCCTTTGTCAAAGATCAGGTGACCACGGATGTGTGGGTTCATTTCTGGGTCTTTATTTCTATTCCATTGATCTACTTGCCTGTCTCTGTACAAATAGCATGCAGTTTTTATCACTATTGCTCTATAGTATAGCTTGAGGTCAAGGATGTGATTACCCCTAGAAGTTCTTTTATTATTGAGATTTTTTTGCTATCTTAGCATTTTTTTATTCCAAATGAATGTGAGCATTGCTCTTTTTAGCTCTATGAACAATTGAGTTTCCATTTTGATAGGTATTGCATTGAATCTGTAGATTGCTTTTGGTAAGATGGCCATTTTACTATATTAATTCTACCAATCCATGAGAATTGGAGACCTTTTCATCTTCTGAGGTCTTCTTCTATTTCTTTATTCAGAGACTTAAAGTTCTTGTCAAACAGATCTTTTACTTTCTTGGTAAGAGTCAAACCAGGTATTTTATATTATTTGTGTCTATTGTGAAGAGTGTCAGTTCCCTAATTGCTTTTTCAGCCTGCTTATCCTTCGAGTAGTGGAAGGCTGCTGATTTGTTAATTATATATCTAACCATTTTGCTAAGGTTATTTATCAGCTGTAGAAGTTCTCTGGTAGAATTTTATGGGTCACTTATGGATACTATCTTGTCCTCTGCAAATAGTGATATCTTGACTTGCTCCCTCCCAAGTTGTATCTCTTTGATCTCTTTTTTGGTCTAATTGCTCTGCCTAGAACTTTGAGTTATATTGAATAGGTATGGTGAGAGTGCACATTCTTGTCTTGTCCCTGATTCTAATGGTATTGTTTGATTTTCTCTACATTTTGTTTGATGTTGGCTATTGGTTTGCTGTATATTGCTCTTACTATATTTAGGTATACACCTCAAGTTCCTAATCTTTCCAAGACATTTACCATGAAGGGGTGTTGAATTTTGTCAAATGCTTTCTCAGCATCTAATGAGATGGATGATCCTGTGTTTATTTTTCCTTTGAGTTTGTTTCTATAGTGGATTACATTAATGAATTTCTGTATATTAAAGCATCCCTACATTCCTGGGATGAAGCCTACTTGATCAAGGTGAATGATTATTTTGATGTGTTCTTGTATTCTCCTTGTAAGATTTTTATTGAGTATTTTTGCATCAATATTGATGATGGAAATTGGTCTGTAGTTCTCTTTCTTAGATGTATCTTTTTCTGGTTTAGGTATCAATGTAAATGTGGCTTCATAGAATGAATTAGGGAGTGTTCCTTCTGTTTCTATTTTAGGGAATAGTTTGAGAAGTATTCTTATTACATTTAATTTTTTTTTGGTTGGGAGATTTATAATGACTGCTTTTATTTCCTTGAGAGTTAATGGGGCTGTTTAGATGGTTTATCTGATACTGATTTAACTTTGGTAGGTTGTGTCTGTCTAGAAAATTATCCATTTCATCCAGGTTTTCCAGTTTTGTTGAGTATAGACTTTTGTAGTAGGGTGTGATGATTTTTTGTGTTTCCTCAGTTTCTGTTCTTATATCTCCCTTTTCATTCCTGATATTGTTAATTTGGATGCTGTCTCTGTGTCCTCTGGTTACTCTGGCTAAGGGTTTCTTTCTTGCTGATTGTCTCAAAGAACAAGCTCCTAGTTTTCTTGATTCTATGAATAGTTCTTTTTGATTTCAACCCTGAGTTTGATTATTTCCTGCCTTCTATTCATCTTGAGTGTATTTACTTTCTCTTCTTCTTTTTTTTTAATTGGATATTTTACTTCCATTTCAAATGTTATCCTCTTTCTGGTTCCTCCCTCTCACATTCCCCTTCCCCCTGCTTCTATAAAACTGTTCTCCCTCCCAACCAGCCACTCCCACCTCACTGACCTGGCACTTCCCTACACTGGGGAATAGAGTCTTTCCAGGACCAACAGCTTCTCCTCCTACTGATGACAGACAATACCACCCTCTGCTACCTGTGTGGTTGGAGCCAAGTGTACCTCCAGGCATACAATTTGTTTGGTGGTTTAGACCCTGGGAGCTCTGGTGGGGCCTGGTTGGTTGACATTGTTGTTCTTCCTATGGGGTTACAAATCTTTTCAGCTCCTTTTGTCCTTTCTCTAACTCCTTCAATGGGGACCCCATTTTCAGTTCAATGATTGGCTGTGAGCATTCACCTCTGTATTTGTCAGGCTTTGGCAGAGCCTCTCAGGAGACAGCTATTTCAGGCTCATGTGTGCATGCACTTCTTGGCATCAGCAATATTGTCTGGGTTTGGTGTCTCCATTTGGCTGGATCCCCAGGTGGGGCAGTCTCTGAATGACCTTTTCTTCACCACTTTTCTGCTCCACTTTTTGTCCTTGTATTTCCTTTATACAGGAACAA
Source organism: Rattus norvegicus (assembly GCF_021556685.1). NCBI lineage: Eukaryota > Metazoa > Chordata > Mammalia > Rodentia > Muridae > Rattus > Rattus norvegicus. The sequence continues at coordinate 38,729,843 of NC_141547.1, forward strand.
TTCTGGGTTAAAATTTTGAGAAGGATGGGTGGCCCCATCCCCAAACTGGGGGCCTTGTCTAACCTCTGTATATTGTCTCTACAGGTTCTCTCCCCTTTTTGATTGGTGGCTCAGCTAGTCTCATCCATGTTGGGTCCTGGAAGCCTCTTGCTTTCCTGGCATCTGTGATTTTCTGGTGGCTACTCCCTGTTCCCCATCTTCCATTACTATACACCTCTGTTAAAATTCCTGACCTCTGTATATCATCCCCATCTCCTCTTATACTTGATTCTGCCCCCCCCTTTCCCCTTCCCCTTGTTCCTTCCTCCCAATTCCTTCCTACCCTCTACCTCCAGTGAATATTTTGTTCCCCCTTCTAAAAAGGTTTGAAGTATCCATATTTTGGTGTTCCTTCTTCTTGAGCTTCAGTGGTCTGCAAATTGTATCTTGGTAGTCTGAACTTTCGGGCTAATATCCACTTTTCTGTAAGTGCATACCATGTGTGTTCTTTTGTGACTAGGCTTGCTTTTGTTATAGAACTTTCATATGAGCTGTTAAGCTGCTATTGTATGATCTCCCCAGTTTCTTTATGGAGACACTCAGAGCTATGAGTTTTCCTCTTAGCATTGCTTTCATTGTATCCCATAAGTTTGAATTTGCTGTGGTTTCATTTTCCTTGAATTCCATTTAGTCTTTAATTTCTTTCTTTATTTTTTTCCCTGACGAAGTTACCACTTTGTAGATAGTTGTTCAGTTCCCACATGTATGTGGGCCTTCTGCTGTTTTGTTGCTATTGAAGACCAGCCTTAATTTTTGATGGTCTGAAAGATTACATAGAATTACTTCAATGTGCTTGTATCTGTTGAGGTTTTTCTGTGTCCAAGTACATGGCCAATTTTTGAGAAGGTACCCTAAGGTGCTATGTCTCTGTTTAGTTTCTGTTTCCATGATCTGTCCATTGGTGAGAATTGGGTGTTGAAATTTCCTACTATTATTATGTGAGGTACAATGTGTGCTTTGAGCTTTAGTGACATTTCTTTTACTAATGCGTGTGCCCTTACATTTGGGGCATAGATATTCAGAATTGAGAGTTCATCTTGGTAGATTTATTTTAAAGAGCATGTAGAGTATTTATTTTAAAGAGTAAAATGTCCTTCCTCATTTTTTGATAACTTCTGTTTGAAAGTCTATTTTGTTGGATATTACAATGGCTACTCCAGTCTTTTTCTTGGAACCATTTGCTTAGAAATTTTTCCCCTCCTTTTACTTTGAGGTAATGTTTGTTTTTGTCACTGAGCTGTGTTTCCTGTATGCAGCAAAATGCTGGATCCTGTTTACATATCCAGCTGTTAGCCTATGTCTTTTTTGGGGGGAATTGAGTCTATTGATATTGAAAGATATTAGGGACCAATGATTGTTGGTTCCTATTATTGTTGTTGTTAGAGGTGGAATTATGTTTTTATGTTTCTTATATTTTGGGTTTGTTGTGAAAAGATTAATTTTGTTGCTTTTACTTGGGTGTAGTTTCCCTCCTTGTGTTGGACTTTTCCTTCTATTACCCTCTATAGGGCTGAGTTTTATACAGAGCAGAAATATAAACTTGGGTAGACACTATAGGAAAATGTATAGAACCTCTCCAAACACTGAAAATGGTACTACTATGTGAGGCAGCTATACCACTCCTGAGTTAATACTCAATGTGCTCAAAGTCAGCATTCTTCAGAGATACTTACAAATCCATAATTATTGTTGCAATATCCACAATCATCTTAGAATGGGACTAGGATGGAATTTCATTAAAACATATGGACTGGCTAGGGACTCGGGAGAGGATTCAGTTGGTAAAGAATTCTGCATGTAAGCTTGAGAAGCCAAGGTCAAATCCCCAAAATCTTGGTAAATGCTTGATGGGCGTAGTGGACTTCTTGTAATGCCAGGACCTCACTAGACTAGCAGAGTTTGTGAGCTTCAGGTCCACCTGATAGAGGCTGCCTCAATATATTACATTATATGCTACCTAAACTATTATTATACAAGAAAACTAGCCTACAAATAAAATTTAATTAATGTATATATATGTACAAAATAATATTTTCAATATGAATTTCGTCCATTTATATGAGGTGCTGAGATAGTATTTACATATGCTTATTTTCCCTTTCCTCACCTTTTTAATCCCTCTCTATTCTTTAATAATTCCTTCTTCTAAGTTGCTGAATCATTTTAAAGACTGTGCATCATAAAGCAAAGGTAGAATAGCTATAATCAAATAATCTACACTCACAAAGACACAAATAATATAAACATACATTTATAACTACATGTTTGTTACATGTTATACAACCAACACAATACATTCTGGTTACACATTACAATAGTAATTAATAATAATAATGATAATAATAAACTAATTTTAGTGTTTTTCATTTGAAATATACACATTTATTTCAGTGGTAACATACAAGAAATGGTGTATTTTTTTTCTAGGTGTGTTATTGTCTCAGGAACATTCATGAGGAAAAATCATACCGAATGATGAAAATTATATTATTTCTCTCTTAAACCTTTTAATTTTATCAAAAGTCTCCAGGGTGCTACCCTTAGGCAGATACTGAAGAAGTAAATTCAGTCATTAGATTCTGTCCAGACAATTGACATCCTTTTAGCTTATCACATTCACATTAGGAAGTTGTCACTTTAGGATGTGTTACCATTTCTATAGGGTTGATATAATCATGAAAATGACATAGACCTTGATATATAATAAATAAACCAAGAACTTAGAGGAGGAATAACAATACAAATGTCACTGAAATTCAGAAAAGCTACATATAAGCAGTGGCCTCGAGCTGGATCACTGTGCGAGTCAAGGACACTATTGCTGCGGTCAAACACTACTACCAAAAGCAACTCGGGGAATAAAGGGCTTATTTGGCTTACATATCCTAAATTGCAGTTGACCTAAGGAAGCCAAGGCAGGAACTCAACTCACACTAGGTGAGAACCTCATGGCAGGAGCTGAGGCTAAAGCTGTCAAAACTGCTCACTCGTTTGCTCCTTGTGGCTTGTTCATCCTTTCTTCTAAAAATTAGGACTACAAGTCTCATGTCCCCACACCCAAAGGGCTGGACACATCATGAATCACTACTTAAGAGAATGCCATGCAGGCTAACCTGCCTACAGAGGTTTCCTCCTTTCAGATAACTACAGCTCATATTAAGTTGACATAAAAATAGCCAAGGATGTCATTTCAACAGTTAAATTTTTTAAATGGCAGAATTGTCATTTCTATTAGAAATTAAATTGATAATATTTTAAACGAAATCGATATGTGCTACCGAGACTTTTTCCTGAAATACATGGAAATATGTTCTCAATTAGTTGATGAAATGTGAATGTTATCATATGTCATGTATGTTAACAAAAATGCAAAGATAAAACCCAGGCACATATTGATTTGACAGGAATTGGAAGTGAAAGATAAAATCAGACTTCTGTCACCATAACTTAAATATTAACTTTCTGGTAGAACCAGACTAGCAGGGTTCAAATCTCAGATTGCCTACTTCATAAACATAGAGGTCTGGTATGTCATTTATGTCCTTAAACAACCGGATATTGGATTCTTGTGAAGAAATGTCAGTACTTTCAGAGTGCCTCATTACCATAAGACATTGACTCAGAGCTACCTAAGGATTTTCTAATATTCTTTCTGCATTTGCTTTTAGTTTTCCTCTACAGGTTGTGTTCTACCAATTTCTCTTGCTGGTTTCTTGAGGTGAAAACATAACTACCTCTTCTCTTCAACACAAAACTGTTCTGTTTGATAAAACACCCTGGCTGGTTTGAGTGCAAATATGTGTCTGAAGCCCCTTTGGCTGCAGATTATAAGTGAATAATTCCTTGAAATATTAATGTCCCTGTGAATACTGATATATGCAATTATAAAATATAATTTAAAAGAAAGATTCATTTTAACTAATAAAAGCAGTGAATAAGGTGGTGCTTTTTAAGTATTAGAATTTGGTTTGACTGTATTTAAATGAGGAAGCAAATTAAAGCAAAATCCATGGAGTATGACTATTCAGATTGTCTACATTCAAGAAAAATAGAAAATAATTAAATACTTTATGCAAAAGGTGTTTTATTATGACTGTATGCGTGCATGATGTGTTTGGCTGAGCACATGTACCACAGTACTTATATGAAACTCAGAGGAAAACTTTAATCATTCAGACATACTCTTCAATCTTTACAGAGTTCAGGGGATTTTGAACTCAAGTTAACAGGCTTGCATGACAAGCTAAGCTACCTGATAGACCCAACACAAGGGTTTTAAAGAAGACAAACCAGTGTGGACAAAGAATAAAATCAGTACCAAGAAAGAAGTTTCTGTATAATGATAAGACAAAAATAATGATGCCGAACATGATTTGACCAACATGGGCACATAGAAAAGCTGAACTCTTCTCACTCCTATTGTATAATGTAGCCATAGCCCATAGATATTTGAACCACATCTGTAAAAGATTGATGAAAGCACTTTAATATGTTTTCTTCATTAGGTTGCTACTAAGACCAAATTAGATAAATGAATTGCATTAATTCTTCTTTGAAAAGTTGAAAGACAATATAATTTAAACACGTTTATTAATATCTTTTGTAACCAAATTTACTTTCAATTGTAATCTGTTCCAAGGACAGTGTTCTCTTGTGCTCTATAATATCTTGCCAAAGAGCAAAGGCAGTTAAAATCTAGGAGGACTGTGTTACAGTTAAAGCTGAAAATATTTTTCCCCAGAAAACTTAAATCTTCCATGTTCCATTATTACAGCAGTTTTGATTTTCAAAACACACATGACTTAAATTGGCTGGTTGAAAAGACATAACAGAGACTTAACTGACAAAAACCACCTTATTGTTAAATAAATTAGCTTTACAAATCTATAGCACTCATCATACCTGAATATGCCCTATTAGCAGGGCTCATTTCTGCCCTAATTTTATTCCTAATCAGTTCAAATAGGGCTATCTTTAAATCTGCAATGAACGCTTAAAGTTGATAAATGTTTGTAAAGCAGCAATACACACCACTTATTATATTCCTTATATCCCATTATCTCCATCCTTTCCTAACTCTACCTACAGGATAAACACCTTCTGTTTCATATTTCCTTTCCTCCAATGCCAATAGCATCCTTAAATACTTTGCTCAAAGATATATAAAAAACATTTGGTGGCATTATTGCTTCTAAAGATCCAGTTTTACTATGTGTTTTCTTCAATATTTTATAAAATATTTGATTACTGCAGGCTAGTTCTCAGGCAAATCTTTACTGATATTTAAATTACAAATACAACTTCAGACTGCTAGCAGGCTTATGAATACTGCAAATACTCTGCTCATTTAGAAAAATATGGATGCTGTGCCCATACCCCACTTGCAGTGATTAATGAGTGCTAATAAAATAGAGTGGCTTGAAGTGGCTACATTGCTTCCCAGAGCAGCCTCCATGTGTGACCATGACACACTGCCATTTCTAGCATGAATGACAGCCAATATCTGAGTGATACAAAACAAAAGGAAGCCACGCTATTGGAACTGGAAATGGGTATAGAGAGGCCATTTGTGTCACAGAGAGGTTAACATATAAAGCCAAAATTTTCTTTTACACATGATAACCCATCCAATGTCTTCCCCTCCTGTGCTTTTCTTTTGGCGATGTCTTATGAAGGTGTTACATTCTTAATAAATCTTCTATGGCAAATATCTGTCTAGAGTTTCTGACTCCAAGAAATGCATGCCAAGCTCATTAGTCATGAGATACATAAGATTTCCCCTTTCTGTATAAGGATAAGCTTCATAGAAAGTATGTGGTAGCTGTGTACCCAAATCCCATGGGGAAGAGAGCTGGACTCACAAAAGTGCAGACAATCCTGAGAGCTCAGAGGGGACAATTACTTCTACCCACATTCCTGAACCAAGAGGAACCCTCCTAGTGCCCCTTATGCCCTCTGGGCACAGGAACCAAGGAACAGTCAGGAGCAGGAACCTTCCAGTTTCTGCCTATGCCAGGACCCTAAAGCCTGGAGCTCTGACATTCCTGAGAACAGAGGTACGACCAACTCTTCTGCTGCAAGTGACCTTCCTGAAGGCTTCAGGACACACAAACCCAGGAGCAGCTTTCTGTTCTCAGATGTGGCTGAAAGAAAACAGATCTACAGGAGTGCTGACACAGGTTTACAGGGGGGTCAAGTCACTGTCAGAGACAGCAAGACAAGCTAACAACAGAGACAACTTGAAAGCAAGAGGCAAGCATTGGAACCTAAACAACAGAAACCAAGATGAATAGGCATCATCAGAGCCCAGTTCTCCCACCAAAGCAAATACTGGATATCCAAACACACCAGAAAAGCAAGATTTGGATTTAAAATCACATCTCAGGATGTTGATAGAAAACTTTAAGAAGGACATAAGTGACACCCTTAAAGAAATACAGGACAACACAGGTAAACAAGTAAAAGTACATAAAGAGGAAACATAAAAATCCCTTAAAGAATTATAAGTAGCGGATCCCGGCCTACAGCAGCTCTCTGCTCCCAAACCCCGTGGGAGAGAGACCTCACCGCCTGGTCAGGTGGGCACTCCTGAGGCTGCAGAGCGGAGGAGACCACCAACACTGCCCACCTCTGCCCACATCCCTGGCCCAAGAGGAAACTGTATAAGGCCTCTGGGTTCCCGTAGGGGAGGGCCCAGGAGCGGCAGGACCCCTGCGCCTGAGACACCGCAGGAACCTGAAGGAAACAGACCGGATAAACAGTTCTCTGCACCCAAATCCCGTAGGAGGGAGAGCTAAACCTTCAGAGAGGCAGACACGCCTGGGAAACCAGAAGAGACTGCACTCTGCACACATCTCTGATGCCAGCGGAAAACACCAAACGCCATCTGGAACCCTAGTGCACGGAAGCTCCCGGAAAGAGCAGCGCGAATCTTCCTGGTTGCTGCCACCACAGAGAGCTCGTGGGCAGCACCCTGAGAGCAAACTTGAGCCTCGGGACCACAGGTAAGACCAACTTTTCTGCTGCAAGTGACCTGCCTGACGAACTCAAGACACAGGCCCACGGGAACAGCTGAAGACCTGTAGAGAGGAAAAACTACACGCCTGAAAGCAGAACACTCTGTCCCCATAACTGGCTGGAAGAAAACAGGAAAACAGGTCTACAGCACTCCTGACACACAGGCTTATAGGACAGTTTAGCCACTGTCAGAAATAGAAGAACAAAGTAACACTAGAGATAATCTGATGGCGAGAGGCAAGCGCAGGAACCCAAGCAACAGAAACCAAGACTACATGGCATCATCGGAGCCCAATTCTCCCACCAAAATAAACATGGAATATCCAAACACACCAGAAAAGCAAGATCTAGTTTCAAAATCATATTTGATCATGATGCTGGAGGACTTCAAGAAAGACGTGAAGAACTCCCTTAGAGAACAAGTAGAAGCCTACAGAGAGGAATCGCAAAAATGCCTGAAAGAATTCCAGGAAAACATAAATAAACAAGTAGAAACCGATAGAGAGGAGACACAAAAATCCCTGAAAGAATTCCAGGAAAACACAATCAAACAGTTGAAGGAATTAAAAATGGAAATAGAAGCAATCAAGAAAGAACACATGGAAACAACCCTGGATATAGAAAACCAAAAGAAGAGACAAGGAGCTGTAGATACAAGCTTCACCAACAGAATACAAGAGATGGAAGAGAGAATCCCAGGAGCAGAAGATTCCATAGAAATCATTGACTCAACTGTCAAAGATAATGTAAAGCAGAAAAAGCTACGGGTCCAAAACATACAGGAAATCCAGGACTCAATGAGAAGATCAAACCTAAGGATAATAGGTATAGAAGAGAGTGAAGACTCCCAGCTCAAGGGACCAGTAAATATCTTCAACAAAATCATAGAACAAAACTTCCCTAACCTAAAAAAAGAGAAACCCATAGTCATACAAGAAGCCTACAGAACTCCAAATAGATTGGACCAGAAAAGAAACATCTCCCGTCACATAATAGGCAAAACACCAAACGCACAAAATAAAGAAAGAATATTAAAAGCAGTAAAGGAAAAAGGTCAAGTAACATATAAAGGCAGACCTATCAGAATCACACCAGACTTTTCTCCAGAAACTATGAAGGCCAGAAGATCCTGGACAGATGTCATACAGACCCTAAGAGAACACAAATGCCAGCCCAGGTTGCTGTATCCTGCAAAACTCTCAATTAACATAGATGGAGAAACCAAGATATTCCATGACAAAACCAAATTTACACAATATCTTTCTACAAATCAAGCACTACAAAGGATAATAAAGGGTAAAGCCCAACATAAGGAGGCAAGCTATACCCTAGAAGAAGCAAGAAACTAATCGTCTTGGCAACAAAACAAAGAGAAGAAAAGCACACAAACATAACCTCACATCCAAGTATGAATATAACAGGAAGCAATAATCACTATTCCTTAATATCTCTCAACATCAATGGCCTCAACTCCCCAATAAAAAGACATAGATTAACAAACTGGATACGCAACAAGGACCCTGCATTCTGCTGCCTACAGGAAACACACCTCAGAGACAAAGACAGACACTACCTCAGAGTGAAAGGCTGGAAAACAACTTTCCAAGCAAATGGTCAGAAGAAGCAAGCTGGAGTAGCCATTCTAATATCAAATAAAATCAATTTTCAAATAAAAGTCATCAAAAAAGATAAGGAAGGACACTTCATGTTCATCAAAGGAAAAAACCACCAAGATGAACTCTCAATCCTAAATATCTATGCTCCAAATACAAGGGCACCTACATACGTAAAAGAAACCTTACTAAAGCTCAAAACACACATTGCACCTCACACAATAATAGTGGGAGATTTCAACACCCCACTCTCATCAATGGACAGATCATGGAAACAGAAATTAAACAGAGACGTAGACAGACTAAGAGAAGTCATGAGCCAAATGGACTTAACGGATATTTATAGAACATTCTATCCTAAAGCAAAAGGATATACCTTCTTCTCAGCTCCTCATGGTACTTTCTCCAAAATTGACCATATAGTTGGTCAAAAAACGGGCCTCAACAGGTACAGAAAGATAGAAATAATCCCATGCGTGCTATCAGTCCACCACAGCCTAAAACTGGTCTTCAATAACAATAAGGGAAGAATGCCCACATATACGTGGAAATTGAACAATGCTCTACTCAATGATAACCTAGTCAAGGAAGAAATAAAGAAAGAAATTAAAAACTTTTTAGAATTTAATGAAAATGAAGGTACAACATACCCAAACTTATGGCACACAATGAAAGCTGTGCTAAGAGGAAAACTCATAGCGCTGTGTGCCTGCAGAAAGAAACAGGAAAGAGCATATGTCAACAGCTTGACAGCACACCTAAAAGCTCTAGAGCAAAAAGAAGCAAATACACCCAGGAGGAGTAGAAGGCAGGAAATAATCAAACTCAGAGCTGAAATCAACCAAGTAGAAACAAAAAGGACCATAGAAAGAATCAACAGAACCAAAAGTTGGTTCTTTGAGAAAATCAACAAGATAGATAAACCCTTAGCCAGACTAATGAGAGGACCCAGAGAATGTGTCCAAATTAACAAAATCAGAAATGAAAAGGGAGACATAACTACAGATTCAGAGGAAATTCAAAAAATCATTAGATCTTACTATAAAAGCCTATATTCAACAAAACTTGAAAATCTACAGGAAATGGACAATTTCCTAGACAAATACCAGGTATCGAAGTTAAATCAGGAACAGATAAACTAGTTAAACAACCCCATAACTCCTAAGGAAATAGAAGCAGTCATTAAAGGTCTCCCAACCAAAAAGAGCCCAGGTCCAGAGGGGTTTAGTGCAGAATTCTATCAAACCTTCATAGAAGACCTCATACCAATATTATCCAAACTATTCCACAAAATTGAAACAGATGGATCACTCCCGAATTCCTTCTATGAAGCCACAATTACTCTTATACCTAAACCACACAAAGACCCAACAAAGAAAGAGAACTTCAGACCAATTTCCCTTATGAATATCGACGCAAAAATACTCAATAAAATTCTGGCAAAACGAATCCAAGAGCACATCAAAACAATCATCCACCATGATCAAGTAGGCTTCATCCCAGGCATGCAGGGATGGTTTAATATACGGAAAACCATCAACGTGATCCATCATATAAACAAACTGAAAGAACAGAACCACATGATCATTTCATTAGATGCTGAGAAAGCATTTGACAAAATTCAACACCCCTTCATGATAAAAGTCCTGGAAAGAATAGGAATTCAAGGCCCATACCTAAACATAGTAAAAGCCATATACAGCAAACCAGTTGCTAACATTAAACTAAATGGAGAGAAACTTGAAGCAATCCCACTAAAATCAGGGACTAGACAAGGTTGCCCACTCTCTCCCTACTTATTCAATATAGTTCTTGAAGTTCTAGCCAGAGCAATCAGACAACAAAAGGAGATCAAAGGGATACAGATCGGAAAAGAAGAGGTCAAAATATCACTATTTGCAGATGACATGATAGTATATTTAAGTGATCCCAAAAGTTCCACCAGAGAACTACTAAAGCTGATAAACAACTTCAGCAAAGTGGCTGGGTATAAAATTAACTCAAATAAATCAGTAGCCTTCCTCTACACAAAAGAGAAACAAGCCGAGAAAGAAATTAGGGAAATGACACCCTTCATAATAGACCCAAATAATATAAAGTACCTCGGTGTGACTTTAACCAAGCAAGTAAAAGATCTGTACAATAAGAACTTCAAGACACTGAAGAAAGAAATTGAAGAAGACCTCAGAAGATGGAAAGATCTCCCATGCTCATGGATTGGCAGGATTAATATAGTAAAAATGGCCATTTTACCAAAAGCGATCTACAGATTCAATGCAATCCCCATCAAAATACCAATCCAATTCTTCAAAGAGTTAGACAGAACAATTTGCAAATTCATCTGGAATAACAAAAAACCCAGGATAGCTAAAACTATCCTCAACAATAAAAGGACTTCAGGGGGAATCACTATCCCTGAACTCAAGCAGTATTACAGAGCAATAGTGATAAAAACTGCATGGTATTGGTACAGAGACAGACAGATAGACCAATGGAATAGAATTGAAGACCCAGAAATGAACCCACACACCTATGGTCACTTGATTTTTGACAAAGGAGCCAAAACCATCCAATGGAAAAAAGATAGCATTTTCAGCAAATGGTGCTGGTTCAACTGGAGGTCAACATGTAGAAGAATGCAGATTGATCCATACTTATCACCCTGTACAAAGCTTAAGTGCAAGTGGATCAAGGACCTCCACATCAAACCTGATACACTCAAACTAATAAAGAAATAGTGATTAAGGACCTCAAACAAATGGGCACTAGGGAAAATTTTCTGAACAAAAGATCAAGAGTTGACGAATGGGACATCATAAAGCTGCAAAGCTTCTATAAGGCAAAGGACACTGTCATTAGGACAAAATGGCAACCAACAAATTGGAAAAAGGTCTTTATAAATCTTGCATTTGATAGAGGACTAACATCCAATATATAAAAAGAACTCAAGAAGTTAAACACCAGGGAGGCAAATAACCCTATTAAAATGGGGTACAGAACTGAACAAAGAATTCTCAGCTGAGGAATATCAAGTGTCTAAGAAGCACCTAAAGAAATGTTCAACATCCTTAGTCATCAGGGAAATGCAAATCAAAACAACCCTGAGATTCCACCTCACACCAGTCAGAATGGCTAAGATCAAAAAGTCAGGTGACAACATATGCTGGCAAGGAAGTGGAGAAAGAGGAACACTCCTCCATTGTTGGTGGGATTACAAACTGGTAAAACCACTCTGGAAATCAGTGTGGAGGTTTCTCAGAAAATTGGACATTCCACTACCTGAGGACCCAGCTATACCTCTCATCATTTGGGCATATATCCAAATAATGCTCCAACATACAAGAAAGACACATGCTCCACTATGTTCATAGCAGCCATATTTAAAATAGCCAGAAGGTGGAAATAACCCAGATGCCCTTCAACAGAAGAATGGATAAAGAAAATGTGGTACTTTTACACAATGGAGTACTACTCAGCACTCAAAAGTAATGACATCATGAAATTCATAAGCAAATGGATGGAACTAGAAAATATCATCCTGAGTGAGGTAACCCAATCACAAAAAAAAAAACATATATAGTATTCACTCACTGATAAGTGGGTATTATTAGTCCAAAAGCTCGAATTACCCAAGATACAATCCACAGAGCACATGAAGCTCAAGAAGAAGGAAGACCAAAGTGTCTTAAAATATGGAACAAAAATATTCACAGGAGGGGATATGGAGACAAAGTTTGGAGAAGAGGCTGTAGGAATAGCCATTCAGAGACTGCCCCACTTTGGGACCCAGCCCATATATATACAGCCACTAGAACTAGACAAAATTGATGAAGCCAAGAAGTGCATGCTGACAGGAGCCTCATATAGCTGTCTCCTGAGATCCTCAGTCAGAATGTAACAAATACAGAGTCCAATGCTAGCAGTAAACCATTGAACTTAGAATGGGGTCCCTTTTGGAGGAATTAGAGAAAGATTAAAGGAGCTAAAGTTGCTTGCAACCCCATTAGAATAACAATACTAACGGAGCAGAGTCCCCAGGGAGTAGACATGGACATATTCATGGCTCCAGCTGCATATGTAGCAGAGGATGCCCTTGTTGGGCACCACTGGGAGGAGAAGCCCTTGGTTCTGACAAGGCTGGATCCCCAAGTGTAGGGTAATTTCAGGGCTGGGAGGTGGTTGGGGAGGGGGAATACCCTTGTAGAAGAAGGGGAAGGAATGGAATAGGGGACTGGACTGGAAACTGGGAAAGGTAGTAACATTTCAAATGTAAATAAAAAAATATCCAATAAAAAAAAAGAAAACATTTCAAAACTGCAACACAATGATATGGCAAAAAAAACTATGTGGTAATACTCATATTATTCATAAATGTTGAAGGTTATATGACCTCTGCAGAAGTTTAATTTAATACCTCATGGAACAATAATGAAATAAATTACATAGTGAAAAGAAATGTAATTTCTTCTAAATATGTTCAATGTTCAATATTATAACTATTATGTAGCTATAAAATATTTCCCAGTGCTTGGAGAATACAAACTATGGCTTCTACCGTAGTGTATAAAGACAACTATGACAACCTCAAAAGGATTGTCTATGGCCTCAACCTCACAGTAATGCCAATCACATTAGATGCATTAGTAGTCTATTTTGTTATCAACTTTTAGTGTAATTCTGCTTTCATACTGAATTTAAACATTTTACTACATTGAGTATGTAAATCAGTAGCAGAAAGTTTATGCTTTTGCCATGTGCATGAATAAACGCACTTGAACATGTTCACATGTGTATATACACCACACACACACACACACATACACACACACACACACACACACACACACACACACAAAGAAAATGAAGAGCACATATTTAACTGTTAACTTTTTGTTTAGGCTCACAGAGGAGAGAGTTTCTGAATATTTTATCAGTTACTACATATTTACATTAAACTTGTTTTTTGCTATGACTTGTGAATACAAAGTGGAGTCTAACTCTTCTAAGAAAGACAAAAACTCTGATGCTATCTATAGCTGTGCCCTCAGACTTTTCACTCCCATAGTAAGATGCTATATTTACTAGCATGCTTACTGTAAGGCATTGTTTTATTCTTAAAGTTGAAAATCCCTCAGTAACAGTAGAATGATTCTACTCATGTCCCCTTGACTATTACTTTATGGACATGACTTTACTAGTCTTGTAGTGATTTCTTCAATCAGCTATAAGAAATTGTTCTTATTCTCTTAATGTGAGATGGTATTTGAGGTTTTATTTGGAAAAAAATAGAGACTTTATCTGATACACTTCATGAACATGAAGTTCTAACAGAAACTTTAGAACCCAAAGCAGAATCCTGACTTCGATATCTGAGGGAAACAATGACAATATAAGAGGTGGGCTGAAATAAGTAACCCAAGAAATTACTGTAAAACTATGTTATATGCTGAAGAGTTGAACTGAGTGATACCATTTTATCTACAGGATAAAGAACTTTGGAAACAACAAGCAATAACCCTTGCATAGCATTTAGTATTTACTGTGGAATGTTCCCATTGTATCACTGAGAAAGTTATTGTCTGTGCAGCTATACACAGAGATAGGTGCCTATTCATGTACGGAATCCTACGTGACTAAGAGTATCACTTTATCTGTTAACTTTCATAATATCCACGATGATTCTTTTAGAGGTACTAAAATCAGTGCACGTTCTTCAAAGGTGGAGAAATTTGGATTTGAACTAGAATAGTTCATGGTCCATCTATGTAGGGTATGTTTCACCATCACGAAAATGATTCAAATACTTCAGAGTCTGTTGTGTAAAAAGAGAGATAGATTCCACTCAGGAAGATAACTCATGTCATGCTGTGATTAGCTCTAGAACTACACAGAACTCAAGGAAGGCGAGCAATGATGTCAACTCTTGAGAGTAGGATCAGCACCCAGGCAAGCCTCTCCATCAGAATGCTGTTTATGTGTAACAAGTGATTCCTTGTCCTGGGCACCACTGTCTATCCAAGGACTTTTATCACCATTTCTGACCCTTCTCTTATTTCCTGTAGCAAACTGGCATCTGTGATAACTTCAAATACCTCCAGACATTAAGAAATATTCCCTGGAATTCACATTCACCCAACAACTACTGACTTCCAGACAAATTTAGGAAATTCTCTGGCTCAATTCAAGAGAAAAAGAAGAAGAAATCATTGAATTATGAAGCTTGGTAAGGGAACAGCACCACAAAAACATAGAGGCTAAAAACAATGAACCTGAAAAGCCAGTAAAAGGTGAGGAACAGAACTGAGCAGACAGAGACGAAAGGGCAGTGCTATCTGGACTACTCCCTCCTAAACCCAAAGCCTCATCTCCCTCCTTCACTCACCCCAGCCAAAGAATGAAATTACTCCAATCAATATTTCAAAATAAAAGCTTGTCACTTCCACACAAACAAAAAAATTGTTTCCAAGTGCTCTATGAACTTTTAATGCAGAATTATACATTCCAGGGCAGGCCTCTCTTTCCACCAAGGACAAGGAGTGCACAGAAGTGTGCCTCTCCCTGGAGTGGCCATGGCTCCTGTCACCAGTTAATGCCTAGGTTTTTCTGCCCCTCTAAGATGAGGCTTCAGAATCCCTGTCAGCACTGCATTCTGGGCAGAACCCGTTACTAACCGGAGCTGACGTGTGAAAGGAAATCAATTTTTCATACCTGTTACAGATGCTGTGTTTGCCTTGATGCGTTCTGAAATGAACACAGCTATTTTGACAATCATATAAATCTATTAACTCATAAAACTTCTCTTTCTTCCAGATACCTTAGCCTACTTTTGTCCAGACCAGTACATTCAGTGTGTTGATTATCTATCTGACCTGAAACTGTTGCTTTCGCTTATTTCTTTTTCTGTTTTTTTTTTAATTTACAATTTAGCCATTGCTCCCCTCCTAGTCTCCCTCCCACAGTTCTTCATTCCTTTCTTTGTTCTCCGTGTCCCGAGAGGATATACCACTGCCCACCAGACCTCCCCCTCCAGGGGCTTCAAGTCTCTCAAGAATTTAGCAAATTTTCTCCCACTGAGGCCAGACTAGGCAGTCCTCTGCTATATATGCGTCAGAGGCCTGGGACCAGCTCCTCTGTGCTGCTTGTTTGGTGACTCAGTGTCTGGGAGCTCTCAGGAGTAGATCCAGGTTAGCTAAGATTGCTGGTCTTCATATGGGACCACCCTCCTCCTCAGCTTCTTCCATCCATCCTGCCCCTAATTCAACCATAGGGGTCACTGATTTCAGTCCAATGGTTGGGTCTAGGTATCTGCCTCTGTCTCAGTCAGCTGTTGGTTAGGCCTCAGAGAATACAGCCATGCTGGGCTCCTGTATGTAAGTGCATCATAGCATCAGTAATAGTGTCAGGCCTTGCTGTCTCCCCGTGAGCTGGATTCCCAGTTGGGGCAGTAACTGGACCACCTTTCCCCTGGTCTTTTCTCCATTTTTGTCCCTGCTGTTCTTTTAGACAGGAATACTTCTGGGTCAGAAATTTTCATTGTGAGTTGGTAACACCAACCCTGCTATTGAAGCCCTGTCTGTCTCCTAGAGGTAGATTCTTCCAATTCTCTCTCCCCATTATTGGGCACTTCATCTAAGGTCACCCCCATTGAGTCCTGAGAGTCTCTCACCTCCCAGGTCTCCAGTACTTTCTGAAGGGTCTCCCTACCTCCCACCTTCTGAGACCGCATATTTCTGTTCATTCTGCAGGTCCTCTGGGCTTCTCTCCTGTCCCCACTCCTTACCTGATCCTATTCTCCTTTTCCCCTTCCCCTCCCTCTCTCACATAAATCCCTCTCTCCCTCTGACTCTTATGATTATTTTCTTCCCACAAAGTGGTATTGAAGCATCCTTACTGGACCTTTCTGCTTGTTAAACTTTAAATTCTGTGGGTTATATCCTAGGGATTCTGTACGTTTTTGGCTAATTTCCATTTATTAATGAGTGCATATCATGTATGTCCTTTGGGGTCTGGGTTACCTCACTCAGGGTGATATTTTCTAGTTCCATCCATTTGCCTGGAAAATTCATGATGCACTCGTTTTTAATAGCTGAGTAGTATTCCATTCCATTGTGTAAATGCACTACATTTTCTGTATACATTCTTCCATTGTGGGACATCTGGGTTGTTTCCAACTTCTGACTATTACAAATAAGGATACCATGTACAGACTGGAACACATCACAAAAATACAAGAAATCTACAGAACAAATAGATTAGGTCAGAAAAAAAAAAGATGTTGCTTTCACTTCCCTTTCAGCTTGTTGAGATATCTGATTCCCGTGAAATCTCTGCATTAATAGTTTACAGAACTTGCAAACTTTCATAAGAATTATTTGTACTTCTTGGGGCTGAAGAGATGGCTCAGTAGGGAGTGGTAGCTCTGTAGATCACTAGCTGAAACATATGAAGAATGTGCCTGCATTTCACCTGGGCAGCACAGGAGAGCTGGTTCTGCTGGTTTGGGCAGAGATGATCTAGACCCAAGGGCCTGAGAGCTGGCTACATATTCTGCTGGAAGCCTATAAAAAGACAGTGGAAGAAAGAAGGATTCATTCATTCTTTACCTGCTTGCCATTACTTTACCAGCACTTCCCTTCCCTTACTATCATTGGAGCCTACTTCTTCAGGATTCTGGCTTATAGAAAAGAACAGATGAGACGCCCAGCCTAGTGGGACTGAGCAATTACTGGATTCTTGGACTTTCCATTCACAGCTGCCCATTGTTGGATTAATTGGACTGCAGACTGTAAGTCATTCCAATAAACTCCATAGAAAGATAGATAGATAGATAGATAGATAGATAGATAGATAGATAGATAGATAGATAGATACATACATACATACATACATACATACATACATACATACATACATACATAAATGGGGAGCACTCATTTCATAAGTTTTGTGATTATAGAGAACCCTACACATATCATGACCATATTTTATCCTAGTTCTCCTTTGGAGAAAGCTTGGGGATCAAAGGTCACTTCCATGACAGCTAATCTGGTACTCCCAGGGGCAAAAAATGTAGGGAAGGCCTAACATGCTAGACTTCTTCTGACCTCCACCCAAATACTGTGGCACACACTGACCCTCACTTATAAAGTTTGATGCACCCAACTTCATGGCACGTGTGCACATACGCACACACACACACACACACACACACACACACACACTACATACCACAAATCACACACACTTTATCAATTCCACAAAAATACAATCTAATATATTTTCCTATCCCACTTTTAAGAGCAAAGGAATGCTAATAGAACATGACTTATTTTTAATGAATATATAGAATTGTTCTTATTCATAATTCCCTTTCCCTAGGGTATTTAAAGACTCTAAAGTCTTAAAGACATTTATAATACAAAGGCAATACTAATACAAAAGTAGAGCAAAAGTGACCTACTGCAATATAATTATGAATGGAGCCTGCAGGGAACTCCCTTTACACCCTCTTTGGGATACATGTTGCTGCCTTCCTTGAAGTTCTGATGGGGTATCAGTACGATGTTCCAATCTATTTACTTACCAATAAAATACATCATGAATGGTTAACATACCCTTAGAAAGCAGGAGGAGGCAGTGCACTGGGGAAGAAATATGGAAGCTGACAAATTGTTTTAGTGTTGGGAAGGAAACAGGAATTGACATGGGATGTGACCGACCATGAGAACTGGCTAAGAGGGACAGCTGTTATTTATCTGTAAAACGTGTTTGACACGCAAGCTTATTGATCTGGTCTCCAGAGAATTTTAGAATCCAATGTTTATGCAAATGCCAGTTTGAAGTATTTATTTCAATATATCAAGCCACTCAAGACAGAGTAAATGTATATGGGCTACGTGTAGCTTGGTGGAAAACAGTGGGTTACCACTTTTGTTAACAAATGTGTGTTTTTTCCCAGAGCTGATGCTAGTGATTAAGCAAATAAAAAGAATCATTCAAGAATGTCCACATTATCTATAGATTATGCTGCAGTTCAAAGAAATGTATCTAGATAGTTCTTAATTTCAGAGGTAGCACAAAGAAAAGCCAAAAATAGGATTGAACAAGCTGGAGGGATTAAGGGCACAACAAGAAGATCTGAGTCAACTAACCTGGGTCAAAGGAGGCTCACAGATACTGAACCTAGGGCCTGGATCTAGGCCTCTTAAACATGTATAGCAGATGTGCAGTTAGTCTTCACGTGGATCCCCTAACAATAAGAGAAGGAGCTGTCTCTTACTCTGTTGCCAGCCATTGGATTCCCTTCTCCTACAAGGACTGCCTAGTTGGGCCTCCGTGGGAGAGGATGCACTTAGTCCTCCTATGATTTGATGCCCAGGGTTAGGTGGTTCTCTGAGGAGAAGTGAGAGGTAGGGTAACGGATGGGAGATATTTGTGAGGGTAGATCCTGGAGGAGAAGGAGGACCCTGCAATCAGGATGTAAAGTGAATAAATAAATAAATTAATGGAAGAAAGTGTGAGCCACCTATTGTGGTTTTAAATTGCATGATGCATGTGTTACTGCTGTCACTCCAGTCTCTAAAACTATATTGCCTTTATGACACGGGTATTTGCATGACAACAACATTAAAGTCTGTTCTGTAACTCATTTGGCACTTAATTGGAGCTCCTGCTTTCAACTAAATACAGTGTTTCATCGAAACACTAACTGAGTTATATAGCTCTGTCTTGAAGTAAAAAGTTTCAAAATGTCTCCAGATAATTTCACTGAATCATTCACAGCTAAGTTTTAAAGAAGATACCTGCAAGTTGTGTCCAATTGTTAGAAATTATACTTTCAATATTTTTCCCTCAGATATATTTAAGATATGTGTCTCTGAAAAAAGTGTCTGTGGCAGTTCCAAGTATCCATCATTCAACCCTGTTTATGGGATTCAAGCATGGTTTTAAGGCTTCGGATTCTTGGGATGGAGCAGGTTGGCTATTTGAATTGTTACTGAATAGACACACTCACGGGGAGGTGAAGCAACAGTGATTTGTAAAGGTCTTAGCCTTTCTGTTGTGTCTTCTACTTTAAAACAATCACAGTGCACTTACCATGGCTTTTCTGTGCCAGTCAGGATGGCTGGTACAAAGAGAATAAATTTGACTACTGTGTCGTGAGTCAATAACCTAGCAAAGAGCTCTTCTGTCCCTGGGTTGTTCTATGCTCCTCCGCAGTTGCCTTGCAATTGCAGAACTCATGCTGCTTTCCTTCCTACTTAGTCATCTCACATGGCTTATGGAGCTCCCTCTGTCACAGCTCTGAGCACTAATTGTACCTCTCTAGAAGAAAGCACCACATTACTCTCGTGAATGGGCAATTATATAAATGGAATGTATATTCTCTTGGTATATTATTTATTATTGATCTGGACATAATGTTTTATCATACAGGGACGAGATGTTATGGTATTTTCAAAAAAGAAGTATGAGTTTTTAAGTTCCTTCTTCCACCCTTTCAACCCACTGTTCCTTTTCTGAGTACTATCCCATTAGAAAGCCCCCAAATCTACTTTCTATTTGTGGTCATGTATGTCCTTGTTAACCACCCTTTTTGGGCACCACAATTTTCTCTCTAGGTCTTCTTTTTGCTCGCATTAATACATATTTCTGCACATACATGTTTGTATCAGAGCCTAGGATTGGCATATGAGAAAAATCTAAGGCATTTGTCTTCCTGAGTTTGATTCACCTTATTTTTCTGTGAAGATCCACCAATCTTACTGTGAAGTTCATATTTCTTTACAGTTCAATCAAATTCAACTTCATATATGTATCATATTTTCATTGTTAATTATCTGTCCATGAGCACATGACTAGTACTGTTCCCTGCCTACTGTGAATAGAGTAGTAATCAGCATAGTTCTGCATGTATCTTATGGTATTGTAAGGAGACCTTGAGAATGTGTCCTGGGATATGGATAGGTCAGGGATAACAGTACATAGATGGTATTCTATTTTAAATTATTGGGAAGCCTCTGTATTGATCTCCACATTTGCTATATCAGTTTGTAAGGCAACAATGTCTGTATAATTTATAGTTTCATCAGAGATTAAGCTAAGTCTAAGACTAGTTTTTATTTTCAAAGACACACCAAAGAAAAATTTGTGCAAGTAGCATGAGGTTTTCTCTGAGAATGAAACTGAAATCATTTTTACAAATACATCTCAGCCTGAGAAGTTGAAATAAACTTGTGTCCTGTCATTCCTTTGAGATGGTCTATTTTTATCCTCTCATTCTTTCTCCTCTGAATCTTTAAGCATGCTGATTATTTTTGCAGCCAATAATGATTACAATCATCATAATGACAAAAGTCTCAGACAGTAAGTAAAAGATTAAAATTAACTACTAAGCTTCTGGAAAGGCAGCACATTGATTTGAGCTAAGCGATAAGGAGAGATTTACCATTAATAACAATATTTAACACAACTATGCACATTTTCCTGTGACCTGAACAGTGCCAAGACTGTAAGAAGGCCAAGAAAAATCTACCAAGAGGATGAATTTCCCTAAAGTCTTACATGTCTGTTAACTTTTGGCCAGGCTTGCAACAGACATTTCTGTGTCTGTGGTCATGCCAAGCACATTGTATAAAAATGTTGAATGCTTCTGTTAAATGAGGAGAATGGCTATTCCATTCCCTGTCTCTTGTGGGTAGAGTGGGAATAAGCTTGAATGGACATGCATGTCTATGATATTATATGGAAACCTTTAGAATATGTCCTGGAATAGATAGGTCAGGGAATACATAGGGGTATATAGATGGTAGTTATATTGTAATTTCCTGAGAAACCTCTTTATTGTTGTCCAAATTCATGATACTGGTTTATAATGCACCAACTTTTGTGTAATTTATAACAAGGTTATAATAAAGGATTACACACTGATAAGAATGGGCTCAACTTACTCAGCTCCAGACTTTCAGAAATCCTGTTTTATGGATCTGCTGTTCATTCTTCCATTGTCAGTCAAGCATTCTAGTTGAACAAACAAGATGTCCTATACTGCTGAGTGCTCTGAAGGTGTAGTACCAGAAAGGAAAATGAACCCTAACCATTGCTGAGCTACAGAAGGGATTTCTTGTAGTTAGAGGTAAATGTGCCAAGCTAAGCCCAAGGCTATTTAAGCAGACATTATCAGTGGCATGGTCTAATGGTCTGTCAGCATTTGTCTGGTCTTAGCCTTGATCCATCTGTTCAAAATATGTATCCATCTCCATCTTGGCTGTCTTGAGCCTCTCCATGAGACAATTAGAGAGGACAGACATTTCAGTATTCTATACTCAGAGCATGCCATTTTTTTAAAAAGTGGTTATTTTCCACAGCTAAAGACTGAGTCCTTTTCAAGTGACTAAGACCCTTATTTACAGCCCAGACATAGACAAATATCCTAGAGCTTTGTCTATTTCTTGCTGCCAAATGTTTCTCTTCCCACACTCCTGCCAAAAGAGCCACCTGTGCCTGGAATTCCTTGGTGACAGTTGACCTGTCTGCACTTTCTATCAAGGAGACCTTGGTGACTCTGATTCCCATGATAATTTGTCTTACTACCAGTAACAGAATCTTCCTCCAGATACCAACATTTAATGAATGCCTGACATTAAATCTCTAAGAGATTGCTAAAAGCACAAGAAGTCCTGACTCCCAGACAGGCTGGCATTTGTTAGGCTGAATCAGCAGCAGTTCAAAGAATTGAGTCAGCTCTTAGCTCATAATTGATCTTTTAATGTATGCACCTTGTTTACGATCATATTATAAAGAAAAAAAGAAATAGAAAAGACTTTCTTTAAAGGAAATAAGACCAGCATTTTGAGAAATGTTTGTTTCTACTTTGATTTAATAAATGGCTTGTGTCCATTAGGAAAGGTGATGTGTCTTTCTCATACTCTCCATGTTCCCACAGCCGGCGGAAAGACATGGATGGATTCCATTAATACAATTTGCAGATTGCTGAAGGCTTTGGAAATACACATATCAGCCTTCCTGAAAGTGTCAATAGCAGGTCAGGTGGGTAAGAAAATGTCCTGTGTTGTCCTATACTGCCATCCTGTGGTAAGTATAGGTTAAAATAGTATGATAATAAAAATTTAGTTCCTTTAGAACTCAGCTGACCACACATCACAGTGGTACCTGGATGAGCCCAGTTTTCCTCTTATGACAGAAGGCAAAATTAATAATAAAACTGTATTTTATTTTCCAGTGCTGGTGACTTCAATGATCTGCATGATAGTGACTAAATAGAGACTTAACCTAAAAGACACTAGCTACTCCAGTCACCATCTGCTCTAGCCGACTCACTTGTAGGCTTAGAGATTGCAAAACTGACTTTACTTAGGGATCTGGAACTCTTCAGCCTCCATTCTGATCCACTGACCAGGAGTATGGAAGAAAAAGTTAATAGGAAAAGGAGGTTCTAGGTTAATAGGAACTCTCTTTAGTAATATTTCTTTGGGGCAATTCTGCTCTTCATTATCAGATTACCAGCAGCCTAGTTCAATAGTAAACATTAACCATGAATCAGTATCAGAAGCACAATTCAGAAGAGAAAACAAGGCCCTGGCCAATTGGCATGAGTCTGTGAAAGTGGCCCGAATCAGCAAAAATATCATGTGATGTTCTTTGGTGCATTTCTCTCTACAAAATTAAGACCAGGAAAGACCAGTGAAAACCAGCAAAGAAACCCACCACTGAAAACCGGGAAAGACAAGAGAAGAAGCAAAGTGTTGATCATGTATCAATGCAACAGTGCTATATTTTCAACTCAACAGTTCCCAACAATCACTCTTATCTTATACCCACTTATTTTTTTCTTGGCCCTATTGAGTATACATGAATATATGGATATGCATGTGTGTGCACGTGTGTTTTTCTGAAGTTATGAAGTCTGATTGTTTTTCCTATCAATTTGCTAAAGCATGGTTTGCTGCTCATCATCAACTGACCCTGTTGAAAGATGAAGAGGACCTCAGCACACCTCAATACAGTGACTGTCGCATAGCAGAGCAAATGTGAGCAAATATCACTAAAAACTACATCTTAATTCTGAGTCTGTGTACGCTGTATCTTACTCCTCTCAGAGGGCAATGCAGCCTCAAGACTAGCAGTTATTAACCTATGAGTCCCGAACCCTTCAGAGTCAAATGATCCTCTCACAGGAGTCACTTAAGACCATCAGAAAACACAGATATATACATTACAATTCATAACAGTAGCAAAGTCACAGTCATGAGGTAACAACAAAAATAATTTTATAGTTGGGGGTCACCACCACACACGGAACTGTATTAAATGGGTGGAGCATTAGGAAGGGTGAGGACCATTCCTTGAGAGCAATTGGTGTAGATTACATAGAATCAGATCGGGACCACATTACTATATTCATGTTGACCATGGCATCCCCAGTACTGAAAACTGGTCCTGCTTTTGGGAGGTGAAGTCCTGCTGAATGAGGAAAAAGAACATTGACGAAGTGAACAAATGTACAAGGTGCATATCTCAAATTTGACTAAATGACTCTTCAGTGCATTATTAGATTCTCTGCTCTCTTCCACAGCTCTTGGTGACACTCTCACACATCATCACAACAGGAGAGTGTGAGAATGTTCTACTTACCTATAAAGAAGGTTTTGTTAGTGATTGCTGCTTGTTAACACAGAATTAGCATTAGTCTACTCAATTAATTTACTTTCACAGTTAATGGGATATTAAAGTCTCCTAATAAACCAAGCCAGATCAGCCAGAAGAAGGTACCATGAAAGTTAGAGAACAGAGTTATGTGAGATGAAATTCACACAGAGACATAACAGATATTAAGAGCCAGTACAGAGTACTGGAGTGGTAAAAAGTATATATATATATATATATATATTCCAGACTTATTCTGAAATGTGTTATTTATATTCAACTGAAATTTTTCTTCAGTTTTCCTTATGATCATTTACTTCAAGAACCAAGTGAAAATGAGAGACTTGTCTCTCATCCCAGTAGCTAAAGGATAAAGATACTCAATATCTATAGTTAGTGTAATTAAATATACTACTTAATTGTGTAGTTCAGACATTGATTTTTTAAGGTGGCCCAGAACTTGTGTTAGTGACCAACTTGAAACACATGCCGAGAGAGAGAGAGAGAGAGAGAGAGAGAGAGAGAGAGAGAGAGAGAGAGAGAGAGAGAGACTATGCCTAGCACTGCCTGGATGGTCAGGAAGCAGAGGCTGGATAGCCTAGAGACCTAGTCTAAAAACAAACACTACTGGTCCAAAAAAAAAAAAAACGTAATGAAGTAATTACTAATGATACTCTGGTACACTCATAGACCAGAGCCTATTATGATCATCATTAGAGAGGCTTCATGCAGCAACTAACAGGAGCAGATGCAGAGGCGTGGAGCCAAATAGTAGGTGAAGCTCTGGCAATCCCTTGGGAGAGTGGGGGGGAATGAATGTAGAAATCCGAGGGGTCAAGGACACCAGGAAAACATGGCCCACAGAATCAATTAACCAGAGCTCATATGGGCTCATAAGGACTGAAGCAACAATCAGAGAACCAGTATGAGTCTGAAATAAATCTTCTTCAGGGGCTGTCTCTTACTGTTTGCTTGCTTTGAGACCTGCCTACTGGGTTGGCTCCTCCAGCCCTGGTAGCAGGGTATATGCCTAGTCGTGCTATATCTTGTTATGCCATGTTTGACTACTGTTCCTGGGAGGCCTTCTCTTTTCTGGAAGGAAGTGGAAAAGAAGTGTGTCTAGAGAACATAGGAGATGGAAGAGGGACTGGGAGAAGAGGAGAGGAAATTGTAGTTGAGATGTAATAGGTGAATGAACAAATAAATGCACTTAAGAAAATAATTTAAATGTATTATAGATTAGTTCACTGGGGTGTGGTAAGAAAGCCACTTAGTGCAGCATATATACTAGGTCCTCAGGACACTGTAACTACTCATAGTATTATGTACACATTTCTTCACATATCATTTTTGAGTGTGTTAAAATTTTTCACAGGCTTCTGACTGAAGTGCAATATTCTGTGTGCATTGCTGTGACAGCTCACAAGTTTTTCACTGGCTGCTAGCCAAGTGCCTTGTGGTTAGGATGACACTTTGCTGACATTAACTGAAAAGAAAAGGAAAAGGTGTGAATAAAGGCTGAGGGAAGGCTATAATTTCCTTAGTGGAACATTTGCCTCCACTTATTCATACATTTCAGAGAGGGGTGCTTTATTCTAAAGAATTAAAACTTAATAAGAAAAGCCAAGATGGAAGAATCCAGGGCGAACTAGTATGTGGGAGAGAATAAGAGTGGAAATTAAAAACTATCTCTCATGTCTTCTGCCCCTCCACATTCACATCCTCTAGAAAATACTCAACTGTTCCTTTACGTTGTCACATCTATTTTAAAAAACAATGTTATGGCTGCTATGACCATAGTGGAGCACGTGTCTTTGTTGTATGTTGGGGCATCTTTTGGGTATATGCCCAAGAGAGGTATAGCTGGGTCCTCAGGTTGTTCAATGTCCAATTTTCTGAGGATCCTCCAGACTGATTTCCAGAATGGTTGTACCAGTCTGCAATCCCACCAACAATGGAGGAGTGTTCCTCTTTCTCCACATCCTCGCCAGCATCTGCTGTCACCTGAATATTTGATCTTAGCCATTCTGACTTGTGTAAAGTGGAATCTCAGGGTTGTTTGACTTGCATTTCTCTGATGACTAAGGATGTGGAGCATGTCTGTGGTGCTTCACAGCCATTCGTTATTCCTCAGTTGAGAATTATTTGTTTAGCACTGTATGCCATTTTTAATAGGGTTCTCTGGTTCTCTGGAGTCTAACTTCTTGAGTTCTTTGTGTATATTGGATAATAGCCCTGTATCAGATGTAGGATTGTTAAAGATCTTTTCCCAATCTGTTGATTGATGTTTTGTCCCATTGACAGTGTCCATTGCCTTACAGAAGCTTTGCAATTTTATGAGGTTGCATTTGTCATACAACATAAGCCATTGGTGTTCTGTTGAAATTTTACACTGTGCCCATATATTCGAGGCTCTTCCCCATTGTCTCCTCTATTAGTTTCAGGGTATCTGGTTATACTTGGAGGTCCTTGATACATTTGGACTTGAGCTTTGTAGAAAAAGTTAAGAATGGATCAATTTGCATTCCTCTACATGCTGACCTCCAGTCGAACCAGTAACATTTGTTGAAAATACTGTCTTTTTTCCACAGTATGGTTTTAGCTTCCTTGTCAAAGATCAAGTGATCATAGGTGTGTGGGTTCATTTCTGGGTCTTCAATTCTATCTTTGTCTCTCTCTGTACAAATACTATGCACTTTGTATCATGATTGCCCTGTAGTACAGCTTGAGGTCAGGGATGATGATTTCTCCAAATGTTCTTTCATTGTTGATAAATAGTTTTCGCTATCCTGGGTCTTTTGTTATTCTAAATGAATTTGCAATTTGCTCTTTCTAAGTCTATGAAGAATTGAGTTGGGATTTTGATGGGAATTGCAGTGAATCTATAGATTGCTTTTGATAAGACTGTCATTTTTACTATATTATTCCTGCCAATCCAAGAGCATGGGAAATTTTTCCATAGACTGAGGTCTTCTTTGATTTCTTTCTTCAGAGAATTGAAGTTCTTGTCATACAGATCTTTCACTTGCTTGGTTAGAGTCACACCAAAATATTTTATATTATTTGTGATTATTGTAAAGGGTTTTGTTTCCCTAATTTCTCCCTCAACCCTTTTATCCTTTAAGTAGAGTAAGACTACTGATTTATTCAGTTAATTTTATATCACCTACTTTGCTGAAGGTGTTTCTCAGGTTTAAGAGTTCTCTGGTGGAATTTTGGGGGTTCACTTAAGTATACTATCATATAATCTGCAAATAGTGATATTTTGACTTCTTCCTTTCCAATTTGTATCCCTTTGACCTCCTCTTGTTGTCTAATTGCTCTGGCTAAGACTTAGAGTACTATATTGAACAGGTAGGGAGAAAGTGGGCAGCCTTGTCTAGTCTCTGATTTTAGTTACATTGCTTTAAAATTCTCTCTATTTAGTTTGATGTTTGCTACTGGTTTGTTGTATATTGCTTTTACTATGTTTAGTTATGTGTCTTGAATTCCTGATCTTTCCAAAACTTTTACCATGAATGAGTATTGAATTTTCACAAATGCTTTCTCAGCAACTAATGAAATGGTTATACTTTTTTTAATCCTTTGAGTTTGTTTATATAATGGATTACATTGATGGATTTCTGTATATTGAACCATCCCTGCATTTTTGGGATGAAGCCTACTTGATCATGCTAAATGATCATTTTGATATGTTTTGGATTCAGTTTGTGGGAGTTTTATTGAGTATTTTTGCATCAATATTCAGAAGGAAATTTGGTCTGAAATTTTCTTTCTTCGGAGTATCTTTGTGTAGTTTAGGTATAAGTCTAATTGTGGCTTCAAAGAACAAATATGGTAGTGTTCCCTCTGTTTCTACTTTGTAGAATAGTTTAAAGAGTATTGATATTAGGTCGTCTTTGAAGATCTGATAGAATTCTGCACTGAACCCATTGGTCCTGGGCTTTTTGGGGTTGGGAGACTTTTTTTTTTCATTTGTTTGTTTGTTTTCTTGTTTGTTTGTTTGTTTGTTTGTTTGTTTTTAGGATCTCAGGCTTTGTTCTGCCACCTAGCTGCATCTCTACACATGGACGTTTCTTCGGTTTTCTGGTCTCACCCGCTATTGTAGGACCCCTAAAGCTGGGGATAAACTTCACCTGAACCTCTTCTCCCTCACTCTCCCTTCCATGTTTTTCCTGCTTCTGAGTTGCTTGTGAATGTCCTCAGATTATAAGGCTCTGGGGGTTCACTGAGGAAAGCGGGGACTATGTTCAGAGCTCTCTTCTGGTTTTGCCCAGCTCAGTTCCATAAATCTTTTCTAGTCATCTCTGATCTATTGTGCTGCTGTTAGCAAATGTATTGCCTACTTTTCTGGCTGCTATGAGCAAATACTCAAGAAGAAACATTGAGAACAAAGAAAGGGTTATTTTATCTCAACTATAAACTATCACGGTAGGCAAGGCTTGGCATCAAGGCTTTGCGATGTTGGTCACATTGTGTCTACAGTCAGGAAGCAGAGAGGTGAGTGCCAGTCCTTTCATTTCTACATTGTTTTTCCTTTTCATTCAGTCCCGGACCCCAGCTGGTGGAATGGTGCCACTCACGTTTGGAGTGGATCTTCACCCTTGGTTAAACCTCTAGGTATGTCGACACAGACTCACCCAGAAATGTGTCTCCTGGGAGATTCTTGGGTTTAAGTCTTCAATCCACTGGAGTTAGTTTGATATGTGTGTGTGTGTCTGTGTGTGTGTGTGTGTGTGTGTGTGTGTGTGTGTGTGTCTGCCTGTGGGTGTGTCTGCCTGTGCATGTGTTATATGCACATGCATGTCTTTAATGCCACATGTTTTCCTTGACCATCTTTTTCATCTTTATTAACTTGGGTATTTCTTATTTATATTTCGATTGTTATTCCCTTTCCCAGTTTCTGGGCCAACATTCCCCTAACCCCTCCTCCTCCTCTTCTCTATGGGTGTTCCCCTCCCCATCCTCCCCTCATTATTGCCCTACCCCCTCAACAATCACGTTCACTGGGGATTCAGTCTTGGCAGGACCAAGGGCTTCCCCTTCCACTGGTGCTCTTACTAGGTTATTCATTGCTACCTATGCAGTTGGAACCCATGGTCAGACCACTTTGGGTAGTGGCTTAGTCCCTGGAAGCTCTGGTTGGTTGGCATTGTTGTTCATATGGGGTCTCAAGCCCCTTCAAGCTCTTTCAGTCCTTTCTAAGATTCTTTCAACGGGGGTGGGTTGGGAGACTTTTAATGACTGTTTTTATTTCTTTAGCAATGATGGGAGTATTTAGATGGTTTATCTGAACCTGATTTAGATTTGTTACCTGGTATCTGTCTAGAAAATTGTTCACTTCAGTACTTTGTAGAAGGGGGAACAAAATACACAGAGGAGGAAATATGGAGACAAAATATGGAGCAGAGACTGAGAGAAGGGTCATCCAGAAACTACCACACCTGGCAATCCATCCCATATACAGACACCAAACCCAGTAACTATTGCAAATGCCAAGGGGTGCTTGCCAACAGGAGCCTGATATAGCTGTCTCCTGAGAAGCTCTGCCAGAGCCTAACAAATACAGAGGTGGATGCTCATAGCCCACATTGAACTGAGCATGGGGACCTCAATGGAGAAGTTAGAGAAAGGACTGAAGGAGCCAAAGGGGTTTAGAACCCTTTAAGAAGAACATCAATATCAACCAACCAGACCCATGTGGAGCGCCCAGGGGCTAAACTATGAACCAAAGAGTACACATGGAGGGACCCATGGCTCCAGCTGCATATTTAGCAGAGGATGGACTTGTCTGGGAATCAAGGGGAGGAGAGGCCATTGGTCCTGTGAAAGTTTGATGTCCTAGTATAGGTGAATGCCAGGGCGGGAGGTGGGAGGTGGGAGGGAGTGGGTCGGTGGGGGAGCACCTTCAAAAAAGCATGGGCAAGGAGGATGGGATATCATGTTTGCTGAGGGAAAAATGAGAAAGGGGATAACATTTGAAATGTAAATAACCCTATGGGTTGGTGAAACAGGCACTGCCATCCTGTTTACAGAAATAAGATCTAAATCAGAAAGTCAAAGAATCTGAGTAATTTGTTATATTGTCTGAGTAATTTGTTATATATACTGGTTGAGGTAGCTGTGGAAGGAATTCCCATGAATGAAAGGAGGAGGAATAAGAGTAACAAGAGGAAGAGGGAGAAGAGGAAGACAACAAGGAAGAAGGGGAAGAAGAAAAGGAGGAAGAGAGGAGGAGGATGAAAAGGGGGAGGAAGAAGAGGAGGGGAAAGCAGAGAAGAGGAAGAGGATAAGGAAGGAGGAGGGGAAGAAGAAAAGGAGGAAGAGGAGGAGAAAGAAAAGGAAGAAGAAGAGGAGGAAAAAGAGAAGAGGAAGAGGATGACGAAAAAGAAGGGGGAAAGAGGAGGAGGAAATGGAGGAGGAAGAAGGGAAGGAAGAAGAAAAGGAGGAAGAGAGGCAGAGACCTCATGTTGGTACAAATATTGACAGCCAGGTCTGTCTTTTAACCTGGCAGCTAGGACCCTAAACCTGGATGACAGGAATAGTACTGGAGTTGCTGTCTCAGTCATAGAATCTGGGCAACCCTAGTGTGGGCACGGCATAATGCAGACATAGACAATTCTATGCAGCCATAAAATTTAGAAAGATTAAAAAAGATTATGGAAAATTACCTATGATGAATGGAGGAGTCAATAACTCTTGAAATATTCTCTTTAAATATTACAAATACATGAATTTCTAATATGTCATTAAATATGTCTTGATAAAACCTGCTTTAGAAGACCAAATTACTTGAATATTAACTGTAGAAAATATCTAATTAACTATGTGTCAGT
Organism: Rattus norvegicus; assembly: GCF_021556685.1. Lineage (NCBI taxonomy): Eukaryota > Metazoa > Chordata > Mammalia > Rodentia > Muridae > Rattus > Rattus norvegicus. The sequence continues at coordinate 38,761,014 of NC_141547.1, forward strand.
TAAGCTGACACAAGCTAGACCTTGGGAATAAAACGTTGTCAGTTGAGAAATGTCTCCTGTAGACAATTTTATAGAGCATTTTCTTGATAAATGATTGATGTAAGAGGACTCAGCCCATTATTTGTAGTGTTGGGTGGTTTAAGAAAGCAAGATGTGAGAAGCAAGCCAGACAGCAGCACTGCTCCATCTCTGGCCTCTGCTTCAATTCCTTCTTCAAGGTTCCTGTCTGCAGTTTCTGTCCTAAATTTCATCAGTAATGGACTGATATATGGGAATGCAAGCAAAAAATATTTTTCTCCTCCAAATTGCAATTGCTCATATTGTTTTACAAGAGCAATATAAACTCTAAGACAAGCTAACTAAGCAATATTTTAAATTGATGCTTAAAATAAATAGGACTCTTACTTTAGAAAACTAAATTAAATTTGACCTTTAAGTTCTAACATTTTAATCTGGTCAAATTTCAATGATTTCCCTTTAGTAACTTCACTGCTTTTAAACTTAAGAAAACAGTCACCAATTTTTTAATCAGACACGATTCTATCACTTCTCTTTTCTTCTTTTATATTTTTCACTCTTTTGCATCAAATTTGCTGGATGCATAAAGGTTTGCTGCACATTCCAAGGCTCTCCTCCTCACAGTATCTAACCAGATAATGTTCTAGATTCATTGTCAAAGGTTTTACATTTTAGATTTCATGAATGTTATAATATGCACATCAACCAATGGACATATAATATTTTGCAAATTTAAGAAACAAAAGGTTAAAGGTTTCCAGTTGGTGAGGCCTCATGGGTTGAGAGAGAATATTACAAATCACAAAACTGGTATGAAAATGGTATAGGCACAATCCATAATAGCACACACCGGCAAAAATAAATACTGTAAATAGAAAATTATAATCTTTCCTTTTATCAAGAAATTTACAATTAACAACTAGTGACATTTTGTAAATTATCAGATGTAACTTTTGTTGAGTATGTGAAAATGTACATAAAAGACACTTTACTTGTAAATCACAAACTTGTAAGGTATTAGAAAAGGTCATGCTAATGTTTCAAGAACAATCTTTCTTGCATAAAATAAAATTCTACAATACACAATTCAGTAAAGTCGCAAGGAGTTTATACACATGGTTTCTTGTTTACTATTATTGAAAATAATGAAACTTAAGACTGCTTAAATATTTGGCAAAAAGTAAATTATGCTCATTTGTGTAAGATTTCTTCCACTTCATGCAGACATCAAAAGTAAGAGTCCTAAGCAACATGACTCACAATGGAAATATTAGTGAAATATTAACAGGAAAAATGAATACATTTATTCTTATTGCAAATGAATTTCATGTTAAGTACTCACATATGCTTAGAACAATAAAACATTTTAAAGTTTATGAATATGTTCTCTACAGTATTTCAGATTTATTGAACATTATATGGTTTTTATATGCTCTCAGAGTCTGCAGTATCTTTGTTATTTTAATTGAAATTCATCTAAAAAGTAATGTCATGTGGTAATTAAGGAGTGAAGCTGGAATCAGTAACTCAAATTGCCTATAAAATTATTCCTGATATAAGTGTTCCGCTGGCAGAGCCCAGAGTTTGTTGAGTGCAGACTGGGTTGGGTTAAAGGTGTTGTGCTTTTATTAGCAAAACTGAGCATAGTGCTGCGCCATCAAAAACTCTTCAGTAAGAACCATGTGCCACTGACGATGCTACCAGCACATGTGCTGCCAAAGCATAGCAATTCCACTGAAATCAGTCCTTTCACAGTGCATTTTTCTTTCTCCAAAAGAAAGGCTTTTAAATAAAAGTTTGAATTATGTCACCAATATATCCACTTATACTAGTTGAAATTTACTTTAAGAAAAGAAAAAGCTCAAAGACCTTTCAAGATAATAGCTTTGCTTAAGTCAATCTGACTCTTAAACTTTACATCCTGCTCAAGTGATTGGTTTTTCTGTGTTCAGTTTCATCATTCACCTGTTTTCACTTTTTAGAGAAGGGATTCTGGCTATGGATTGTTAAAATAATCTACATTTCTTCACAATCTTTATCCTACTAAATTATATATGGAAAAACCTCCTCCTTGTTCCCTGTGTGTGTGTGTGTGTTTGTGTGTGTGTGTGTGTGTGTGTGTGTGTGTATCTGTGTGTGAGTGTGTTTCTGGAAAATAATATAGGCTTGATAAATGTTTCTTGAGTGGATTAAGGCACATACACAGTTTCCCAACATGACACTGTGTGTTTTCATTTTACTCTAAGAACAGTCGCATAAGTTGGCAACAAAACATTAGTCATTCTACTTTTACAAATGAATGAATGAATGAATGAAAGAGTAAAAGAGAAAGATCAAATCTTTCCACAACCATAAACTTGGCTGTGAATTTGCTGTTAATTTCAGCGTAGGTTAACATTTAGACTGCGCTGCCGTCCTCATTCTCCCAATCACTTCTTCATTGCAACGCTCTCGTTCTTGGAAAACACGTTTTCATTCACAGATGATCAATAATGCAACACACATGTAGACTTCAAAGTATCATTTCCTGCCGCTCCCCCTCCATCTATGAAGCACCCATCTCTGTTGGGGATAATGAAGAGCTAGCTCAGCGCATTTCTCTCTCACACCCTCAGCAAGCTAGGTGCTTTTAGTTCTGCTCAAAATCCAGACTCTCCAGAGCTTTAGGCCTCCTTATCACTGACACTGCTCTGCTGGAGCTAGGACAGATTCTGAATTAAAAAAATAGCAATCCAGACTTTGGTTGAAAACCACAGGCCATGAGGGCTCACCTTTAGCTTTGATCCGAGAACACTGATGACTTTGTTTGACACAAAGGCAATGAGAGCCCTTATAAACTGATTCTCCTCACTACGGAAAATAGGGAGAACAGTGATGGGAAGCTCCTCTAAAGAGGTCCCCGAAATGACTGGTCCAGGTGCTGTTTCCTTGTTTAATGTTTAGGAGAATGGATGGTTTCTCAGTTTCATGAAAACTTACCAGCTGTCTCTCAGCAATAAACTGTGGAAGTGTAATAAATTGCTCAGGGCCTTTGCCATTGATCCAATTTGTATCATTAATCAGATACAAAACCCAATTAACAACCCTGCTAGGATGTGAAGAAATTCTGCTTAAAGAGAAAAACTCTTAAAGAGTGCCTGAACAGAGCCTCTGATCGAGTGCTGTGATGAATTATCAACCAGGGAATGTTAATGCATCCCTTTGTCTTCTGCTTAACTCATTGGCATGGCAATATTTTATACAATTTTTATTATGATTTTTCTACTTGGAAGGGGGAGGTAGGGAAAAAGTAAAAATTAGCTTGAAACCATTTTTTTCAGTCATGAAACTGGCAGAAAAAGAAACCTTGAAGTTTCATACAAAATGCTGTGGATATAATGGAAAACACGCAGTTCAGCGCAGAGCGCTATTTAACTGTTTACCTGGTGTGCACATTCACCTCAGATTTCACACTCCATTCTGTTTCTGAAAAATCTCAGTTCTGAGCTTAAGCTGGACAAGTGGAGGCTGCTTGTTGAGCCTGTACCCTATAGCACTAGAAACTGGGAGTTCTCTAGATAACCACAAGCTGGGAACCAGAGGCTGTAATGCAGACTGTAGCCCAGCAGGAAACAGAAAATGTGGTAAGACCTCGCCAATCCAGAAGCACAAGGAGGTTGATGTGGATTATTGAGTTGGTGAACACGTGGATTCTTTCTGTTAAAAATAAAACAGCATTTCACATTTTCTACAGTTATGATTGCTTATGTGACTTCAATAGAAGAAAACAAACATTACACTGACACCCAGGAGGTATACGTGTGTGGTTCTGAAAAGGCCAAAGGGAAATGAGTCAGAGTTGAGAAAGAAGCACCAATGTGCAGCTGTGTCTTTTAAATAACAAGGGCAATCGAACTAGTGTTACTCATATGATTAAATTATATAAAAGAATCATACTACATGTCATGTCATTTTGAATGCATTACTTTAAAATAAATTTTCAGAAAAAATTTTATTTCTGTTTACCAACATCTGGCCATAAAAATAACCCAGGTCTTACTCTTTCAAAAGTTTTCTTTGTAAAGCAATGCAATACGGTCTAATACTCGTTAGAATCTACTCCCCTGAGCAGCTTCTGGGGAAGAATAAGAAAAATCATTATTTTCTAAAGAAGCAGACAAGTCAAGATTGGAACACTCCTCTTGGATGGGAAGAGGAGAAAAGTGTGAGAAGAAGGGATGAAGAGAAACAAGTCAGCAGAAAAAGGTCTAGCACTGCTCAGTCTATACACCTGGATATAAAACACCTACCAGGCAATACCCACCATGATCACAGAATAAGAAAATCAGAGAAAAAGGCGATCTCAGCTTTCCCTTTCCTTCTTCTTCTTCATAATCCCCTAGTACACTAGAAACACTACCCTCTTTAATGAGCGTGGTTTATCGTGTTAAATTTGAAGAGCTATGACAACGAATTAGGACAAGCTGAATCTCATCCTCCTTCTCATTAACCCAGAGAAGTGGTCTTGAAGATAAGTGGTTTATTAATGCCTGGCTTTCTATATTTCCCTTATTTTTATTTTCACATTTACATAAAGATCACTTTGCTATATGAAGTCCTTTTCAGCTTTTGTCAGTAGCATATTGCACCAGATATGCTAGGGAGACTGCTAATAAAAGAATGTAATAATGTATAATATTTACTAGAAGGCTTAACATTGTCAATTCATTCAACTATTTCTAATTGGGTAAAAACTCTACTTTTAAAGGACTTAGAGAATTAATCCTTAACAGAACGATTTTGTAGTTTCTCTGGAGGATCAAAACATAAGAGAGCTTTGAACATTGCAAACCATTACCACCCACTACGAAGAGCAACGTCCAGCTGTGCTATAGGAATACATACACTAGGAATGGAGAAAGTAATTAGAACTAGAACAGAGAGACTCTGATATTCTCGTTCCTTCAAAGAGAAAAGTAATAAGGAAGATGTTCCACGTTTATAAAATAAAAATAACAAGAACTAAAGCGCATTTACTCCATGTAGAATTTTAAATATACCTTCTCTGTCTCTCTGTCTCTCTCTGTCTCTCTCTGTCTCTGTCTCTCTCTGTCTCTCACACTGTCTCCCTCTCTCTTTCTCTCACTTACTTTCTCTCTGTCTCTCACACTGTCTCCCTCTTTCTCTTTCTCTCTCTCACTTTCTCTCTCTCTCTCTCTCTCTCTCTCTCTCTCTCTCTCTCTCTCTCTCTCTGTGTGTGTGTGTGTGTGTGTGTGTGTGTGTTTCATCAATACCATAAAATGAGGCAGTAAGAAATGTGTGGATGAACACATAACATGAAGGCATAAAGTATGTATGGCTATGGACACATTACCATATAATGTTATTCTAAGAGTTAGCCATGTTGATTCATAATGGTTGAGGATAAAACAAAGAAATTCACCAGGATAAAGGAAATGATACATTTTCTACAAAAAATCAAATGTAGGTGAAAAAGTCAGAAATGTCGTCATTTCTGAGAAACGCTCAGCAACAACTGTAAAGCGGAGAGAAGCTGGCAGAAGGCTGATCACCATCAGGGGGAAAGTGTTGTAGGAATGTGAACCCAGAGAGACAACCATCTTCTGTTCAAACAAGGAAGCAATGGATGAAGATGGTCCTTCAATTTCGCCTGACACACTACGTATCTAGAACATATGTCAATTCTCACAATGGTCAATGACCACAAAACAATGTTTTGTCTCCGTAAAGATTAAAAGAAAGTGAATCATGGGTAACCAAAATATTAAAAAAATTTGTGGGGTTTTTGTTGATTGTTTGACTTTTATTTACAGAAATCCCTTTAAGTTCTTTGTATACAACATATATATGAGGATCACTTCACATATGAAATATAAATTGAGAATCACTACTATAGAATATACATTATTCATGCAAATATGTGAATTTGTAATATAAATGTTTTATATAATTGAATATCTGACTTACATCTTCAATCATCTATCCTATTCTATTCTTCGCTTAGAATAGATCACCATTAGTAAATAAAAACATAAATATAAAAAAAGCATATCAAATTGTAGCACAGGTATTCATGTTATAAAACTGTTTTTAATTCTTTTATTCCCTTTACTAAGTATTCATAAAACAGTTTTTACATAGTTCTTCTGTTATATAAGCATAACAGATTGTATTCAAGTAATTTCTGGCAGCAAGCCTTGAAATCCATATTAGGACTTAACAATATGTAAATATCTCATTAATGTTTCAAAACCTCAAAATCCTGTTTCACTTGCTTTGGGCCACTAACCATTTATGACTTTCATCAAAAAAGCTGTCTTATCCTGCAAATCAAAAGTAATGTGTTTATAAAAAGATAAAGAGGGGGACATGTTCTATGGAGGTGTGGTGAGGTATGGGGAAGGGGGTGCCTCTGTTGGCCCATGATGAGGTATCCCTTCCCCCAGAAGAACCAGCCACAGGAAGGTATATTCAGGTCATGGGAAGGGGAGTCAAGAATGTAGTAGAGGTTGAGAAAGGCAGAAAGAGAGAGGGAGTAGAGAAGTAGAGCAGTAGAGGCCGGCCATGAGCATGTGGAGGGGGGGGGGTGGATGGGAGGAGAGCAGGGGCAGGAAAGCAAGAGCAAGAGAGGGCAACCAGTTCCTTTTACAGTGAATCAGGCCTTCCTGGCCGTTGCCAGGTAACTGTGAGGTGGAGCTTAGACAGAATACTAACCAAAAGAACTGTGACAACTGTGGTTCATTTTTCCATTATCATTTACTGTGCGTCAGTCATCAGACACAACTAGTAATCTGGTAGTTTAATGAATGTTATAAAAAGGCAGAAAGAGGGTGTGTGCCCAGAGGGTGTGTACAATTTCTAAGACCGCAGCTAATGGAAATTCCACCATAAAATTACAGAAGAATCCTCCATTGGCACAAAAATGTGTGTTGAAATGATATTTTATGTAAATGACTAATTGCGTGGGAAAATTACAAAAGGACATGGGACTTTAACAGAAAGTATAGTTTAGTCAGCTCATTCTGTATACCCATAGATATAATTCTTTACCCTGTCAAAATTAAATTAGATGAGAGAAATAACATAGGAAAGACCGTAGGCAACAGAATCTGTGCGAGGAGTCACTGAGACAGAAGTTGTAAGGATGCCATGTGCTAATATGTCTGATGCCAGAGCAGTAGAGATGCAGATAGGATCAGAGCTCATTGGTCCGTAATTGACCTATTGAACTGAGCTGTTGAAAAGGACACCTCAACAGTTGATCTACACATGCATCTGCACATGCATGAATATCTGTACATACATATGTACAGATGCTATAAACACAAACCGAAATACAGTTAATAACCATTCTTGTTTTCTAAAGGAACTGTAGGCATATCTCTCTGTATGTATATCATGAGGACCACCATGTAGGTGTTGCAGGTGTTGAAAAGATCTAGAGAGGTTGTGTGTCATTTTTATTATGTTCTCAACTATGAATTACATTAAGAAGGCATAGAATTAAATATCTGCTATTTCATATTCCTAGCTGATTAAAATTATTAGATTTCAAAGAGCTGTCATTTTTATATTCATATTAAAGTTGGAAGTGTGAAAAGTTAAAATATTTGTTTTGAAGTTACATATATAAATAATATTAATAAAAGCAAACACAGATCTCACTAATAGAGTAATAGCCAAATTTACTAGAGCATGAGGTCTATAATGTATAATGTCTGCATAGCCAAACCTTCTGATTCCTAGCAAAGAAGAGTAATCATGCTTTATATCAGTATGCATGTAAATAAGTGGAATAACATTAGGACATAAAATGAGAAAACAGTTTGCAGTTTCAGATATTTCCATTTCAATTTTCAACAAAATCCAAGTAATTTTTAATCCAGCTTTCGAGTCTTTTATTCACTCAAATACAGATCGAGTCTGAAATTTAAATTAACATATAAATGAGTTTGACAATTTAGAAAAAAAGGAATGTGAGATTTATATCTTTAAAACCACAACTGAAGACTAACGCCATAAAGAGCATCCTATGTTATAAGGAAAACATTTCTTATTTCTTTGTTTCATTAAGTAAGGACTCATAGGGTATGGTTTTAGACAATATATAGTTAATGTACTTTATAACAATCACAATTATAAAATTTGAAATAACAATGGTATCTTTCTCTGTTCTCTGAGAAAACAGAACCAATAGTATTGATGCCCATACATAGGTACACTTAGAGGATTATTCTAAAGAGTTGGTTCCTATGACTTTGAGAGGCCAAGAAGTCCATAGTGTGTAGGCCAGGCTAAAGGCTGCATACTCTGCCAATGAGGCCACCTTGTTCATATTTACCCTACTGCCTTGAGTCTCAGACCTCAGTTGGAGTAGATACAATACTGAGTGGAGACCTGATACCCTATAAACATAGTAAAGGTATTGTCCTCAAAGCTTATCAGAATTCCAGATGATGGCCCACCACAAGATCTGAAGATATGTAGGCAACAAGGGAAGACTACTGATCCTGTTACTTTGGTCTAGTGGGTTTTAGAAGGTTCAGAAAACAGCACCCAGAGAAGCTCTCTAAGAAACTGCATCCTTCTGTTGCATAAGGCTTCCTTGGGAAAGAATCATAGCAACCAATGAACTACTAGAAATTGCTGCTTGTCGGAGTTCCCCTCAGTAGACCCCACAAACATAGCAGACCCCAAAAATTTAGCAGACCTCACAAACAGCAGATCCCACAAACATAGCAGACCCCACATACATGCTTCCTCTTAAATTTTTCCATACTCTCCTCTGTTAATGATCATGAAAGGATGGGGAAAAACCATAGACAAATAATAAATGTAGAAACCTTCCCAAAATGCCCTTCTCATTCAGTTTAACAAGACTCAGTCAGAATGTATGCTTGAATATGCATGACTGTGGTTAGGACTTTTATAGGCTGAACTTGAATTCAACACTGAACTTCATAAGGTGAGAAAGTATTAGAATATAAAGAATATAGATAATTTTGCTTTTTTATTTTCTTTGAGACAGTTTTTATGTTGACCAGCAGAGCCTTAAATGCCCCCTTCTGTTGCCTCAGTCTCCCAAGGGCTGAGATGGCTGTTACATTCAATTGATAAGCATAAACAATTGATAAGTGTCAAAAAGTTTCTTAATGAGCATTAGAAGCATCTTGTTAAAGAGAGGCAATATACATTAGTAATTCTCCAAGAGGACAAATGCCCAACAAATCACAGAAGCTCTTTCTGAAAAGAAATGCTGTTGATGTCATTAATCCTGTCTCACCTTCCTATCTCTTTCTCTTTTTTGTTTTCAACCTTTCTTTTGCAGCTCCTACCCAGCCATAATTTTTTCAGCTTTGATTCCCCACCTTTCTCTGAAGACCGACTTGCCTTCTCTTTCTAGGTACTATATACCATTTTCGCTGTTAATATCCTTTTTTATTTCTCGTTCATCAGTCAATATTATACTATGTTACAATTACTGATTATAATATATCATATTATTGTAGTTAATGCTGTTTCTATTAGCATTTCCCCACCTAGTGGCAAGAGGTACATGCATATTCTTAATTCCACTTGGGATCCTGACAGTATTCTTTCTTTATGAAATTTTAAGAAAGGACGTCACAGAACAATGACAACTCCTACATTGTAAAAAAAATAATAATGATGACATCAATGTGTGGAGAATGGAATAGCCACCAAATGAATGACAGTTTCTTCTAACAGTATGACAGTGAGAAAATACATGCTTGGGTTCATGACATCGTCCATACGATTGTCATTTTACTACAGAGGACCCCATCTTCATTGGATGATTTACAGTTGGTAAGGTTTCTCATGTCTAGTTTGATCCTTTGATTTTTATTTCTGTTTTATTTTACTCTCATTCATATATTATATTTGATATAAAATGCCACTTTTAATCTTTGTCTATCTCCTTTCCTTAAATATTGATAACATGCAAATTTCTTACAGGTTGCCATTACTTTTGCTTTCTTAGTTGAAATTCTTATGTAGTTGGGAGTTCAAATTCCACAAATAAAATCACATGTAAAAATCAAGAGTTAAAGAGCCTGGCATCATGCATCTAGTAGTGTGATGACATTTTTTATTGGATGTTTTTCTATTTACATTTCAAATGTTATTCCCTTTCCCGGATTCCCAGACATAAGCCATTTTTTAACATGCAGCTATTAACATGTATCTAGTAAATAGATACAATCTATGTAATTTATTTAAAGTTTCTCCAGCTTTACTTACATTCATACGCATGTATGTATTTAATCCTATCTAATTTTTCAATATACGGGCTTGTATCTCCATCAACAGAGCTGAGACATTTGAAAACTATAACTAAACAAATTCCCATGTTCCTGCTGATTTCCTTATGGAAGCGTATCCACTTCCCTTTGTTTAGTCTTCATCTTTATTTCCTAGATATTGTTCATTTCAAAAATACTACACCGATATAAAAATAAAGTGCAGTGTGTTGAATATTTGGGGTTTGCTTATTCTACTCATAATATCCTCTGGAGATCCCTTCATGCTTCTGTGCACAGACAACTGTTTCTTCTTATTGAATAGCCCTCCATGGTCTGTGTGTGCAATGGACAGTTTGCCCATTCGTTCCTTTGAGAACGTACAAGATGATTCCAGTTTCTCATTACTAATTAGAGAACCATTTTTGGGTGTTTGTGGAAAGAAAATAAAAGAACAAATAAAATCTTTAATGGATTTTTTCCATCAATAAGAAGAAGAACATTTATTCACATGGCTGAGTACATGAAGGTTAATGTATTATTTTAGTCCCTACCCTTGTTCAAAGTTATTACTTGACCTGCAGAGTGAATTTGTAAATACGTACTATGATATTTTCATTTCATTGAAGAGGAAGATAAGATTGAAAATGGAAGAAACCAAAGCAACAACAATAGGAAAATATTTAGCTGAGGTCAAGTAGTCTGTAAATGGCCACATAGCATTCAGTAAGGAAGACTTATTCCAAAGGTCACCATGCTAAAACAAATTCACCAAAAAGTCAGAAAACAAAAGTAAAAGAATAATTAATCTTGTTCCTTATAAATATTCCCAGTTGTATAGATGTGACTATTGATCTATTGACTATGCTATGCAAGTGTTCTGACAGTGTACTCCAAAGATATGCTAGAGACTTTGTCCCCAGTAATGTGGAAATGACAGAATCTTTAACCACTGTGTGAGGTGTTGAAGGCATTTAAGTTTGCTTCCCTTAGAAAAGAATAACTGTAACTTTAAAGAGATCCAGTGAGCTCCTGAGGGAGAAGTTTATACAGAGCAATGCTGATACCTCCACACAGTCTTCCCATTTCACTATCTAGTCTCTTCCTCTCTACAATGATGGAGTACAGTCTACAGAAGGGATTGGAAAGTCAACCTCCATGCTACTTGGCCTCGGCCATCAAAATTATTTTTTCTTTATTTATAATAAAAATCCAAAGGCATTTCTTATTGTAACCAACAAATCGGTCTATTATAATGCCATTGGAACTCAGTAGATTAAGTCATATTTCAGCATAAATTGGGGCAGATAGGTTCTTATTTGTGTATTCTTTTTCAAAACTAATATTTCAGCTTTTGCAAAAAAAACATGGTCTCTACGATTGAAGCCTAGAGAGACATCTGACTGTGAGACTTGAGAAACTTCAACAGTTTCAGTGTGATCTGATTTATCTTGAATCCAAAGCAGAAGGGCACTGCTCTGTGCCTTGCATTTACTTTAAAACAGATTATTTGAAGATATTTTTCTCTATGGCAGAAATATGTTTCCTCTAAGAAACCATTGTCTCTTGCTTTAACACAAAACTTTTACAAATATATCTGCCAATGGTCTCAGAGAAGGCATTTAAGAATCTTATGAGTGAGTAAATTTATGATGAAAAGAGGCACAACAAACCTTTTCAGTCTACATTTAAGTTTAATTTAAAAACAATGAATAAGAAGAATGAGCAGATTTTCCATTCCTTCCTATGAATACACATTATCTCTTTCAGTGGGATATAAAGAAAGTGTAATTTTGCCTTTTTTAAGCTTTATCTCACACTATGATTTCTTCAGGGTATTTTTGAAATTTCAAGTTATTTCAATGGTATTATTAAACTAAAGTATAATGTTGTACAGATATACATAAATTGAAATTCTTCACAAAACAGTAATAAATGTACTTCTGTCAAAAAGATGAACATTATACCCTTTAAGCAACATGTTACACTTTAATAAAGAAGTAAGCTGTTCAGAAAGAGAAGCAGTAATTATATATCAGCCTGTAACGACACTTCGCTTTATCATATTAAAAAATTTTTACTAAAAAAGAAAGAAGGAACCAACGTAACACAGAGGACAGAGAGTTTGAGTTACACGTGCATGGAGATATTTGTGTTGAACAGTACAAAAACTCCTTTCTTCAGATTGTATAGGACTGGTAAAGTGTGAGTCAGAAGTAATTGAAGTTTCAAAAAGGGTATAACAAACTGACTTTACTTTTCTATTAGTCAACAATTTGACAAAAACTATACCAAAATTATGCTGATGTCCAAAGTCTTATAAAGCTGTTACAGGCTTTTACAGAAGCATACACACACACACACACACACACACACACACACACACACACACACACCAATCACAACATTTTATACTCATCATCGCAAACACATGAAAAGTGCTTTTCCCAAAGGATCCTCATTTTTTATTAAATGCTATGCCCAATTAAGTTTAGTTAATCATTTTGGTGTAAAATGAATTGCTATGCAATGATTTTCCCTAAGGGAGCAAGCAGCTCTTTGGTTTTGGATTATAGCACAAACAGCTGAAAGCAATCACCTCATTCCAGCTCCTTAAGAAGCTGTTTCTCTTAAAAACAAACAGAATCATTTTGTGTAGACTCCATTGGACAACAAAGCTAATGGCATATTTCTTAAATGATAGGACATATGATTATTTGTTTAGCGTTTTTCATGTATCTAAATACTTTAGTACAATTTCCTACAAGCCTACCGGTTTCAAAGGTTGTAATACTGGTTTGAGGGAGCAGACTGTGGGAAGGAATCATCTTAACCAAATCTATCTTGAGTTTATAGCATTTAAAAGTGTCTTCATGGTGAATGTAATTCCTTCACTTTGAGGACTTTTTGAAAACCAGATTTTTATATCATGTACTATATTTTTTTAAAATGCTAGTCTAAAAAACTGGAATTAAAAATATTTAATCTAGGAAGTCCCACACCCGCGGATCCTGGCCCGCAGCAGCTCTCTGCTCCCAGACCCGGTGAGAGAGAGACCCAACCACCTGGTCAGGTGGGCACTCCTGAGGCTGCAGAGCGGAAGAGACCACCAACACTGCTCACCCCTGCCCACATCCCTGGCCCAAGAGGAAACTGTATAAGGCCTCTGGGCTCCCGTGGGGGAGGGCCCAGGAGCGGCAGGACACCTGCCTGAGACACCTCCGGAACCTGAAAGAAACAGACCGGATAAACAGTTCTCTGCACCAAAATCCCGGGGGAGGGAGAGCTAAACTTTCAGAGAGGCAGACAAGCCTGGAAAACCAGAAGAGACTGCTCCCTGCACACACATCTCGGACGCCAGAGGAAAAAGCCAAAGGCCATCTGGAACCCTGGTGCACTGAAGCTCCCGGAAGGGGCGGCACAGGTCTTCCTGGTTGCTGCCGCTGCAGAGAGCCCCTGGGCAGCACCCCACAAGCGAACTTGAGCCTCGGGACCACAGGTAAGACCAAATTTTCTGCTGCAAGAAAGCTGCCTGGTGAACTCAAGACACAGGCCCACAGGAACAGCTGAAGACATGTAGAGAGGAAAAACTACACGCCCGAAAGCAGAACACTCTGTCCCCATAACTGACTGAAAGAGAGGAAAACAGGTCTACAGCACTCCTGACACACAGGCTTATAGGACAGTCTAGCCACTGTCAGAAATAGCAGAACAAAGTAACACTAGAGATAATCTGATGGCGAGAGGCAAGCGCAGGAACCCAAGCAACAGAAACCAAGACTACAAGCGATCTACAGATTCAATGCAATCCCCATCAAAATACCAATCCAATTCTTCAAAGAGTTAGACAGAACAATTTGCAAATTCATCTGGAATAACAAAAAACCCAGGATAGCTAAAGCTATCCTCAACAATAAAATGACTTCAGGGGGAATCACTATCCCTGAACTCAAGCAGTATTACAGAGCAATAGTGATAAAAACTGCATGGTATTGGTACAGAGACAGACAGATAGACCAATGGAATAGAATTGAAGACCCAGAAATGAACCCACACACCTATGGTCACTTGATTTTTGACAAAGGAGCCAAAACCATCCAATGGAAAAAAGATAGCATTTTCAGCAAATGGTGCTGGTTCAACTGGAGGGCAACATGTAGAAGAATGCAGATCGATCCATGCTTATCACCCTGTACAAAGCTTAAGTCCAAGTGGATCAAGGACCTCCACATCAAACCAGACACACTCAAACTAATAGAAGAAAAACTAGGGAAACATCTGGAACACATGGGCACTGGAAAAAATTTCCTAAACAAAACACCAATGGCTTATGCGGTAAGATCAAGAATCGACAAATGGGATCTCATAAAACTGCAAAGCTTCTGTAAGGCAAAGGACACTGTGCTTAGGACAAAACGGCAACCAACAGATTGGGAAAAGATCTTTACCAATCCTACAACAGATAGAGGCCTTATATCCAAAATATACAAAGAACTCAAGAAGTTAGACCGCAGGGAAACAAATAACCCTATTAAAAAATGGGGTTCAGAGCTAAACAAAGAATTCACAGCTGAGGAATGCCGAATGGCTGAGAAACACCTAAAGAAATGTTCAACATCTTTAGTCATAAGGGAAATGCAAATCAAAACAACCCTGAGATTTCACCTCACACCAGTGAGAATGGCTAAGATCAAAAACTCAGGTGACAGCAGATGCTGGCGAGGATGTGGAGAAAGAGGAACACTCCTCCATTGCTGGTGGGATTGCAGACTGGTAAAACCATTCTGGAAATCAGTCGGGAGGTTCCTCAGAAAATTGGACATTGAACTGCCTGAGGATCCAGCTATACCTCTCTTGGGCATATACCCAAAAGATGCCTCAACATATAAAAGAGACACGTGCTCCACTATGTTCATCGCAGCCTTATTTATAATAGCCAGAAAATGGAAAGAACCCAGATGCCCTTCAACAGAGGAATGGATACAGAAAATGTGGTACATCTACACAATGGAATATTACTCAGCTATCAAAAACAACGAGTTCATGAAATTCGTAGGCAAATGGTTGGAACTGGAAAATATCATCCTGAGTGAGCTAACCCAATCACAGAAAGACATACATGGTATGCACTCATTGATAAGTGGCTATTAACCCAAATGCTTGAATTACCCTAGATCCCTAGAACAAACGAAACTCAAGACGGATGATCAAAATGTGAATGCTTCACTCCTTCTTTAAATGAGGAAAAAGAATACCCTTGGCAAGGAAGGGAGAGGCAAAGATTAAAACAGAGACTTAAGGAACACCCATTCAGAGCCTGCCCCACATGTGGCCCATACATATACAGCCACCCAATTAGACAAGATGGATGAAGCAAAGAAGTGCAGACCGACAGGAGCCGGATGTAGATCGCTCCTGAGATACACAGCCAGAATACAGCAAATACAGAGGCGAATGCCAGCAGCAAACCACTGAACTGAGAATAGGTCCCCTATTGAAGGAATCAGAGAAAGAACTGGAAGAGCTTGAAGGGGCTCGAGACCCCAAAAGTACAACAATGCCAAGCAACCAGAGCTTCCAGGGACTAAGCCACTACCTAAAGACTATACATGGACTGACCCTGGACTCTGACCCCATAGGTAGCAATGAATATCCTAGTAAGATCACCAGTGGAAGCGGAAGCCCTGGGTCCTGCTAAGACTGAACCCCCAGTGAACTAGTCTATGGGGGGAGGGCGGCAATGGGGGGAGGGTTGAGAGGGGAACACCCATAAGGAAGGGGAGGAGGGAGGGGAATGTTTGCCCGGAAACCGGGAAAGGGAATAACACTCGAAATGTATATAAGAAATACTCAAGCTAATAAAAAAAAATGTAAAAAAAAAATTAAAAAATTAAAAAAAAAATATTTAATCTATATGTAGGATGTTAAAGTAGATCTCACAAATGCCAGGTTGATGAATATAAAATTCTTAGAAGACTTAACATCAAAACAGAACTGTGCCCTTCTTTTAATAGTAATGGAAATCCAATTAAGGTATTTCCCCCTGACTATAAAACCTCTAAAATAATGGGCACAGGACACTCCACGGAAGAAAGGCCTGGCTATTGCATTGTGCATAGTAGTAGCCTCTTCTTTGTAATTCTCAGTTCAGTATAAAGGACTAAGGATTTTATCTCGAAAGGACAATGCATTCTTTCTATACATTGTCTTTAAATATGTTCTGCTAACTTCTCATTTGATGTTCTAATGATCCTGGCAAATGCTTGGGTCATATAAGAATAAATTGGGAACTGTGTTACATTAGAAGAATGTCCAACTAACTCTTACCTCCTAATTAATGTTGCCTGGTGACGTCAGGATTAAAAGATGCAAACTTGCATTAGGTTATAATAAAATAATGGATGCTTAAAATTGCCTTTGGAATTTTACATTATTATGTAGAAGAATCTGTTAGAGAATTTCTTGGTTCATCTTTATTACAAATTGGAAATTTTATCACTTCATCTTATTATAGTCACACAGATTTGTGTAGATTTACAGAAGTTTTTAGAACTTAAAACTAATAGAGAGGTAAGAAGAAGGAGGTGGGCAGGGACTGATAACAGTCTGTTACTTGGGCATGCATCTGTGTAGCATAGAGGATACAGTCTGAGAGGATGCTGTAACTTTGAGGGACCAACGGAACTAAAGCCACAGAACCTGGAAGGTTCTAGAGTCTTGAGGACAATTCAGACAGAGACTGCAATCTAGTGGTAGAGTTGCTGCCAAAGGGATAAAGGTGCTCCTGCCTTATAAAGGAGGGGAGCTTGTGGAGAAACAAATGCCCCGAGGAAAGCAAAAAGCAGAATTTCCGCTGAAGGCTAAAAAGAATCGATACTTGGGACATCAAACTTATGTTTTTCTTTGTGCTGGTGGTTCTTCTCTCCTGAGATGCTTCAGTGTTCCTCTCAAAATTTATGTCCCTGTAATAACCCAAAATAGTTTCTGGAACCAGCTTTTACCAACCGTGCCAGGTATAGCCCATCAAATTAATTTGCTTTTAATAAATACATGAGCGGATGCTGGAGTGATAGCTGAGAGGTTAAGATTACTTGATAATCGGCTGGGGATTTAGCTCAGTGGTAGAGCGCTTACCTAGGAAGCGCAAGGCCCTGGGTTCGGTCCCCAGCTCCGAAAAAAAAGAACCAAAAAAAAAAAAAGATTACTTGATAATCTAAAAGAGGACTTTTTCATCAGTACCTACCTGGTGTCTCGTAAACATCTATAACTACTGTTCCAGGGTTTTGAACATACCAGGCAAGCACATGCTTGTGCTTATACACACCTGCAAAACACATTTACACATAAAAAAATCAATTAAGTTAAAAATACATCTTTAGAAGTGTGTAAATCACATTTAAAGGTTTGGTTAA
Source organism: Rattus norvegicus (assembly GCF_021556685.1). Lineage (NCBI taxonomy): Eukaryota > Metazoa > Chordata > Mammalia > Rodentia > Muridae > Rattus > Rattus norvegicus. Next base: position 38,778,706 of record NC_141547.1, read on the forward strand.
CAGGTAGTAGGTTTTCATTTTCATGTTGCCTTTTTAACCTTTGTCCCCAAAACCTATTATTTCTGCTCTCCCTGATGCCCTCCATGCTTAAGCATTTCCATTACTTTCTACTTTCTCCTTGATTTAAGCTGTTTTTAATGAATTGTAACAGAGATGCTTGGGCACTGAGAGCTGCCTTGATGTCATATAAACCACACAAAATTCTCATATTTATCTAAAATAAATGGCTTTGCTTAAAGAATATATCCTTGAGACAAACTTCCAGAGCAGAAACAATAATAAGTAAAAATAGCCCAAGTCATCAAAGACGCCATGATTCAATATTTTCTACTAAGGTGATAACCGGTAAATAGTAAAGATGCCTTGAACAATCATCTGTGAAGAGGAGGAAATGGGCGAATAGAGTGAAAATGTGTGTCCAGTGGAGGTCAGAAGCCACCCCCAGCATTTCTATGGATATGGGGTTGTGAGTTAGGTCCCCTAGGCAGCAAAGCAGCTGTGTAACAGTAGCTAGCTCACACCTGGAGGAGAACCAGGCAAGGGCTACACTTGATCTTCTCTCAAATAAAAGTGTTTCTTTCCATGGCACTCGGCATCTAAACTTCAGATGCTTAGCTGCTGTTTAACTCTACTTGAAATATCATCCCTTGAACATTTTTCCAAATCCCTCTGCAGTCAGTCTATGCCTGGGATAAAACTCCTCCATTACTTGGGTACTGCAGTTACTACAACATTTCCCCCTTAACATTTTAAATACCTGATATTTTCGTCTCCATGTCCCTTTAACCTTGCATAAGAGGGAGAGGTTATCAGTAAATTGAGATTGAAAGAATGAATGGTATAAGTTTGATTGGGTTTAGTGGCACTGACATCCTGTCTAATGAGCATTTATTAGGTTTTCTAAAATAAATCCATAAGAATAAAGTATACAAAGAGATTATTAAAACCTGGTCTTTTATTATTCAACCAGTTATAAAGACTTAATCATTAACCTGAGTGTGTTAAAAAAAGAAATAAGAGTCTTGAGGGGAATTTAAACAACCATAAAAAATAATTACTGTCTGTCATGTGCAATTCCGGAAAATATTTCTGGGGAAGAAGAATGGACTAATAGTTATTCTCATGGGAAAAAAATGGTAAACATGGGGCTTGATTTAGAATTTGAATTATATCAAATGTAAACATTTATAGAAACAATAATAATTATAAAACAACCCGATGAAACCTGAACATGTCTCAGTGGGCAAAATCACCCACTGCCAAGCAAGATAACCTGAGTCCAACCCTCAGGACCCTCATAGTGGAAAGAGAAAACAGAATCCTGCAGATAGTCCTCTGAGCTTTGCACAAGCACCATGGCCTGTACATGCCGACAAACGTACACACAATGGATAAATATAATAAAAATGTAAAAGACATGACTGCTTCCTGGAGAGAACAAGCAGGAGATATAAGGCAGGTGGTAAGTGCCAATTTCAAGAGAGCCTTTAGAATCTACTAGATGCATGAAAAAGATGATGAGAAAGAACATATTCATAGAAAACACCTTCAAAACATACTATCTAAAAGAAGATTAAAATAGTATGTCACCATTGGTTTATAACCTTATTGACATACTAAAATTCTATTTCTTATCCTTTATACCAACACACTCTATGGACAGTAGCAAACATTAGGATACTAGTTAAAATACATAATGGCCCCTTTGTACTATAATAAGTCAATATCTTGACAATTTTCATGATAATAATTATTGTAAACATTATTTCACATATGATTGTTTAAATGTTTTAAGAAATGATCAGTTTTAGAAATAATAAATCATTTTCTTTTTGCTCATTTTCTCATCTTGTTCTTTTGTTTAAGACAAGGTCTCATTGAGAAAATGCTAAACTTGAATTAAATTCACTCTGTGCCCAGTCATGATCCTGCACAGCTGACCCTCTTGATTCTACCTACAGAAAGTCACTGCACTCAACTTTTTAATTTTATTTTGTTTAATCCCTTTGTTCAGGTGTTAGCACACATAAATATGTGTGTTAAAAATAAATCACTTGAGATTAGTTTACTAAGTGATACTACTTATTCTAAATATTCATATAACTTGCAATATTTTGTAGTAAAATTAAATTTTGTGTATTTCTATTCATAATAAGTATTTAACAATTTGATTTTGTATATTTCTGCTGATAATAAGTATTCAGTAAGTATTAAAAGTAGTCCCATTTAGTTACAGATACTAACATTTTGTATGTTCAAAGCATTTATTTTGGAATTTCCTCTTTATTTAATTCTCTGTTGAATACTCTTCATTTCCTATGAATTTATAACATGCCCATTCTATATTTTGAAAGAACAAGCTAATAGTGTTGCTGCTTACAGATATTTATTTCACCCAACATCACAAGAATACACATTGTTCTAGGGCAGTGTGAAGTTCTACTGAATAGTCTCGTTACGTCAAATTGCCTTAACAAATATTAGAAGACTAAAATCATACAAACTATCTTTTTTTAGCCACCGTGTAATAAAACTAGGAGTCAATAACACGTTTTCACAGCTATATAAAAACTAAATGACATTGTATTGGTAAATCATCAAGAGAATTTGTTTAAGATAATATAGTTACATCTTCTCCTCTTTCCTCCCATCAAGCCCTCTTACATATCTCTCGTTTCTCTCTTTCACATTCATGGTCTCTTTTCTAAAATATGTCTAAGAGTGAATAAATGTTTATACTATACGTCAAGGCTATTGTGTTGCATAAATCTTCCCATAAAGATTTTTTTTGAAAAAGAAATAATTTTATTACTGGCCAAGACAGAGGTGGAGATGGTCAGCTTTCTTCCTCTCTCTCTCTCTCTTATCTAAAACCAGTGGCAATCTAAGAGAGGACAGGAGATGAGAGAAACAACAATCTCACGACTTTTTTATGAGGCCAGTAAGAAACTTTTCATAGTTGCTAAAACTGAAAAAAAAAAGAAAAGAAAGAAAGGATGGAAGGAAAGGAAAGGAAAGGAAAGGAAAAAGGAAAGGAAAAGGAAAAGGAAAAGGAAAGGAAAAAGAAAGTTAGGCAGAGCTTGTTGGCGCCGAGTTGAAAAGGTGAGAACTCAAGTTGGCAGGTGCTGTGGTGGAGATGCTCGCAGAGAGTTCCAGAGGCTCAGGCCACTTTCTCATGGAGAACTCCAGCTAAGTAGTCAACAGCCCATGCATGTAATTAAATTACCTGAAGTCAGGAAAACGATTATGCTAGCGCATTAGCAGACATAACCGGAGCTGAAAGGAGGTTAACAGCAGCTCCATTTCTAACAGCCAGAATCTCTGGGAAACTTCGGAATTCAAGCGATATCTTCAATAGGCAGTCTAGAAGCTGTGACTTCTCAAGTGTGGGAAAATCAGCCCTGGAAGAATGAATGCAAAACTGATACGGCCTAAGTTTTGAAACAAGACTCGGAAAGAAATTATTTGAAGCCAACTAATTGTGCCATAGAACAACATCAACCACTTTTCTAAACTAGAAAAATATCAAACGCTCAGTAGCACTCAGTACTTACCATATTGAGCATCTAGTCAAAAGTTGCCAGAAACACAATAGAAAAAAATAATGTCAAGAAAGGACAAAATTATAATAAACCAAACTCTATAAAATGAGAGATATATGAAGTAGATGAGAATATTAAAACAACCATTACTATTGTAGTTCTTAGGCTTATCAAGTTAGAGAAAACAAGAAATTATATCACCAAAATACTAGAAGAGATTGAAATAAAAAAATCAGAATATTGCCATTCCTCTGTGTTCTGCCAACCTGAAGATCTCTCTACTAGGACCCCCAACTGCCATATTAGGCAGGTTGTTCTACACATAGATCAGCCAATCAGTCAGCACTTTGCTTTCAGTAACTGGTGGTTAACGCAGACACCCACAGCTGAAAAGTGTGTTAAGTTAGAGACTTTAAGGTACTCAGTCCTCATCAAACCCCTACAAAGGTGAGGGATCTATGCAGAAGAAGAAATGTGAAAATCAGAGGTGGTAGATGGCTCCATGGAAACAGCATCTTCCAGATACATTAGGATACATATGTAAGCTCAGAGAAACTGACAGCATCTGCAGGATCTACCTAGGCTCAAACCAGAAAAAAATCCCAGCACTGAGGGTGGGAAGGGGACAAAGTCTCACCCCTGACTAAGAAGCAATTTGCAGTAGATGCTTGCTGGGAAAGGGAAAAATTAGTTCTCGCCAATGCAATGTCACTGCTTACCCTGCAGGGCAGGTCTCATGTGCAGAAAGGTTTGGTCAACACAAAATACTCCATGGGTCTTGTTCATTTTTGTCTTGTTTTGCACAGCCTTTTTTCATATTGAGTGTTTTGTTGTTTCTGTTGTCTGTTTATTGGTCTGTTTTGCTTTTTTTGTATTTTGTTTTTCATGGACTTTTTAATTTTGAGAGGCAAAGACATAAAAAACATGAAGCTGGATAGATAAGGAAATGAGAAGGATCTAGAAGGGAAATATGGTCAAAATATATTACATAGAAAAAAAGGTAATACTTTTCAAATAACAGGAACACATTTCTACTGTAAAATGCCAGGCTTGCGATATGCCTTGGGGAAAGAATGTTTGCTTAACTTGCAGAGTTCTCTTGATTCAATCCCTACCATTGTAATCAAGTAAAATAAAATGTCTGGAATTAAACATACCTGTGGTAATCATGGCTGAAATATCAGATATTGCAAGAATTAGTGAATGTGTATAAGGCAAAAAAACCATAAAAATGAAACAAAAATCACAGAAGAAATGGAGTAAAATATGGGATAACTTGCACATGCATGTACACACGTGACTACAGACCCTGAAGAAGACAGAGGAGGGAGAAAAATGCATGTGAAGAAACTAGCACCAGAATTATTTCCCAGTTTGAAGAAAAACATGAATTAATATTTCAAAACATTTGGAAACTCAAAATACTAGAATTCTGAAAAATATTACACCAAGCCACAATCAGGCGATAGCTCTATTACCACTAAGCAAACCAATGGTCTCCCTCTGGGGATAGGGAACTATAAGGCCTATTTTGTCACTCTTATTCAAAACTGTTCTGATGATTCTATACAGAGAAACCAAAGAAATTTTTGAGGAAATTTACACATGAGCAATTGGAAATAATAAAATAGGCTTTAATTCCAGCACTCAACAATATGAAATATAGAGAAAACCAATGTGAGAGGGGAATGGCTCAGTCTGCAATGTGCTTGCTTTGAAAGCACAGGAGCCTGAGTTTGATCTCCAGAATCCACCTAAAGATTCCAGCATTGTAGCATGTGCTTGTAATCTCAATGTTGGAAGGCAAACACAGAATGACTAGCATTTGCTGACTGACCCCTTTATCCTAATTGCTGACCTCCAAACTAAGGGGAAACCCACCTTCAAAGGAGCTGAATGGCATTCCTGACATGACACTATGCCTGATCTTCTGGCCTTCGTATGCATGCACATGCATTACACAGATGCAGGCACACACACACACACACACACACACACACACACACACACACACTACTTTAAAATAATTAAATTTGAATTGTACTATACTCTTGTAATTCTAGGCCCAGAAAGCCTGAGGTAGGGCAATCTTAACTCAAGGCAAACTCAAGCTATGAATTTGAGATGAATCAAGATAGCGCGGTGAAATTCTTAATCAAAATAACTGCATAAATGAACTAATTCACATAATAAGTTTCTAAGATGTAACTACAAAATAATTATGACATTTAAAAATGTAAGAGCAAGATGTTATTTATGGTACTGAAAACTATAAGACCTTAGAAATAGATTCACAAAAGATATACAAAGATCACTTATTAAATACTGTATAAACTGCTTGAAAAATAAAATATAAATATGCTCACCTATATACAAATATGTATGTACATGTATCAGAATATTTATACATCCTGCAAAGTGGTCTATACTATATATAAATTACAATATTATGTGAATCATTGTACCAGCAAGGCAATACTGAGGTATTTTAAAATACAATTTATATTTTATAATTAATTTAAAACAAAGAAGAAAATGATTGTGGTGCTCTCTTTGTTTTTGTAGTGCCACATGGAGTAGAAGGTTAAAATTGGAAATAGATCTACCTGAAGACCCAGCAGTACCACTCGGGCATATACCCAGAAAATGCCTATCATGCCCCTGCACATGTTCCACTATGTTCATAGCAGCCTTGTTTGTGATAGTCAGAAGCTAGAAACAACCCAGATGTCCCAGAACAGAAGAATGGAAACAGAAAATGTGGTTCATTTACACAATGGAATACTATTCAGCTATTAAAAATGAGGACATCCTGAGTTTTGCAGGCAAATGGATGGAACTAGAGAATATCATTCTGAGTGAGGTAACTCAGACCCAAAAGGACATGCATGGTATGTACTCACCAATAAGTGGATATCATCCAAAATAGTGCAGAATACCCAGGATACAATCCACGAAACTCAAGAAGTTAAACAAACAGAAGGACTAAAGTAAAAAAAATGAAATATTTAAAGGAGCATCCCATCTTCCCACTGTCACTTTCTGCTATTCTTTGAACTCAGCAGAATGCCCCTGTCCATTTGCCTGTAAGTTTCAAACTTATGCTCATTATTCATTATAATCAAAATCACCATCTCCTCCAAAGAGCTCCAGGAATGATTCCAGTGTTAACCAATCTGCCCCATGTCAATGTTCCAAAAGGACAAATATGAAAGTATTAACAAAGCACAGTGTACAGAATTTGTAAGTAATTTGGATGTTTAATGTTGGCATCAGAAGCTGTCCTACAGCCTCTGAATCCAGTGATGATGTTTGCTATGGCAACTCATACATTCTCTGTGTACATTTCATCTCAAGCAGCTTCACCTGTGCACTGTGGTGCACACAATTATGTTGTAGCCTGAATAAAAGATTGCCTCTTCTCCTTCGCCTTCTTCTTTTTCTTCCTCCTCCTCCTTCTCCTCCTTCTTTTTCTTCTTCCTCTTCCTCTTCCTCTTCTTCTTCACCCCAGTCATTCCTCCTTCTTCTATTCCCTGCTTCCCCCAATGAATGAAGCACTCTGTGCCTGCGTAGTCGATCTTCATGGTTATCCTCCTTTGCAAGAGGGCAACAATGCCAAAGGAAAGACAAATAATTTTTCCAGTCTCATGTTCTCATGTTACAGTAAAAAGCTGTCATGCGAAGTGGGGTAGTCGGGCTTCAAAGTACAAGCACTAAGCATGTATGCATATTTTGACAACCTGTTTGATTAACAAACTAATTAACACAATTAATTAAATCCCATACTGTATAGATACTTTTATATTGGATAAAATTGTTAAATATTCTGTCGTAGACAATGTAATGAGATAATATTGAACATGAACAAAGTCATGAAGTTTTGTCTTTATATTTTGCAGTGAAAGTCGGTGTTAAATGTAGTCTCACTCAGATTCTCCATCACTATGGTGCCTCTTATTGTGACTGTTAATATCTGATGAGCATGCTGAGACTCTATAACGAAAACCAAAGATGGCTCTCAACAGAGAGTGGGAAAGAAGACCGACCAATGTGAGCGTCTCAGTGCAGTTTCATTGTCTACTCTTGTGAAATTACTCGGCTAGTAGCACAATGGCTTGTTCACAGACATGATGTGTGTACTGGACCCACAACTGCCTGGAGACTGATTTTTGACACTCTAAAAACAACTGAACACATATCAGACGTAATTATTCATTTGGCAGTTTTCATTTCTACTACACTGTAGGAAAATTTAATACTGGGGATAACATCAGATCTTAAGAGCTATAGACACTTGTAATAAATACAGCTTTATGGTGACTTTGTTCTTTATTTTGGTTTTGAGCTACAATTGCAGCCTTCATCCCAAGTGCAACATGACTGACGCAAATGTATGCGATCTACGCTCCTCCCAAATGTGCTCATTGTTGGCCTATTTTCAGACCACTAGTTTGCCAGTCATTTCCCAATATTCTCACTTCCTACCTGAAGTCTCTAAAGAGAGGAGCAAAGAGAGTCGCTTGTGTGATTTGAGTCATTGATTTGAAAAATTAATGTCAACCTTCAACACTTTCCCAATAAGATAGGTATCCACAGGAACTATTTTACATCATTCTAGCCAACTATATATTGTGTATCAAGGACATTGCATATATAGAATCATTTCATTTTCTCGTCAAAAGTTTGTAATCTTTGTATCATGGTCTTTGGTCTTCACTGTCCCCTATGAAGTATTAAAACACGTTCTCAATCTCACTTCTTTCTAACCAAAACCAAATTGCCAACAACAAGACAATACAAATATAAAGACAACCCAGAAAATAAACCCACAGTTAGGCTGGAAGAGTGTTCTCACATTTCAATTATTCCTGAAGCTTTGACCAAATTGTTAAGCCAAATCTCCCTGTCATCACTTACAAAATGAAACAGCTATTCCTGTCTAATGTTCTGAGTTTTGATCCCAAATATCAGGTAAGAAGCTAGAAATCAGAGAGCATGCTGCCTTTCTTCCCTCCGTTAAGGAAGATGAGCAGATTAGTTGAACAAGAAGTTCCCCAACACTCAAGAGAAAAGACTTTTCCTTGGGGTTTGTTGAGAATTCTGTTACTTAGTTCATTCCCGGCATTTCAATCATTCATGCAGTTTTATCAAACCTTGAACCATATGCTTCATGTCCATGGGCTTTACTTAACTTCAGTCAAATAAAAGGGGTAGTTAAGCCTCCTTCTTAAGCTGCTGTGAGGCACAGAATATTTAGAACAACACAGGTTTAGACATAAAGCTTCACGGATGTTATAACAAACAACTGCTAGTCTTTTCTTGTATTGATCCCGTTTTTCAGATCAGAAAATGAGATTGATGGAGGAATATAGTGTTTGGAAAGGATAGAAATAAGTTTGGAAGTAGAAGTATTGTTTCCATAGGCACTAAAGACAGTCGGCACGGTGTCTTAATCTTATCTAATGAGGAAAAAGGATTTGTTTTTAGTATTTTCTGAGGCAACATGGAGCAAAGACATGTAGGATGATTTTGGTTACTCTAAAAGGTATTGCAAACATCAAGATAAAAATAAGAGATCTCTAAACCTGTTAGCTGAGAAGAAGGCTGAGAAGTCGTGGTTTTGTAGTTAGCACATAGCTTTAGAGTTTTCTTGTTCCTGGTGGAGAGATACCCGCGAGGCAAAGCTGCGATAAGTCATCCAAGTACCAACTCCACCCATGAAAAACTGCCAAGGAACCATAAACACGTTTGTCTGCAAAGCTTTAATAAATGCAGTTTCACAAATATTCTGCATATAAGAAATAAATTATGTGGTTCTCTCTAGCTCTCTGAAATTAGATTAAGTGCAATCTGGAAGAATTCCATGTGCTTAGATTGATCAAAAATTCAGGAAATTAAGAAACTTTAAATGGAAAGAAAATAGTAATAAAAACATCTAAGGGTTATGAATATAGCAATTATCTTTGCTTAAATGTGAACAGTTTATCTTTCTATGCCAAAGCAGAAAAATGAAAAATTTGTCCTCATGAGAAAATTAGTGGTGAACCATTTTGAAAAATGAAAGTGTTTCCCATGTATGAGCATTTTAACATTCAAACTAACAATTTGGAATGCAGCTACAGTGATTTTTGTTTTTTGCATAGCTGTTTAGCATCCCTTGGACCACTTTTGGACTTCAAAGTTAAAATTATACATTTTAATCAATAGGTGGAATTTAGGTTTACAAAGCCTCTTTAAATAGAGGCTTTACTTGAGTCAATGATAGCAAGGAGACATATGGGGACTATTAAGGAATAATATGTAATTAGGAGTTGAAATGGGTAACTTGAATAAAGGCTGATACCAAACTGCAATTAGTCAGGCTGGGATATAAATTCCTACTCTATTTCTTGCTACAACTTATATGACCTTACAAAGGTTGTTTATCATTCTCAAAGGAAAACCTCAGAATGATCATAAAACCCATTTTGTATGTTTGTAAAAACTAAGCACATTAATATTTATCGAGTATTTAGAGTGCTGTTTCGATTACTATATGGTTATGAATTAAATCACAATTAATATTACTCCTTATTAGTAATATTGATGCTTAACGTAGGAATGGTACTTGTGTGAGATCCAAGTTGTCTGCAAACTACCACTCTAAAATGTGTCAGGTGTCATGTAGAATGTGTACCTTCAGAAGCAGAACACATGACAAGGGGACCACTCTGATGACAATTGGAGAGTTCTGGATATCACAGATCTCCTCCCCCTACCCTGCTCTGGGATAAACCATTTGCAACTATTGTTTCATTTATAATTATCTTTTTATTTTCACATTATTGGTACAGGTTCTCACTGTGTTGCCAAGGGTAGACTACTTCCTAGGCTTAAGCGAGGCTCCTGCTTCATCCTGTCATGTGTTGGAGACTCATATTGGGCACCACCACAAGCAGATAACAGTATCTCTATTCAGAGCTGTGATTCTTCCTGAAGCATTTAACCCTCAATTTTAAGTATAAAACTATAAATATACACAAATGTCCTCAAAGAGCAATACAATTAATATAAGGCAATACAATTACTATAGTATAACATTATGTAGAGCATTTAATTAACCTGATTCTAACAGAGTAACTTGAATTATACCAAAGCATAAATATACGTGGATGAAAGGGGCATAAATTCTAGGGTTTAGGAGAAATCTGAAATCACAAACATACAGTTCAGTGCAGGAAAGACAAATGGGCTCTATTTTTGTGTGCATGTAGATAAATGCATACATGTTATGTGTATTATGGCCAACCCTTGCTCTTCTCAACTGTTTAGTTAACACGGTAGATGTTTATGTCTTATGTATCTTTTAAGGCTGACACAAGTTCTAAATATGTTAAAACTTTTAAAATAATTCCTGAAATATCTCTTAATGTACCACCAGTATTTAGAACAGCTTTTCCAAAAGTAAAAAAATGTTGTCCATTTCATTACTTTTTAATTTAACATGTAAGCAATAGATTGCCTTATGGCATTTGTACACATTCTTTGGTCATTTCCAGTGCCCTTCTCTTATCCTGCCCTGACTTTTCTTGCTCATCCCTCCACAATTATTCTCCATCTGCTTTCATGTCAAGTGAGTCCCATATGAGTCTCTTTTTTCTCCTTCCTCCACCATTTAAGTAGCATTCTCTTGTCTTGAGGTTCTCTTTCACAGTGCATGAGCATCAGACGCTGGGGCAGGAGGTGGGGTCAGGGAGAGAGACACAGAGAGACAGAGAGAGAGACAGGAAGGGAGGGAGACAGAGACATAGAGAGAAACAGGGCGAGACAGAGAGACTCAGAGACAAACTTAAGTTCCACATGAGACAAAAACAATACAAAATGGGGCACTTAGCTTTCTGAAACTGGCTTAAGACTTATTTATAATAGTCAGAACCTGGAAAGAACCCAGATGCCCTTCAACAGAGGAATAGATACAGAAAATGTGGTACATCTACACAATGGAATATTATTCAGCTATCAAAAACAATGACTTTATGCAATTCATAGGCAAATGGTTGGAACTGGAAAATATCATCCTGAGTGAGTAACCCAATCACAGAAAGACATACATGGTATGCACTCATTGATAAGTGGCTATTAGCCAAATGCTTGAATTACCGTAGATGCACAGAACACATGAAACTCAAGAAGGATGACCAAAATGCGAATGCTTCACTCCTTCTTTAAAAGGGGAACAAGAATACCCTTGGGAGGGAATAGAAGGCAAAGATTAAAACAGAGACAGAAGGAACACCCATTCAGAGCCTGCCCCACATGTGGCCCATACATATACAGCCACCCAACTAGATAAGATGGATGAAGCAAAGAAATGCAGGCCGACAGGAACCGGATGTAGATCTCTCCTGAGAGACACAGCCAGAATACAGCAAAGACATAGACGAATGCCAGCAGCAAACCACTGAATTGAGAACGGGACCCCCGTTGAAGGAATCAGAGAAAGGACTGAAAGAGCTTGAAGGTGCTCGAGACCCCATATGAACAACAGTGCCAACCAACCAGAGCTTCCGGGGACTAAGCCACTACCCAAAGACTATACATGAACTGACCCCGGGCTCTAACTGCATAGGTAGCAATAAATTGCCCAGTAAGGGCACCAGTGGAAGGGGAAGCCCTTGGTCCTGCCAAGGCTGGACACCCAGTGAACGGGATTCTTGGCGGAAGGGCAGTAATGGGGGGAGGATTGGGAGGGGAACATCCACATAAAATGGGAGGGGGAGGGGTTAGGGGGATGTTGGCATGGAAACCAGGAAAGGGAATAACATTTGAAATGTAAATAAGAAAAACCCAATTTAATAAAGATAGGGGAAAAAGAGAATGGAAGTAAAAGAATATTTGAAGATAAAAAAATAGTTTACATTCCATTGTTTTTCTTTTAAATATCATGGTTTAATTTTTCATTAGACTTGGTTAAAACTTCATTATGTATGTGTACCACATTTTTTTTCTCAATTATTTGTTTCCTTTCTAGAAATGTTGTCATTCAGTAGTCAAGGCTGGCCTTGAACCCATACTGGCCTTGCATCAGCCTCAGTTGCAGTATTACTAGTATGAGTTACAATTTCTGAACAGCATTTGTCTCTTAATGCATGGTGTGTAGCTATTTCCTGTCAATTGAAGCATCACTTTCTGATGGTTCAGTAGTCTAAACTTTGACAGAATCCCTTATAAGATCTGACCACAGTAGCCTGCCTTTGCTCACACAGATCCACGCCAAGGAAACTCCCCAGCTTTATGGACATGTAAAAGATCAAAACCCATCTTGCTACCTTTGTTGGTGGCCTGCTTTCTGAAGACTTGCTATGCAATGCTGCTCTTGATGGTCACCCTGAGACTATTGGAAAGATTAGAGCTGGGAGAATTGCCAACAATCTCACAGCAGGTACCTGAAGCCTGCTGAGGGAGCACAGAGCTGTTACACCCACAACCTCTCTCAGGTGGCATGCTGCAGAGTTTCCACTCTCCCATCTGGATTTCTCATTCGCATTTGAATTGTTACTCTCCTGTGGCAAGTCAAAGATGCTTCCTGCTCTCTAATCCCTTATAGCCTACCCACTCAGTTCCTACAGGGGGCAAGATAAGAACGTGTTTGGCAACAGAAAAACAAATGCTCTGGGTCAGTCTGCCATCACTGGATTCTTCTATTTTTTCCTCAACAACGACAACAAAAAAGTAGCTATTTGCCAATCTCCCCAGTTCTTCAGGGGAGCAGATAGCTTTTGTGATGAAAATCATATTCTGAAGTTCTTGATATTTGGACTTGCTTATTTATTTATTTTTAGCTATTTATTTATTCACTTACTTATCCGATTAATTAATTTTATATGTGTATGAATGTCTTACTCTCATGGATAGAAGATTTCTGTTTTTCACTTATGTCCTCAGTAAGGTTCAAAAGCAGCAGCACCCAATATGATTGTGTCTGTGGCTTTCAAATCACAGGAGGAGGGAACAGCGTGGGTGAGGAGTGAAGCATTATTTGGGATAGTTTTATGTCAACTTAACACAAGATGAAGTCATCTGATTGTAGGGGACCTTGACTAAGAAAATGTCTCGATAAGATCCGGCTATAGGAAAACCTATACTGAATTTTCTTAATTAGTGATTGAGGAGGGAGGAGGTGAATGATGCCGTCCCTAGGCTAGGAGTCCTGGACCTAGAAGAAAGCAGGCTGAGCAAATCAGATGGGAAGGAGCCAGTAAGGAGCACTCCTTCATGACCTCTGCATCACCAGTTTCCTGCCCTGTTTGAGGACATTTCCTGACTTCTTTTTAAGGTGAACAGGAATACCAGGAGTAATCCAAATAAACCCTTTCATCCCCAAATTGTTTTTGATTATGGCATTTCATCAGAGTAATGCACCATCCCCTTCTAAGTTTCTTTTCTACAATAATAGAAATAATAATGTTGTTGCTGCTGTTGCTGTTGTTGTTGTCGTTGCTGTTGTTTTTTTTAATCACAATTTCTCTTTTAGATAAATTTACCATGGTCATCTAACTATATAGTAAAAAAAGTAAGGATTAATGAATGAGACTGTATCAAAGATTTTCTTGTCTTTCTACTAAAAAAGAGCTGAAGTAAAAGATCATGTTTATTTGGTACTTCAACACAAAGTTCATCTTTCCATGGATCTTACTCAACCAGGTTTATAGCTGCTCTATTCATAATATTCAGAAATTGGAAGCAGCTTAGGTTTTTTTCCAAGTGTTGAATGGATAACAAAAATGTGGTACATTTTCACAAAGGACTCAGCTCTTAAGAAAAATTATATTATGAAATTTGCAGCACTACAAGCAATTACACTGGATGACATACCCCAGACCTCAAAGAACAAATATTGCATGTTTTCTCATGTGTGAATGCTAGTTTTTAAGTTTTACACATGTGTGTTTCATACATACTATTCACGGGGATAAGGTAGTTATGAAAGGACCAAGGCTCAGGACAGGATCTTACAAGGAAGGTAGAGTTTTAGAAAGGGACAAAGGCCTTGAGCTTTCTACAAGGAGGTAAGAATGTGTCAATTTGTATTCTTCTGCATGCTGACCTCCAGTTGAATCAGCTGTCTTTTTACCACTGAATGATTTTAGCTTCTTTGTCAAAGATCAAGTGACCATAGGTGGGTGGGTTAATTTCTGGGTCTTCAGTTCTACTCCATTGACTTATGTGTCTGTCTCTGTACCAATACCAAGTTCTTTGTTGTTGTTGTTGTTGTTGTTGTTGTTGTTGTTGTTGATGCTGTTGCTGTTGTTGTTGTTGTTGCTGTTGTTTTTTTTTTAATCACAATTGCTCTGGAATATAGCTTGAGGTCAGGGATGGTGATTCCTCCAGAAGTTCTTTTAGTGTTGAGGATAGTTTTTGCTATTCTGGGTTTTTTGTTATAACAAATGAATTTGCAAATTGCACTTTTTAACTCTATGAAAAATTGAGTTGGAGTTTTGATGGGACTGCATTGAATCTGTAGATGGCTTTCAGCAAGATGGCCTTTTTTACTATATTAATCCTGCCAATCTATAAACATGGGAGATCTGACCAACTTCTAAGATCTTCATAGATTTATTTCTTCAGAGACTTGAAGTTCTTGTCATACAGATCTTTCACTTGCTTGGTTAGAGTCACACCAAAATATTTTATACTATTTGTGACTATTATGAAGGGTGTTCTTTCCATAATATTTTTCTTAGTCTGTTTATCCTTTGAGAAGAGGAAGGCTACTGATTTGTTTGAGTTAATTTTATATCTAGCCAATTTATTGGAGTTGTTTACCAGGTTTGGGAGTACTCTGGTGGAATTTTCCACAAAGGAAAATTTCCTGAACAGACACCAATGGCTTAAGCTCTAAGATCAAGACTCAACAAATATGACCTTATAAAATTGCAAAGGACACTGTCAATAGGACAAAACAGCAACCAACAGATTGGGAAAAGATCTTTACCACTCCAACATCGGTTACAGGGTTAATATCAAATATATACAAAGAATTTCAAGAACTTAGACTCCAGAGAATCAAAAAACACTATTTTAAAAAATGTGGTATAGAGCTAAACAAAGAATTCTCAACTGAGGAAACCGAATAGCTGAGAAGTACCTAAAGAAATGTTCACCATCCTTAGTCATCAGGGAAATGCAAATGAAAACAACCCTGTGATTTCACCTCACAAAAGTCAGAATGGCTAAGATCAAAAACTCAGGTGACAACAGATGCTGGCTAGGATATGGAGAAAGAGGAACTCTCCATTTTTGGTGTGATTGTAAGTTGGTACAACCATTCTGGAAATCAGTCTGATGGTTCCTCAGAAAAGTGGACATGATACTACCTGAGGACCCAGATATAATCCTTGGCATATACCCCAAAGATGCTCCAACATATAGCAAGGTCACATGTTCCACTATGTTCATAGCAGCCTTATTTATAATAGCCAGAAGCTGGAAAGAACACAGACAAATGAATACAGAAAATGTGGTACATTTACACAACATAATACTACTCAGCTATTAAAAACAATGACTTCATGAAATTCCTAGGCAAATGCATGAAACTAGAAAATATCATCCTGAATGAGGTAACCCAATTAAAAGAACACACATTGTATGATATCACTGATAAGTGGATATTACTCCAAAAGCTTGGAATTCCCAAGAAACAATTCAGACACCATATGAACATATAAAGTTTAAAAAAAAAAAAGGAAGACCAAAATGTGGATGCTTCAGTCCTTCTTAGAAGGGAGAACAAAATACTCATGGGAGGAAATACAGGGACAAAGAGTGGAGCAGGTGCTGAAGAAAAGGTCATCCAGAGACTGACCCACCTGGGGATCCATCCCATATTCAGCCACCAAATCCAGTCACTATTGCTGATGCAGAGAAGTGCTTGCTGACAGGAACCTGATATAGCTGTCTCCCGAGGGACTCAGCCAGATAAAGGCACTTGCAATTAACCATATATTGAACACAGGACTCCAATGGAGGAGTTAGAAAAAGGATTGAAGGAGCTGGAGGGGTTTAAAACCCCTTAAGAGGGTTGGGGATTTAGCTCAGTGGTAGAGCGCTTGCCTAGCAAGCACATGGCCCTGGGTTCGGTCCCCAGCTCCGAAAAAAAAAAAAAAGAAAAGAAAAGAAAAGAAAAGAAAAGAAAAAAGGAAAACCCCTTAAGAAAAACAACAATAGCCCGTAGAGGAGGGCCCAAGAGCAGCAGGACCACTGCGTCTGAGACACCACCAGAACCTGAAGGGATCTACTGAATAAACAGTTCTCTGCACCCAAATCCCATGGGAGGGAGAGCTAAACCTTCAGAGAGGCAGACACGCCTGGGAAACCAGAAGAGACTGTACTCTGCACACATCTCTGACGCCAGAGGAAAACAGCCCATGAGCAAACTTGAGCCTCGGGACCACAGGTAAGACGAACTTTTCTGCTGCAAGTGACCTGCCTGGTGAACTCCAGACACAGGCCCACAGGAACAGCTGAAGACCTGTAGATAGGAAAAACTACACGCCCGAAAGCAGAACACTCTGTCCCCATAACTGGCTGAAAGAAAACAGGAAAACAGGTCTACAGCACTCCTGACACACAGGCTTATAGGACAGTCTAGCCACTGTCAGAAATAGCAGAACAAAGTAACACTAGAGATAATCTGATGGTGAGAGGCAAGCGCAGGAACCCAAGCAACAGAAACCAAGACTACACGGCATCATCAGAGCCCAATTCTCCCACCAAATCAAACACTGAATATCCAAATACACCAGAAAAGCAAGACCTAGATTTAAAATCATATTTGATCATGATGCTGGAGGACTTCAAGAAAGACAGGAAGAACTCCCGTAGAGAAACACAGGAAAACATTAATAAACAAGTAGAAGCCTACAGAGAGGAGTCACAAAAATCCCTGAAAGAATTCCAGGAAAACATAAATAAACAAGTAGAAGCCCATAGAGAGGAGTCACAAAAATCCCTGAAAGAATTCCAGGAAAACACAATCAAACAGTTGAAGGAATTAAAATTGGAAATAGAAGCAATCAAGAAAGAACACATGGAAACAACCCTGGATATAGAAAACCAAAAGAAGAGACAAGGAGCTGTAGATACGAGCTTCACCAACAGAATACAAGAGATGGAAGAGAGAATCTCAGGAGCAGAAGATTCCATAGAAATCATTGACTCAACTGTCAAAGATAATGTAAAGCGGAAAAAGCTACTGGTCCAAAACATACAGGAAATCCAGGACTCAATGAGAAGATCAAACCTAAGGATAATAGGTATAGAAGAGAGTGAAGACTCCCAGCTCAAAGGACCAGTAAATATCTTCAACAAAATCATAGAACAAAACTTCCCTAACCTAAAAAAAGAGATACCCATAGGCATACAAGAAGCCTACAGAACTCCAAATAGATTGGACCAGAAAAGAAACACCTCCCGTCACATAGTAGTCAAAACACCAAATGCACAAAATAAAGAAAGAATATTAAAAGCAGTAAGGGAAAAAGGTCAAGTAACATATAAAGGCAGACCTATCAGAATCACACCAGACTTTTCGCCAGAAACTATGAAGGCCAGAAGATCCTGGAGAGATGTAATACAGACCCTAAGAGAACACAAATGCCAGCCCAGGTTACTGTATCCTGCAAAACTCTCAATTAACATAGATGTAGAAACCAAGATATTCCATGAAAAACCAAATTTACACAATATCTTTCTACAAATCAAGCACTACAAAGGATAATAAGTGGTAAAGACCAACATAAGGAGGCAGCCTATACCCTAGAAGAAGCAAGAAACTAATCGTCTTGGCAACAAAACAAAGAGAAGAAAAGCACACAAACATAACCTCATATCCAAATATGAATATAACAGGCAGCAATAATCACTATTCCTTAATATCTCTCAATATCAATGGCCTCAACTCCCCAATAAAAAGACATAGATTAACAAAGTGGATACACAACGAGGATCCTGCATTCTGCTACCTACAGGAAACACACGTCAGAGACAAAGACAGACACTACCTCAGAGTGAAAGGCTGGAAAACAACTTTCCAAGCAAATGGTCAGAAGAAGCAAGCTGGAGTAGCCATTCTAATATCAAATAAAATCAATTTCCAACTAAAAGTCATCAAAAAAGATAAGGAAGGACACTTCATATTCATCAAAGGAAAAATCCACCAAGATGAACTCTCAATCCTAAATAACTATGCCCCAAATACAAGGGCACCTGCATAAGTAAAAGAAACCTTACTAAAGCTCAAAACACACATTGCACCTCACACAATAATAGTGGGAGATTTCAATACCTCACTCTCATCAATGGACAGATCATGGAAACAGAAATTAAACAGAGACGTAGACAGACTAAGAGAAGTCATGAGTCAAATGGACTTAACAGATATTTACAGAACACTCTATCCTAAAGCAAAAGGATATAACTTCTTCTCAACTCCTCATGGTACTTTCTCCAAAATTGACCATATAATTGGTCAAAAAATGGGCCTCAACAGGTTCAGAAAGATTGAAATAATCCCATGCGTGCTATCAGACCACCACAGCCTAAAACTGGTCTTCAATAACAATAAGGGAAGAATGCCCACATATACGTGGAAATTGAACAATGCTCTACTCAATGATAACCTGGTCAAGGAAGAAATAAAGAAAGAAATTAAAGACTTTTTAGAATTTAATGAAAATGAAGGTACAACATACCCAAACTTATGGGACACAATGAAAGCTGTGCTAAGAGGAAAACTCATAGCGCTGAGTGCCTGCAGAAAGAAACAGAAAAGAGCATATGTCAGCAGCTTGACAGCACACCTAAAAGCTCTAGAACAAAAAGAAGCAAATACACCCAGGAGGAGTAGAAGGCAGGAAATAATCAAACTCAGAGCTGAAATCAACCAAGTAGAAACAAAAAGGACCATAGAAAGAATCAACAGAACCAAAAGTTGGTTCTTTGAGAAAATCAACAAGATAGATAAACCCTTAGCCAGACTAACGAGAGGACACAGAGAGTGTGTCCAAATTAACAAGATCAGAAATGAAAAGGGAGACATAACTACAGATTCAGAGGAAATTCAAAAAATCATCAGATCTTACTATAAAAGCCTATATTCAATAAATCTTGAAAACCTGAAGGAAATGGACATTTTCCTAGACAGATACCAGGTACCAAAGTTAAATCAGGAACAGATAAACCAGTTAAACAACCCCATAACTCCTAAGGAAATAAAAGCAGTCATTAAAGGTCTCCCAACCAAAAAGAGCCCAGGTCCAGATGGGTTTAGTGCTGAATTCTATCAGACCTTCATAGAAGACCTCATACCAATATTATCTAAACTATTCCACAAAATTGAAACATATGGATCACTACCGAATACCTTCTATGAAGCCACAATTACTCGTATACCTAAACCACACAAAGACCCAACAAAGAAAGAGAACTTCAGACCAATTTCCCTTATGAATATCGACGCAAAAATACTCAATAAAATTCTGGCAAAACGAATTCAAGAGCACATCAAAACAGTCATCCACCATGATCAAGTAGGCTTCATCCCAGGCATGCAGGGATGGTTTAATATGCGTAAAACCATCAATGTGATCCATTATATAAACAAACTGAAAGAACAAAAGCACATGATCATTTCATTAGATACTGAGAAAGCATTTGACAAAATTCAACACCCCTTCATGATAAAAGTCCTGGAAAGAATAGGAATTCAAGGCCCATACCTAAACATAGTAAAAGCCATATACAGCAAACCAGTTGCTAACATTAAACTAAATGGAGAGAAACTTGAAGCAATCCCACTAAAATCAGGGACTAGACAAGGTTGCCCACTCTCTGCCTACTTATTCAATATAGTTCTTGAGGTTCTAGCCAGAGCAGTCAGACAACAAAAGGAGGTCAAGGGGATACAGATCGGAAAAGAAGAAGTCAAAATGTCACTATTTGCAGATGATATGATAGTATATTTAAGTGATCCCAAAAGTTCCACCAGAGAACTACTAAAGCTGATAAACAACTTCAGCAAAGTGGCTGGGTATAAAATTAACTCAAATGAATCAGTAGACTTGCTCTACACAAAAGAGAAACAAGCCGAGAAAGAAATTAGGGAAACAACACCCTTCATAATAGACCCAAAGAATATAAAGTACCTCGGTGTGACTTTAACCAAGCAAGTAAAAGATCTGTACAATAAGAAGTTCAAGACTCTGAAGAAAGAAATTGAAGAAGACCTCAGAAGATGGAAAGATCTCCCATGTTCATGGATTGGCAGGATTAATATAGTAAAAATGGCCATTTTACCAAAAGCGATCTACAGATTCAATGCAATCCCCAACAAAATACCAATCCAATTCTTCAAAGAGTTAGACAGAACAATTTGCAAATTCATCTGGAATAACAAAAAACCCAGGATAGCTAAAACTATCCTCAACAATAAAAGGACTTCAGGGGGAATCACTATCCCTGAACTCAAGCACTATTACAGAGCAATAGTGATAAAAACTGCATGGTATTGGTACAGAGACAGACAGATAGACCAGTGGAACAGAATTGAAGACCCAGAAATGAACCCACACACCTATGGGCACTTGATTTTTGACAAAGGAGCCAAAACCATCCAATGGAAAAAAGATAGCATTTTCAGCAAATGGTGCTGGTTCAACTGGAGGGCAACATGTAGAAGAATGCAGATCAATCCATGCTTATCACCCTGTACAAAGCTTAAGTCCAAGTGGATCAAGGACCTCCACATGAAACCAGACACACTCAAACTAATAGAAGAAAAACTAGGGAAGCATCTGGAACACATAGGTACTGGAAAAAATTTCCTGAACAAAACACCAATGGCTTATGCGGTAAGATCAAGAATCGACAAATGGGATCTCATAAAACTGCAAAGCTTCTGTAAGGCAAAGGACACTGTGGTTAGGACAAAACGGCAACCAACAGATTGGGAAAAGGTCTTTACCAATCCTACAACAGATAGAGGCCTTATATTCAAAATATACAAAGAACTCAAGAAGTTAGACCGCAGGGAGACAAATAACCCTGTTAAAAATGGGGTTCAGAGCTAAACAAAGAATTCACAGCTGAGGAATGCAGAATGGCTGTGAAACACCTAAAGAAATGTTCAACATCTTTAGTCATAAGGGAAATGCAAATCAAAACAACCCTGAGATTTCACCTCACACCAGTGAGAATGGCTAAGATCAAAAACTCAGGTGACAGCAGATGCTGGCGAGGATGTGGAGAAAGAGGAACACTCCTCCATTGTTGGTGGGGTTGCAAACTGGTACAACCATTCTGGAAATCAGTCTGGAAGTTCCTCAGAAAATTGGACATTGAACTGCCTGAGGATCCAGCTATACCTCTCTTGGGCATATACCCAAAAGATGCCCCAACATATAAAAAAGACACTTGCTCCACTATGTTCATCGCAGCCTTATTTATAATAGCCAGAAGCTGAAAAGAACCCAGATGCCCTTCAACAGAGGAATGGATACAGAAAATGTGGTACATCTACACAATGGAATATTACTCAGCTATCAAAAACAATGACTTTATGAAATTCGTAGGCAAATGGTTGGAACTGGAAAATATCATCCTGAGTGAGCTAACCCAATCACAGAAAAACACACATGGTATGCATTCATTGATAAGTGGCTATTAGCCCAAATGCTTGAATTACCCTAGATGCCTAGAACAAATGAAACTCAAGACGGATGACCAAAATGTGAATGCTTCACTCCTTCTTTAAAAGGGGAACAAGAATACCCTTGGCAGGGAATAGAGAGGCAAAGATTAAAACAGACACAGAAGGAACACCTATTCAGAGCCTGCCCCACATGTGGCCCATACATATACAGCCATCCAATTAGACAAGATGGATGAAGCAAAGAAGTGCAGGCCGACAGGAGCCGGATGTAGATCGTTCCTGAGAGACACAGCCAGAATACAGCAAATACAGAGGCGAATGCCAGCAGCAAACCACTGAACTGAGAATAGGACCCCCGTTGAAGGAATCAGAAAGAACTGGAAGAGCTTGAAGGAGCTCAAGACCCCTTATGAACAACAATGCCAAGCAACCAGAGCTTCCAGGGACTAAGCCACTACCTAAAGACTATACATGGACTGACCCTGGACTCTGACCTCATAGGTAGCAATGAATATCCTAGTAAGAGCACCAGTGGAAGGGGAAGCCCTGGGTCCTGCTAAGACTGAACCCCCAGTGAACTAGATTGTTGGGGGGAGAGCAGCAATGGGGGGAGGATGGGGAGGGGAACACGCATAAGAAGGGAAAGGGGAGGGATTAGGGGGATGTTTGCCCAGAAACCGGGAAAGTGAATAACACTCGAAATGTATATAAGAAATATTCAATTTAATAAAAAATAAATAGATAAATAAAATTAAAAAAAAGAAGAAGGAGGCCTGTCATTGAATGAGAAGTAAGGATGGGCAGGAGAAAAGTTTTAGAGACCAGAGCATGAGGAGAGAAAGAGCAGCAGAGAGGTAACATGGCCACAGCTGTTAATGTTTCTCTCTGCACATCTACAGGTTGTTATGATTATTCTTAAGGGATGGGTATGTACAGGGCTTTGCATGTCTAGATGAGCAAATTATATCTTATCAATCAGATCAGAGGTTATTGTGTTGTGTGTTCTTTCATGTGGAGATTTGAGTTCTCGAGAGTTGGGATGTATGTGTCTGGCATGGTGGCAACCTGCCTTGGGAACTGGATGGGTAGAGAGATTATTGCTGGGCTCAGAGAGTAGCCATCAGCAGTGTGATATGGGATGGAGTTTAGCAAGTGAGATGGTTTGTTGACTGAGATGAAAATATCCCACAGATGCCATTTGGCCCTACGGTGCTGGCACTAGTGTGAGATAAAAGAAATGCCCTTTTTTTAAATTTTACTACAACAGGTGGGTATAATTAACACTAAAGGTATTTTGAAAAGCCATGTCAAGACCTACTACTATGGAATAGTTCCCTAAAATATATGTACATATATAAAAATAATTTGCATAGAGTTACTATATGTGGCAGTTTGAATAAGAATGGTCTCCATAAGCTTATATATTTGAATGCTTAGTCATCAGAGAATGGCACTTGGAGGGATCATATTATTGAAGTAGGTTTGGACTTGTTAGAGGAAGCCCAAGCCAGGCCCAATAGCTCTTTTGATCTCTTCCTGTTCCTTCCCAATCTGAATGTAGAACTCTCAGGTACTCTCCAGCACCATGTCTGCCTGCAAGCTGCCATGCTTCCCACCGTGAGGATGTTGGGCTAGACCTGACACTGTAAGCCAGTCAGAATTAAAGGCTTCTTCTTCAGAATAATAGATCCTTGGCTAAGACACCATGGAATAGGAGAGAAAATGCCCCAATTAGGCATAATGTCTACCAGGGGAAATGTCCAATGTCCAGAATGGTTCAAATCTTTTAGTGTCATTGCTCAAAGGCTTTTATAGACCCTCCCAAAACACAACAGATTATTTTTGAAGCTATTAGTTACACTCCACAACCAGGCAATAAGAATCTGTTGGTGAGGATGCTACACACATATGTCATCAAATATTTAAAAACCAATCTAGTGCAAAACTGGAAGCTTCATACCTGCAGACTAGCATATATAGTACATATATGGTACTATACACACAGACTACCAGGGAAAAGGTAATCATTGATGTCACCCAGCTGCAATATTTTAGGCTACAACACCAAACTGCCTGCAAGATATACCTACCTATACAATGACAGCACAAGTGTTATAGGAACATAACACATTTTTATCAGATTAAAGGTCTACTGCATGAGTTGTAACCCATACCGGACCCTATTGATGAGTCCAAGAACCTGAGATTATGTAAGTCATGAATGAACCCTATGGGAAAACATGCTACTAATAGTCCAATAAATGAGGACAGCAATGAAATGACTTCTAATGAGCATGCACAAACACAAGACCTGCCCATATCATAAAATATCCCAATATGGAGATAATGTGATCACAACCCAGACCTGAAAGCTATATGCAATTGATAACATCTGGGAGAATGAAAATCAGCCTTTTTCAATAAAGTGACATTGGGTATATTAAGTACAGTCCAGGAAGATTTCATGCTCCACGCTCACGGGTAGTTAGCCAACATGAAATAGATTCTCTCTCTCTCTCTCTCTCTCTCTCTCTCTCTCTCTCTCTCTCTCTCTCTCTCTCTCTCTCTGTGTGTGTGTGTGTGTGTGTGTGTGTGTGTGTGTGTGTGTGTGTTTCTTTGTTTTTCATTTAAGTTGAACAGAGAATAAGAATATGAAGGAACAAATAGGTGGGGGTAGAGAAAATAGAAGTGAAAAAAAGATTATCAAAATATGCTTTATAACAAATTCTAAAACTTTAACCAGATTATTATATTAGTAATTCTAGCCAAAATAATGTTTCTTTAAAAACAGTGCTCTTCATTGCAATCACACATTTCTCATCATGCAGTGAGGCAGAGAGGCAGAAGTTTTGACTGCTATTACGAGGGAGCCAAGTAAGTGAAGCAAACTCCGTGCTTGCGCTATGCTGCTACCAAAGTAGTTCCCAGCGATGCCTGCAGCCGGCCATTTCACCCTTGTGAAATGCTTGCCCATCGGGAATACAGCTGACTTTTTAAACAATAGAATATAGCAGGAATAACAGAGTGTGGTTTCAAATACTTGGTCGTGAAAGTCGTAGCTCCTACCACAGAGCCCCTTAGCTTAGGAGTTCTTGGAGCCATAAACGACTACATGGAAATGTTCTAGCATTCACACACAGGGTCTGCTGCCAAGAACTTGCAAAGGTCTAACAATGCCTATTGAAAGCTACCCAGCTAGATTTCCTGTTTGCACACCAGGAGATCCTGTCCTCTGCTCTCCGGCTTTCCTTAATAAAGACTATTATATTGTGGGAAAGTTATTTTAATTTTAATAATGTGTTCTAAACTGGCTATATTTTGAGAATTAGCAGGAATAGTTATTTTGCCCAATCTACTCAAACCTGAAACTGCCTATCACACTAATACAGTGTTAACAGTTATAATCTTACACTGTACATAATATTTATTCACTCTCATGTTACTAAATATTCATAACTGAGACCTGCTGATTCTCAGGTATAAGTGGCAATGTTCCCTATTCTAGCTAGATCCGTATCACAACCTTATTTTCCTGAATGGTTTCCATGATGTACAGCTCACTCCAGGAATTATCTAAGAGTTTATTTATGTATTTATTTATTTTGCCTCTAAGTACTGTCCATCTGTGTTTATCACAAGACACAGAGAAGTAGTAGGATGAAGTTTGAAGTTGTTCATAAAGAAATGGAAAACTGAAAATCAAAGATGAAATTTTGTGTTTATAATTTTATCCTGGAAGAGAGCCTAAAGAAATAAATAAAGACTTTTCTGTCAGAAGGAAGTTTCACAAAAGAAGTGGACAAATTTATTATGTGACCAAAAGAAAATCATTCTCTAGATATTTATGAGAAAATCTAAATAAAAATTTAACTAACACAAATATTCCTTTAAATCTAGTTTTATCAATTTCAGACATCAATGGTGGAGTTCTCCTAAGTGCCGTTCTGAAGTTTTATCACATGATATAGCAACTTTTCTTCCTTTCAGTTGCTCGAAGATTAATAAACCAGAAACGTGATCAAACACTCCTATTCATCAAACTATAGTAAGAATTCATAAGTAGCTGCATTGAGAGTTCTATTTTCATGTAACTGTGTGTACCGTTAAGTATTATAGATATCTTTATTGAATCTCAAAGTACCTCTCTCTAATTCCTCAAAGTATTTTTCTTTCTAGATTAATTTTACACTATTTTCAAGTTATTGATTGTTTTCATAATTTTGTTATGTATTCACTTCACATCCCTCCCTCCATCCCCCTCCAATCTCTCTTTTATTTCCCATTCTGAGTAAGACTCAAATGTCCTCCCATGGGCCTTCCTTGTTTCTTTGGGTCTCTGGATAGTGGCATCCTTAACCTGTATTTTCTGTTTAATGTCCACTTATAAGTGAAAATATACCATGAGTGTCATTATGGGTCTGGATTACCTCACTCAGGATGATAATCCCTAGTTTCATCCATGTGCCTGCAAATTTCATAATGTCATTGTTTTTAAATAACTGAGTACTTTTGCTTCATGTAGCTGAACCACATTTTTGTTATCCTTTCTTCAGTTGAGGGACATCTAGGTTGTTTCCAGTTTCTGGCTATTATGAATAAAGATGGTATGAACATAGTTGAGCAAGTATTTTTGTGGTATAGTAGGACATCTTTTGGTTATGGCCTGAGGAATGGTATAGCTAGATTCTGGGGTAGAACCATGCCAATCTTCTGGGAAACTGCCAAATTGATTTCCAAAGTGGTTGTACAAGTTTACACTCCCACCAGTATGGACGATGTTCCCCTGGTTCCACATCCTCTCTAGCCTGTACTATTACTTGAGTTTTTGATCTTAGCCTTTCTGACAGATCTCAGGGTCATTTTGATATGCATTTCCCTGATTACTAAGGATATTTCCTCAAGGGCTTCTTGGCTATTGGAGATTCCTCTGTTGTAAAGTCTCTATTTAGCTCTATAACCCATTTTTTAATTGGGTAATTTGGTATGTTTGTGTGTAATTTCTTGGGTTCTTTATATACTTTGAATATTAGTCCTCTATGTAGGGGCCAGATATAGGGTTGGTGAAGGTCTTTTCCCATTCTGTAGGCTGCCATTTTGTCCTATTGATAGTGTCCATAGTCTTACAGAAGCTTTTCAGTTTCAAGAGGTCCCATTTATAATTGTTGATCTTAGGGCCTGAGCTGTTGGTGTTCAGGAGGCTGTTTTCTGTGCCAATGTGTTCAAGTCAGTTCCCCATATTCTCTTCTATTATATTTAGTGTACATAGTTTTATTTTTTTAAATCTTTATTATTTTACTTAACATCCCAAAAGTTGCCCACGTTTTTGTTCTCCCCTCTCCAAGTTCTTTACTCCGTACCACCAACTACTGGCATTAGGCAAATGATAACTCAAAATGATAACTTAAAAAGAAGAGTGTTACAAAGAAAGACTGACTTCCCAATGCAAAAAAACAAAATGAACAAGAAAAAAGCAAGCTGATTTTCATCTTAACCTTGCCATTGGGAAATTCACTCAAAAAGCATTTGAGTTGCCATCGAAAACTTCTATGACAAGAGGTACATATGCAAGTCTTTTCTGGGAAGACTTTTATTTTTATAGAATGGGCAATGTCCGTGTCTTTCCTAGCTATGAAAGTGTAAATGTAATTGAAGTAGGCAGGCAAGGCCCTGAGCAGTGTGCACTATCAACATTTCTCTTCTGTGTTTTAACAAATGTGACCTTGGAATGGCTCTTAGAGTTCAGAGATGAAATACAACAGGGAGATAGAATCTATTGGTCAAAAGGCCCTAGTCACACTCTGGGGAATTCCTTTCTTAACTGTCTTGTACAGTTTAGAAGAGGAATTGGGGATATGACTTCCTTGTTTGCTGAATTTCTCCGGGTCCATCCTGGGGCCTAAAATCTCAATCTCTGTCTTTCTACTCTAAACCAACATGCATATTCCTTTGTCAATGCAATCTTAATGGTTTAAAACTGCAACACTAATCTGCATGGTACAACTCACTTATAATCTCAGGATGAGGAAACTCCCTCATGACTCCATACATTGGTTTTGCTCAAAAATAGCACTTTCTATTGTAAAAAGGACAAGATAGTAAAATGCAATTATAAAGCATTTTATATTCTTCAATGATTAATATGTGTCTTAATATGCATATGAAAAATACAATTGATAAACTGGGAAAATAATAATTAGCAGCAGTTTTTTCCCCAAACTCACAATTAGAACATGTAGTGCCTTAAGACAGAAATGGTTTCTTAATGGCTTATTTTGTTTTGTGGCGTGCACACACACACACACACACACACCAATTCACATCTGAAGACTATAATGGCAGGTATTATCTAGGACTAGCCAGGATGACATTAAGTGCCATTTTTCAGTACTGAGAATGAAGTTGCTTCCAAAATCCAGATGCAGGAAACAATGTGCTCGTGATAAGCTGGAAGGTTGAGCTGCACATAGGCACATAAACTATATCCTAAACGGAAATGACTAAAAGCTCAAAGTATGTAAGTTATTCTGTGATTCATTCGTATTGTTTCTCTTCTCAAGGTTACCTATTAAGAGAAATCTTAAATTAACACCATTGAATTGATGTATCTTTTCATTTAAATCCAGTTCTTTCTTTTTTCATTGATTATTTTTTATTTATTTACATTTCAAATGTTATCCCTCATCCAAGTTTCCCTTAAACAAACCCCTATGCAATCCCTCCTCCGCTCTGCTTCAGTGAGGGTGCTCCCTCCCCCACCCAACCACTCCCACATCACCTCCCTAGCATTTCCCCATGCTGGGGCAACAAGCCTTCATAGGACCAAGAGCCTCCCCTTCCCACTGATTCCTAATAAGGCCATACTTTGCTACATATCCAGCTGGAGCCATGGGTCCCTCTTTGTGTAGTCTTTGGTTGGTGGTTTAGTCCCTTGGAGCAATGGAGTATCTGGTTGGTTGATATTGTCGTTCTTTCTATGGGGTTGCAAACCTCTTTCATCTCCTTCAGTTCTTTCCCTAATTCCTCCATTGGGATCCCCATGCTCAGTCTGATATTTGATCTGTATAGGTAAGGCTCTGGCAGAGTCTCTCAGGAGAGAGCTATATCAGGCTCCTGTTAGCAAGCACTTCTTAGCATCTGCAATAGTGTCTGGGTTTGATGGCTGTATATGGGATGGATCCCCAGGTAGGGCAGTCTCTGGATGTCTTTTCCTTCAGGCTCTGCTCCACATTTTGTCACTGTATTTCCTTTAGATAGGAGCAATTCTGGGTTAGTATTTTTTAGATGGGTGGGTGGCCCTATCTCTCAACTGGGGGCTGTGCCTAACCTCTGGATATGGTCTCTACAAGTATTGTCACCCCTTTGTTGGGTGTTTCAGCTAATATCATCCCCATCAGATCCTGGGAGCCTCTTGCTTTCCTGGCATCTGGGACTTTTCTACTCCCAGTTCCCCACCCCCCATTGCTCCACACATCTGTTCAATTTCCTGACCCTCTGTACATCTCCTCCCATACCTGATCCTTCCTGACTTTTCTTTCTCTCCCTCCTCTTTTCCTCCCAAGTCCCTCTCACCCTCTACCTCCAGTGATTACTTCAGTGTAAGACATCAGTGGTGGCATTTCATTAAACTGCTACCATGATGTTACATAGCTTGATATGAGATCTTCTTATGCTTTCTGTTTCTCAGATGGATAAACCAGAAACATGCTCATATAACATATTCCTAGCATTAAAACTATAGTTAGAAGATATGAGGGGCTGCATTGAGATGTACCTCTTGACCTATCTGTGAGTACCATGAATTCTTACAGATATTCCACTGTACCTCAAAATATTGCTCTCAAATTCCCAAAAGCATTTTTCTTTCTAAACAGCTTCTATAAACTTAGAAATTTTAAGAAGTCTGCTGGGATCCCTTAAATAGATTGGCCAACTGACTGAGTCTATAAATAAACATATTTATAACTCAATATCAATATTAATATTAGTTTCTAAAAAAGATTTTTCATCTGCAGTAGCACCTTATAATTTTAAAAGAAAAAATGTTCTTTTGTATTGTAATAATCATTTCCATTTTCAATTCGGCTTGATTACTTGAAATGACAGATATATTTTTTTAGCTATTCCAAATATAAATAAACATCTGGTGCTAACTTACATTAACTAATTACCTGCATTTTTTAGATTTTATATTATGAGAAAACAGAAATCTTAACTCATCTGATGGCTGGAAAGGAGAAAATCCCATCAGAAATTTGAGTGTATGTGATGATTTTAACCATAAACTTTAGAAACAGGTTTCTATCAATCTTAAGATAGACTGAATGGTTTTTAGCAATGACAAAAATCACACATTGAACTATGGAGAGAATCATATACTGTCTCACAGAAGGTTCAACAGGGTCTTTTCAGAGGTCCAGAGGGTAACATTGATGTGATCATCTGTAAAAATGGTTGGTAAAATTCAGCACCAGTACTAGAGAGCCAACACGAAGTATCTCGTTCTTCTACCACCTACTAATAACTCTTCACAATCACTCTTCTCCCTACGAAATGGACTTAGTGTTCTAGCTAAAATACACAGAGTTGTTGCAAATTCTCCAATTCTCCATTATTTCTACGACCCAACTAAACCTTTCTCTAGGAGTAGTAAGCCCATCAATGTCCACCTAGCTGTTAAGAAAGTTGACTGGACTACAGGTGCCCTCTTCCTGTATTACCCTTACATTTGGCACTAGAAAGTGCAGAAGCCGTGCAAAGTCTTAACCCTAAACTATACTGGCTCATTTTATCTTCCTTACCAGTAACCTCTGCTTGTACTTCATGTTACCAGAAACTCATTTAATTTCATACTAGAATGTGGTTTCCCCCAATATTATTTCACTCCACGATGCTTAAAGCCTTTTGTATTTACCTCAAATTTTTGAAAACAGTACCATAGTTCCCACACTTCTTTATGGGAAAAACAAGACAAAGAAACTTACAAAGAAAAACAGTAAAGCCTCTATTGCTTAACTCTGTATCACCAGACATCTACAACTCTAATCTCCACACAAATCCATATTCTGCTCTTCTATAATCTCATCCACATGCATTCAGGTACTGACTTGGTCAGCATCATATGCAACTCTGATTGATGAATGATGTCAGCTGACATAGGACAAAAATGTTGAGGAGAGTGATTTGGAGAAATCTAGTCACCTGTCCCACAACTACTAAAGAGGCCACAATTCATGTTACTTTCTCTAAAACTCATGGCGTGTGTGCTCTCTAGTGTCATCTATCTACCTACTATCTCTCTGTCTGTCTGTCTGTCTATGTATCCATCCATTTACCTATATATCTATCATCATTCTATCTATGTATCTATCCATTTATCATTATTCTATCATCTATCTATTTTTCTTCTCGTTCCTAGAGAATATAATGTAACATTATCCCGCTTGTTCTTTTTTCTATGCTGTAACATGCCTAACTGATGGCCAAATTATTACATGTAAGCTCTAATTTGTTACTATTTTTAAATAGTATTATCTACTTTCTGTTGTAATTTGATTGATCAACTCAAGAGAGCTATGAAGTATGTCATTCCAACTCCAGTTCAGCGCGGATGTTCATTTGCTTCTGTATCACCAACACTCTTAACCATTTCACTTCCTAGTATTCTTTGTGCCTGTGCTTTTCTCTAAAATGTGTGTCAAACCAACTATATTCTTCCTGTCATATGGTTACCTTGCTACATGAAATGGACTAGTAAAAATTAGACCCTGTAGCATACAGTAACATTTGTATAGAGGTGTATGAAATGAAGCACAAATTCTTGACCAACAGGGCTGAGGACTGAAGATATGAGAGTATTGCAGAGAGAACTTTTCTTGTCTGATTTTCCCTAAATGGAACCAAAAGAGTCATGCATAGTGCAGCATATGAAATCTGTTACTGAAATTGTGAGCAAAACCACAGATGACTGAGAGATAGGACAGCTTAATAGGAAACCTATAAGGAGTGAATTCTTGCTGCTTAAACATCACCTACCTTGTTTCAGAAGAGCCTAGAGCATCAGTCAAAGTTGATAATTTAAGGAGAATCGCTGCTGCAGAGCCACACACAGCCTCTGGAGCTTTGCCTCTCTTACAGACGGACGGACGAATTAGCTAGACTCTGACACAGACATTTAACCCTAGCTCATACATGAATTGGTAAGCTGACAGCTATACAGAAGAGATGGGTGATTAAAAAGTTAGACTATTGAGTGACACTTATTCTCCCAAAGAGTATAAAACTTACTGAAACCAGAATTTCAAAAGAGCAGAATAATAGTGATGAACTGCTTAGAGGAACTAGACAGAGCGATTCTTCCCAGAGGCACCATTGCTCCAAGCACATCTCTAAGGCAAGTAACCTTCTGTGTATGTGTAGCATTTCAAATAGTTGCATTTTTATTAAAAATGCAGCTAATCAGCAATGTTTCCCACTAACTATAGTCTGGTAATCGTGTAACTAGCATGAAGTAGAATTATTTTCTTCTTTTTAGATAACAGAGAAAATAAGCTTAATTTTAAGAGCAAAGCAAATGCTAAGGAACAGGCACAGATCTGGATCTATGATTCCTAGAAGTCGTCATATTGTAGTTCTTATTTAGATCTCATCAGGGAGCAGCTATGCAAGAGGGAGAGGCCATGGTCTTCTGCTCAGCTGGACCTGTTGGCTTTAGCTGATGACAAGTTTTGCTGAAGCCTTTGCTGTCCTTGCAGGGAACCCCTGCTGTGGCATTGAATAAAGCTGTGCCAGGGGTGCATGGTTTTTCTGAGTTCCCTGAACCAGCACAGTAACTTAAGATTCACCGAAAACTACAAGGCTGAGCTTTAACAGTGCCTTTCTGGCCCTTTGTGCCCCAGCTCCTGCAAAGACTTGTATAGCACTTTCTTACCTGCACTGACACTCTTTTTAAAACTTACGGCTGCTTCTATTCCCCATCCAAGTCTCAGATAGATCAAATCAATCTATCTACCAAACTCTCTTTCTATAAGCCAGGCTTGTGACCCTCTTCAAAATTCTAAATTAATATAGCCTGTCTCATAGCATTCTTGGAATAAAAAGAAGCTCAGGAGAAAAGAAAACCAAAGGATTCAGAAGAGAAAAGAAGAAGTCACACATAGGGAGCCTTAAAAAGTCTAGGGATGAACGAGGCAATGAGAGAAATGAGTTCACTTTCAAGAAAAATTGAAAACACACTCCAAGATTCAAATATGGATCATTTGGTGCCATCAAAATTGCAATCATGTAGTTTCTAATATTTCATAGTCGTTCACCACACTGCTGTCCTCCACAGTCTCTGAAAATCAGCATGCACATTTGAAAGATATTCAATTGTGGGAAAAGTCTACTTAACTGACCATTTGGTCTTATTTTGTGATTGTTAGACTTGTTAGAAAACAAATTCAGCAGAACAGAAGCCACACCATCAATATTCGTCAATCCTTTAAAAGGCCTCCCATGGTCCCAGATGTCTCTTCCAGTGTCTCTGTGTGGTATGATCTTTTTGCTACACACCTGGGATCCAACCTTCCAAGTATTTCTTGATACGTTTTGTAAAGTGAGGTATGATGTGGAGGGAAGGGGTGCCTTGCAGGTCTGTGCCGAGGCACTACCCACCTGCCACAAAGTACCTGTCATATGACAGGTTGAAAATAAAATGAAGTTTATTTGGAGACATGGGAAGAAGGGTTAAGAAGGAAATACTGTCAAAGAAAGAGAGGGGATGGAAAAAGGACACACACATACACACAGAGGGAGGAGGGAGGGGGAGAGGGAAAGGGAAAGAGAGAGGGAGAAAGAGAGGGAGAGAACAGAAAAAAAGGGAGAGTAGAGAAAGAAGAGGCAGGCCTAGAACAGAGAGAGAGAGAGAGAGAGAGAGAGAGAGAGAGAGAGAGAAAAGAGGCCAGAAAGAGAGAAAGGGGTCAGAGAGTAAGAGAGAGCCTATTTATAGCAAGCCAGGGTCATGCTTGGCTGTTGCCAAATAACTGTTTGGCAGAGCCTAGCAAAAGAATTGCTAATATGCTAACACTTCTAAAACTAAATCCTTTTTTTTTTTTTTTGGTTCTTTTTTTTCGGAGCTGGGGACCGAACCCAGGGCCTTGCGCTTCCTAGGAAAGCGCTCTACCACTGAGCTAAATCCCCAACCCCCTAAAATTAAATCCTAGACAAGGTAATTTTCAGATGTAGAAGAAATGATAATTAACAAACTGGATACGCAACGAGGACCCTGCATTCTGCTGCCTACAGGAAACACACCTCAGAGACAAAGACAGACATTACCTCAGAGTGAAAGGCTGGAAAACAATTTTCCAAGCAAATGGTCAGAAGAAGCAAGCTGGAGTAGCAATTCTAATATCAAATAAAATCAATTTTCAATTAAAAGTCATCAAAAAAGATAAGGAAGGACACTTCATATTCATCAAAGGAAAAATCCACCAAGATGAACTCTCAATCCTAAATATCTATGCCCCAAATACAAGGGCACCTACATACATAAAAGAAACCTTACTAAAGCACAAAACATATATTGCACGTCACACAATAATAGTGGGAGATTTCAACACCCCACTCTCATCAATGGACAGATCATGGAAACAGAAATTGAACAGAGATGTAGACAGACTAAGAGAAGTCATGAGCCAAATGGACTTAATGGATATTTATAGAACATTCTATCCTAAAGCAAAAGGATATACCTTCTTCTCAGCTCCTCATGGTACTTTCTCCAAAATTGACCATATAATTGGTCAAAAAACGGGCCTCAACAGGTACAGAAAGATAGAAATAATCCCATGCGTGCTATCGGACCACCACGGCCTAAAACTGGTCTTCAATAACAATCAAGGAAGAATGCCCACATGTACTTGGAAATTGAACAATGCTCTACTCAATGATAACCTGGTCAAGGAAGAAATAAAGAAAGAAATTAAAGACTTTTTAGAATTTAATGAAAATGAAGGTACAACATACCCAAACTTATGGGACACAATGAAAGCTGTGCTAAGAGGAAAACTCATAGCGCTGAGTGCCTGCAGAAAGAAACAGGAAAGAGCATATGTCAGCAGCTTGACAGCACACCTAAAAGCTCTAGAACAAAAAGAAGCAAATACACCCAGGAGGAGTAGAAGGCAGGAAATAATCAAACTCAGAGCGGAAATCAACCAAGTAGAAACAAAAAGGACCATAGAAAGAATCAACAGAACCAAAAGTTGGTTCTTTGAGAAAATCAACAAGATAGATAAACCCTTAGCCAGACTAACGAGAGGACACAGAGAGTGCGTCCAAATTAACAAAATCAGAAATGAAAAGGGAGACATAACAACAGATTCAGAGGAAATTCAAAAAATCATCAGATCTTACTATAAAAACCTATATTCAACAAAACTTGAAAATCTTCAGGAAATGGATAATTTCCTAGACAGATACCAGGTACCGAAGTTAAATCAGGAACAGATAAACCAGTTAAACAACCCCATAACTCCTAAGGAAATAGAAGCAGTCATTAAAGGTCTCCCAACCAAAAAGAGCCCAGGTCCAGACGGGTTTAGTGCAGAATTCTACCAAACCTTCATAGAAGACCTCATACCAATATTATCCAAACTATTCCACAAAATTGAAACAGATGGATCACTACCGAATACCTTCTACGAAGCCACAATTACTCTTATACCTAAACCACACAAAGACACAACAAAGAAAGAGTACTTCAGACCAATTTCCCTTATGAATATCGATGCAAAAATACTCAACAAAATTCTGGCAAACCGAGTCCAAGAGCACATCAAAACAATCATCCACCATGACCAAGTAGGCTTCATCCCAGGCATGCAGGGATGGTTTAACGGAAAACCATCAACGTGATCCATTATATAAACAAACTGAAAGAACAAAACCACATGATCATTTCATTAGACGCTGAGAAAGCATTTGACAAAATTCAACACCCCTTCATGATAAAAGTCCTGGAAAGAATAGGAATTCAAGGCCCATACCTGAACATAGTAAAAGCCATATACAGCAAACCAGTTGCTAACATTAAACTAAATGGAGAGAAACTCGAAGCAATCCCACTAAAATCAGGGACTAGACAAGGCTGCCCACTCTCTCCCTACTTATTCAATATAGTTCTTGAAGTTCTAGCCAGAGCAATCAGACAACAAAAGGAGGTCAAGGGGATACAGATCGGAAAAGAAGAGGTCAAAATATCACTATTTGCAGATGATATGATAGTATATTTAAGTGATCCCAAAAGTTCCACCAGAGAACTACTAAAGCTGATAAACAACTTCAGCAAAGTGGCTGGGTATAAAATTAACTCAAATGAATCAGTAGACTTGCTCTACACAAAAGAGAAACAAGCCGAGAAAGAAATTAGGGAAACAACACCCTTCATAATAGACCCAAAGAATATAAAGTACCTCGGTGTGACTTTAACCAAGCAAGTAAAAGATCTGTACAATAAGAACTTCAAGACTCTGAAGAAAGAAATTGAAGAAGACCTCAGAAGATGGAAAGATCTCCCATGTTCATGGATTGGCAGGATTAATATAGTAAAAATGGCCATTTTACCAAAAGCGATCTACAGATTCAATGCAATCCCCAACAAAATACCAATCCAATTCTTCAAAGAGTTAGACAGAACAATTTGCAAATTCATCTGGAATAACAAAAAACCTAGGATAGCTAAAACTATCCTCAACAATAAAAGGACTTCAGGGGGAATCACTATCCCTGAACTCAAGCAGTATTACAGAGCAATAGTAATAAAAACTGCATGGTATTGGTACAGAGACAGACAGATAGACCAATGGAATAGAATTGAAGACCCAGAAATGAACCCACACACCTATGGGCACTTGATTTTTGACAAAGGAGCCAAAACCATCAAATGGAAAAAAGATAGCATTTTCAGCAAATGGTGCTGGTTCAACTGGAGGTCAACATGTAGAAGAATGCAGATTGATCCATGCTTATCACCCTGTACAAAGCTTAAGTCCAAGTGGATCAAGGACCTCTACATCAAACCAGACACACTCAAACTAATAGAAGAAAAACTAGGGAAGCATCTGGAACACATGGGCACTGGAAAAAATTTCCTAAACAAAACACCAATGGCTTATGCTCTAAGATCAAGAATCGACAAATGGGATCTCATAAAACTACAAAGCTTCTGTAAGGCAAAGGACACGGTGGTTAGGACAAAACGGCAACCAACAAATTGGGAAAAGATCTTTACCAATCCTACAACAGATAGAGGCCTTATATCCAAAATATACAAAGAACTCAAGAAGTTAGACTGCAGGGAAACAAATAACCCTATTAAAAAATGGGGTTCAGAGCTAAACAAAGAATTCACAGCTGAGGAATGACGAATGGCTGAGAAACACCTAAAGAAATGTTCAACATCTTTAGTCATAAGGGAAATGCAAATCAAAACAACCCTGAGATTTCACCTCACACCAGTGAGAATGGCTAAGATCCAAAACTCAGGGGACAACAGATGGTGGCGAGGATGTGGAGGAAGAGGAACACTCCTCCATTGTTGGTGGGATTGCAAACTGGTACAACCATTCTGGAAATCAGTCTGGAGAATCCTCAGAAAATTGGACATTGAACTGCCTGAGGATCCAGCTATACCTCTCTTGGGCATATACCCAAAAGATGCCCCAACATATAAAAAAGACACGTGCTCCACTATGTTCATTGCAGCCTTATTTATAATAGCCAGAAGCTGGAAAGAACCCAGATACCCTTCAACAGAGGAATGGATACAGAAAATGTGGTACATCTACACAATGGAATATTACTCAGCTATCAAAAACAATGACTTTATGAAATTCGTAGGCAAATGGTTGGAACTGGAAAACATCATCCTGAGTGAGCTAACCCAATCACAGAAAGACATACATGGTATGCACTCATTGATAAGTGGCTATTAGCCGAAATGCTTGAATTACCCTAGATGCCTAGAGCAAATGAAACTCAAGACGGATGATCAAAATGTGAATGCTTCACTCCTTCTTTAAAACGGGAACAAGAATACCCTTGGCAGGGAAGAGAGAGGCAAAGATTAAAACAGATACTGAAGGAACACCCATTCAGAGTCTGCCCCACATGTGGCCCATACATATATAGCCACCCAATTAGACAAGATGGATGAAGCAAAGAAGTGCAGACCGACAGGAGCCGGATGTAGATCGCTCCTAAGAGACACAGCCAGAATACAGCAAATACAGAGGCGAATGCCAGCAGCAAACCACTGAACTGAGAATAGGACCCCCGTTGAAGGAATCAGAGAAAGAACTGGAATAGCTTGAAGGGGCTCGAGACCCCATATGTACAACAATGCCAAGCAACCAGAGCTTCCAGGGACTAAGCCACTACCTAAAGACTATACATGGACTGACCCTGGACTCTGACCTCATAGGAAGCAATGAATATCCTAGTAAGAGCACCAGTGGAAGGGGAAGCCCTGGGTCCTGCTAAGACTGAACCCCCAGTGAACTAGACTGGTGGGGGGAGGGCGGCAATGGGGGGAGGGTTGGGAGGGGAACACCCATAAGGAAGGGGAGGGGGGAGGGGGATGTTTGCCCGGATACCGGGAAAGGGAATAACACTTGAAATGTATATAAGAAATACTCAAGTTAATTAAAAAAAATATATATATATATATATAAAAATGATAAAACGTATATAGTAACTAATTGTGATTTTTTTCATAACTTCACTTTGCTTTAAGGAGAATGACAATGATGTTGACATGAGAACTTGATGATGAATACATTTCTACTTGAAATGCATCTGTCAGCAGGTGTGTATCCTGATTCTAACATAGCTTCTCCCTGCTCCTGTTCCTGCCTGGTTCTCCATATTCCACCAATAAGAAACACTTCAGTAGGCAGGACAATAGCAGAATGAGCAGTTGAAATACAATGCAGTTTCCACCAAGTCTCATGTAGACCGTGAAATAGATATAATCCATATGTTGATGAATGGAAGTACGTAGGCCCTTATCTATGAGTTCTCAGGTCAGATAATGGAGAGTATAGTGTTGTGGATATCTTGGACACCCCTTAGAGAGCAGGTCAGGAGTGGGGCCCATTCCTAAGCAAATCAGGCTTGGTTCTACTAAACTCCATAGAAACGAAAGCCTTGTCATGATCAAGCGATTCAGGTTTCTTTTTTCCTTCCAAAAAACTGGCTTCCCTGAGATGGTTTGACTGGCAGCCTGCTAATATAGCTGATAGGCTTGGAAGGCTCCTAGGCCTGCTGCAGGATTCAGTCTTTGTTCTCCCCACTTTGCTGATTGGAGCTATATGGGCTGTCCCTGACATCTCAATGACTGAAGTGTCATCCTAAACAGGCCCTCAGTTGTTTATGCTTGTAACTCACTGACAAAGACCCTGCTCTCCACCTCCTCTGCATCCTGAGACCACGACAGCCAATCAGGGGCAGGGGACCATACTTAGCCACCAATGTGACCAGTCACTCGTAGCTTTTTTTAAGAAACCCTAAGCAAGGCAGTTTTCCATGAGATAGGAAAGCATCAACATCGAAAAAACAACCAGTTGATGTGATCTGGAGCAAGCTTAGCCTTGAGAAAAGACATAAGAAAGCCATTTTCAGGCAACTGGTGCAGTTTCTATGTACTTATTACAGATTGCTCCTTAGAAATGGCTTTTAGTAGGAAAGACATCAGATTTTTACCTTCAGGACCAGGTCTGATATATCTGGCTTGATCCTAAATCTTAAAGACATTTAATGCCAGGGTCCATAAACTGTAAAATTGTCAATAATATTTCCCTTTAATATAAATAAAATTAGACTAATCAAACTATCATTAATTTTCAGACAAGTAGGATTTATGCAAACCTACTTAATTTGAAATATATATATAGAGAGATCATAATATCTATATCATAATATTTATAAATATGTATATATTTATATACATATATATATATATATATATATAAATCAGGCCTATAAAATCCAAGATACACCTCTTTCAAGAAATAGTTGTGTCTTAAATAAGGTATGAAGCATAGTTTATTGTTCTCAACTCTGGCCATGGCTGACAATAACTCTACAATGCTCAGGAAAGAGTAGATTTAGCTTGTCTGCTGTAGCATTCTGGTTTCACATAGAAGTCTTTCCTTATTTGTGCAGCCAAAGGTAGAGTGGAAAATCAACATTAAAAAGAGTCAGGAGGCTCAAAAAGCATCCCTGAGTTGCCCTTTTGTTAGAATAGATTGCCTAAGTCATGTCGCTATAAATGTATTTGTATTTACATCCATGCATATATGTAACAATAATAACTAAAAAAGCAGAGAGAGAGAGAGAAAGAGAGCATGGGGGTCATAGGAGGAGTTGGAGTGGGGAGAGTATGGGATAAAATTAACTATAGCCTGTGTATGAAATTCTCAAAAATATAATAAAAGAAATGCTTAAAAAGCATGGATTTGTATGAGTGCTTAAGAAGATGATTAAATTTCCACCCTTACAATGGGAAAATATCATCCTGAGTGAGGTAACCCAATCACAGAAAAACACACATGGTATGCACTTATTGATAAGTGGCTATTAGCCCAAATGCTTGAATTACCCTAGATGCCTAGAACAAATGAAACTCAAGACGGATGATCAAAATGTGAATGCTTCACTCCTTCTTTAAAAGGGGAACAAGAATACCCTTGGCAGGGAATAGAGAGGCAAAGATTAAAACAGACACAGAAGGAACACCCATTCAGAGCCTGCCCCACATGTGGCCCATACATATACAGCCACCCTATTAGACAAGATGGATGAAGCAAAGAAGTGCAGACCGACAGGAGCCGGATGTAGATCGCTCCTGAGAGACACAGCCAGAATACAGCAAATACAGAGGCGAATGCCAGCAGCAAACCACTGAACTGAGAATAGGTCCCCCGTTGAAGGAATCAGAGAAAGAACTGGAAGAGCTTGAAGGGGCTCGAGACCCCAAAAGTACAACAATGCCAAGCAACCAGAGCTTCCAGGGACTAAGCCACTACCTAAAGACTATACATGGACTGACCCTGGACTCTGACCTCATAGGTAGCAATGAATATCCTAGTAAGAGCACCAGTGGAAGGGGAAGCCCTGGGTCCTGCTAAGACTGAACCCCCAGTGAACTAGTCTATGGGGGGAGGGCGGCAATGGGGGGAGGGTTGGGAGGGGAACACCCATAAGGAAGGGGAGGGGGGAGGGGGATGTTTGCCCGGAAACCGGGAAAGGGAATAACACTCGAAATGTATATAAGAAATACTCAAGTTAATTAAAAAAAAAATTTTCCATCCTTACGAAGTTTTTGTGAAATAAGATTGTGTTAACCATTTCATATCTCATTTATTTTAAGAATATGATACATTTTATTTTTGCATTTTACTTTTAAAACAATTATTTCATTTACTTTTTTAAATCAAAATCCCAATGGATACATCTACAATGAAACTTCCATCCATACAGCTTGGGAATATCGCAGGAGATGGGGATGAAAAGTCGTAAGGGCCAGGGGATGAAGAAGATTGCTGAGAGATCATGTCTGCTAGGAATATCAGAAGCTATGCCCGTCAAACCTCAGCAAAATGACTGCTTAAATATCAGATGAAGAAGAACATCAAACATGCTAGTGGAGACAGAGCAAGCCCAAAAGGCCTCCACCCTACGCAAATAATTACTTTTTAAAAAGGTCAGAGCAATCAATTTTGAAGGCAGGCTCCGGGGTTTGTTGTGGTTGTTGTTTTGTTTGCTTTTATTCTGTTTTGTTATTATTTTATTTTAGCAGTTCCTTTCTAGTTGTCCTTGATATTTAGAATCTAAAAGTTTAAGAGAGCATGACATGGGAGATCTCATGTGTAATCTCTGCACGTAAAAACTAAACCCAGAACATTTTCAGAAATCTGGAGCAAGTCAAGGCTACCTTGAGAGTTCCAGGTACGCCTCAGGACAGTTTGAGACTATATAGTGTGGCTGTGTGTGTGTGTGTGTGTGTGTGTGTGTGTGTGTGTGTGTGTTTCATAGTCTTACTCTCTCTCAGAGTATAGGCACTCCCAAAATGTTCTCAATGTCTCAACTATCTGCATGGGACACTTTATTTCATATATCAAAAGTCTTTATGCAGTGCAAGTGGATGAAAGCTGATATCTAAAATATCCTGACCAACTCTTTCCTTTTTCAATGCCAAATGCTAAAGGACTATAAGAGGGCTTATAGACAGTATTATTTTTAATCAAAACTTGAATGCTATTGATCACCCTTGAAATTAATGTCAGAGCTCTGAAAGGAGAAATGTAGCAATATATTTGTATATACAATATATACTATACATTATATATACATTGACTGAAATACATAAAGAGGCACCATGCCACGATATCGCAGGCCACTCTCTGGCCCCAGAAGTCTCACTGCCCCCATGGCTAGCCCCATGCAGTGACTGACCATCTATCTCATGGTTCTCTTGCTGTGGATTCTAAACACATTCCCAGACATCTGCCCCCTGTGGTTATCTGGTTAGCTGTCACAAATCCCCAAAATCAGGTAAAATCAAAACTCTAGAGGCTTATAATTTATCACTCTGATTTATATTAGTAAATTCTCAACCCACAAAACACTGGCCCAGTGAACTCAAAACTGAATTGATATAAACACAAGCTACACACCTCGATGTGGCAAATGCACCCTACTTATTATTTCACCATCTATCTAAGAAATCCCCAATACTTATGGCTCCCAGGACTGTGTGGTTCTGGCTCCCCTTCCTCTCCTATAGGTTCCATCTTGTCTCCTCCTCTCTGTCTCTTCTTCTGTCTCTCTGTATTCATCTCTAAAACTCTCAGCCTGCCTTCCATTTCCACTGCCCTATCACAAGCTCTCGCCTCATCTTATGCCTACCCTCGCCTGAGTAACACAATACACACACACACACACACACACACACACA
Source organism: Rattus norvegicus (assembly GCF_021556685.1). Taxonomy (NCBI): domain Eukaryota; kingdom Metazoa; phylum Chordata; class Mammalia; order Rodentia; family Muridae; genus Rattus; species Rattus norvegicus. The sequence goes on from NC_141547.1 coordinate 38,821,937, forward strand.
CACACACACACACACTTTTCTAACCCTAGATATTTTAGGTAATGGAATTTCATACAAGTAATATCATATGTGAACTCTGCCTCCCTGCTGCATCTAGCAAACTCAAGGAGTAGATGAATCATCACTGCTCCGTCAACAACAGACAAGCTCTCCATACTATCTCCCCGTTGGTCAGCTAAAGATGTTCACTAGCAATGAGAGTCTATGATTTTTAGAACTCCTTTTTCTATTCATAATGTAAGGCACCACAAAACTAGGGATCAGGCAGGAGAAGATTAAATTGTAAAATATGGAGCTGAATATTTGGAAATTGAATACTTTGAGAAATAGAGAAGTGTTTTGATTTTAATAGGAATAAAATTAACAAAGAGGTAGTTGTTTAATAATAGTAACTCCTCACTCAAAAGTAAGTAGAGAAAATACATGCAGAAGAAATATAAATATTGGTTAAAAATACAATGACTATTTAAATTTAAAAGACTGAAACCTAAGCCAGACATAAGAAAAAGAGACTACTCTGTGTCAATTAGAGATGAAAATAAATCTAGGAAGGCTGACACCATTTTGAGATGTTAGCACCAAAATGAAAAAAGGTATGCTTTAAAATGCCTGAAAAGAAAATTCGGACTAGAAACAAAGGAAAAAATGCTGAATGGGATCAAGTTTCTCAGCAGCAAAACTGAATGCTGGGAGACTCTGGTCTTTCTGAGGGAAACTTAATTTGAATCTGGGATTCTATTGCCTGACATCAACCAAACGTAAAGAGGAACATAAAGACTTCATATTAATGGGTCCAACCTCATAGGTAGCAATGAATAGCCTAGTAAGCACCAGTGGAAGGGGAAGCCTTTGGTTCTGCCAAAACTGAACCCCCAGTGAATGTGACTGTTGTGGGGAGGGCGGTAATTGGTGGAGGATGGGGAGGGGAACACCCATAGAGAAGGGGAGAGGAAGAGGGAGGGGTTAGGGGGATGTTGGCCTGGAAACTGGAAAAGGGAATAACAATCAAAATGTAAATAAGAAATACCCAATTTAATAAAGATGGAAAAAAAAACACGCTGAAACAAGGAAGCACATGAAAAAAAGAAAAAAAAAAAGAATTATCTCCACATTGACATTCTTCATAAAATGAAGTTACTCAAGTATATGTCACTGGAAGTTGAAAAGGAAATAAAAGAAAGTAAATTGAATGATTTAGAACTTTACAGAAAAGTCCTTGGCCTGCCAATCAATTCAAAACCGAAAATCTGAAGGTGTTATTAAAAATCTCCTTAAGGGAAAAATGTGTATTATTCAATGGTCAAGATGATTAATATCTTTAAATGGCTTAGTAATACGATTAAGTTCACAGGGTATTTTTGTGTTTCTAAAGAAGAAACAGAATTGGATACTATTTGGAGAACAAAAGCCTCCATAAGAAACCACAGACTTCATACTGACACAGTAAAATGTAGTGTGATTAAGAACTCTTCTCTTGTTTAGCACAGCCTCAATTATGAAGGATTATGTGTTCTTGTCAATGGATCCCCTTACAGTACTTTGAGCTGAAATGAAACTCATCTTGTTTAATATTGTTTAGGCATAATAGTCAACAGTTTTATGTAATGCCTATGTTTTATGCGGCTTATTCGTTTTTAACTTTTTAAACTAAACACCTCATTCAAGAAAGACAAAAGCAAATTTGTCGAAATGAAACAGAAGAGACATTGACAAAATCAAACAATTCTGTGGACCACAGATCTTAGAAAAGGCATGAAAAGTTACAGAAGGAAACATTTCCTTGCCTCATACAATGTAAGGTCCATGGTCTCTCCTAAGTGATATACACATGGAATAATTAGTTTAAAAATATTATTTGGGCTGGAGAGATGGCTCAGCGTTTAAGAGCATTAACTGATCTTCCAGAGGTCCTGAGTTCAATTCCCAATAACCACATGGTAGCTCACAACCATCTGTAATGGGAACCAATTCTTCTTCTGGTGTTCTGAAGACAACTACAGTGCACTCATATAAAATAAATAAATATTTAAAAAAGAATATTATTAAAAGTCATAAATGTGAAAATGAAAAACGTATTAAAATTTAATCTAGAATGGGGAGAAAGTGAATGCATGATCTATAATCTTTGGAGATAGATAGTAAATATTGCCTAAAAGATAAATCTGGACATAAAAATAAAGGGATTTAATTGATTGTCCAAACAATCACTGCATAAGAACTGAACAAAATGTCTTCATGGACTTGCAAGTATAGATCTCAGTGACGGGAAAACAGAGGGAGGCAGACACATTTGGTTTGTTTCACTCTTTTTAAAGCTCCTTGAAGTGAAAAGCCTTGAGCTCTCATGGATTTCTCATCCCCTCTTCTGCAATGATCCCTGAGCCTTGGAAAAAGTGGATGCGGTAGTCTGCAATATTCCATTTCTTTGATTGCTTATTGAGGTGCCAAGGTCTTCAGTACATTGCCATAGTAACTTCTCCCCCATGACTCTGGTAGCCTTGGTATGCACTGAGGAAATCACTACACAGCAGGTTTTAAACAGAATTTTTGCAAAAACACTTTTAATTAAAGCCAATCTGAGGAAGTCTCATAAGTGAAGGAGGACTGTAGCGAGTAAATAGAGAAAGGCTGTCTTACAAAGCTGCAAATTTTCAGCTAAATAACACCCATTCAGTGTTTTGTTTAAGGTAGTGCTCGTGAGGAATGAAGAGTGGATATTGACTAGGAACTAAGTTATGTGTTCAAGGAACAGCCTAGGTCTACTTGATCATGTAGAGTAGAATGTAACAAGGGTAGACAATATTAATCACCAGTCTAAGCAAAAGCCAGGACTTACTGTGAATAATGTTAGAAAAATAAGCCTGGAATGTCGGGATCATCAGAGCTTTCTTTCTATTTCAGGGTTAGAGTGCAAATGTTCCATAGCACAGGGTTTCCATCGACATAATACACTCAGGCAGTGCCTTGCAGTAACCATAGTGATGCTACTACACCCAGGCAGTGCCTAGCAGTAACTATATAGATACTATACTAGGCAGTACCTAACAGTAACCATAGAGATACACACTCTGGCAGTGCCTCCCAGCAACTATAAGGATAGAAATGTCTGCACACCCATGGTGGAAATACCACGAGCAAATGATTCCAGCACAGAAGACCCACAGATGCACAACGGAAACACGCAACAACAGCTGCTGTAGAGAAATGCATTAGGCAGAGAAGCCAGGACACAGGGCTACCACAAGGCAAACGCTACCTGGTATGCTGATGGTGGAACCGCCGAGTCTTCGCAATCCCACTGCCATCCCAAAATATCTACAGGCACATAATGTGATCGAAGATAGCAGTAGAAGTCTGAAGGTGAGAGCATCAAGATAAAGATTCTTTGCAGCCTGTTAATTTCTAGACTGTTGAAGTTATCTTCTCCTTGCTTTCATATCTTTTTCTTTTGGAATGTGAGTGTCTATCTGATGCCTGTACCAACACCTACTTTTGGAGGCACATAATATGTTTAATTTCACAAGTTCCTAGCTACAATGGTGTTCAACTTTGGATGAATGTACGTTCACATTCATTTGGATAAATTATAGTTTAGACCTGTTAGCTAAGAGTTTGGAGCTATTGAAATGGGAACAATTTTGCTGTGTGTACAAAAGAGTCACGGATTTGGGGAGCAGGGATAGCATTCTATGGCCTAGATGTCTGTTTTATTCAAAATTCACAGATTGAAAGCTGTGGTAGTTACTTTTCTCACTGCTGGAAACAAATGCCTGGCAAGAAGCATGGTAGCACAAAACTTGGAGCTAGTCACATGCCATCTGCAGTCAAGAGGCAGACTAGACAAGAAGTCAACTGGACCATCAGCGTCAAGGCATACCCATTTTCTTCAGTAAGTCTCTACCTTCTAAAGGTTCACAAACTTCTGGAACAGCATCACTAGCAAGAGAGCAACTATTCAACACCCTTGGGTTCAAATGTGCATTTAAATAGCAGCAAAAGTTACGTCTTGATGTGATGCTCTTTGGATATGGAGCCTTTCAAGACAATTAAACAATTTATAAACTGAATTTGTTTCCTTATTAAAGAAGAACAAAAAATCTGTTATGTCCCCTTTACCAATATGAGAACCGGGCAACCAATTACTCAGTAGACATCAGATGCATTGAAGTCTTTTTCTTAGGCCTACCATTTTAAGAACTGTGAACATTAAGTTTTTGTTGTTTACAAGCAACTCTACTGAGAATAGTTCACTAAAACCAAGAACACCATTTGAAGGAGAACCCCAGGTACCTTTCAAACTTCAACATTAACTTCCCAGCCACAAAGTGAAATACTGGGGAACTAGATCACACAAGTTCACTATTTTAGGGCATATGGCCACTGTAGTTTTCCATGGTCTGTGCAGTACTCCATACCTGTGTGATTATGGAAAGGACTAACTGGACATAGTGAGTTATCAAAAAAAAGTGTTGCTAAGTTGCAGGAGGCTCTGTTGATGAAATATGAGGAGATTTGGAAGGGTGGTTATATACACAGAGGAAGTGAATTAGCTGTTAGTACATAAAAGAAGAAATTATCTCAAATATCACATCACCACAAAGATTAAAAACAAATAGCAAACATCAAAAGATCGTAATATTTGCTTAAGCATTTGACATTCACTTCACATCTTTAATTTCAAAATTCTAGTCATTTCATAATCTGGCCTAGATAGCATTTTATATCTATCTATCTATCTATCTATCTATCTATCTATCTATCTATCTATCTATCTATCTACACACACACACACACATACACACACACACACACACATATATTGGCTCATAGCATCCTGTAACTCAAAATCCTCACAGTCCAATACCTTTGGCTGCTATAGGTAATTGAAAACACATGTAAAACAGACACATATATCACATAACTAAAATTATAACTATCTTAAAATTTCTTACAGAGTATATGTCTTCCTGAACCCTAAATGAGTGTTAGTATTTACAATTAATATAATAAAATGTTAATAAAAGATGTATGTAAATTAACTTATATTAATATATAATACATGTGGAATAAACGTGGATTTTTGCTTAACTTCACAATTATATGTGTATATTTACTTAACAGATACCTATTGTGCCTTTTTCTTTAATTGTCTATGTAAATACATGCTACATACCTTATTTAGTGTTCATAAAATTATCTCTAGGACATCATATTGGATAAATCCATAATCATCACCTCGTTAGATGAACATGTCCTTGATATAATGTTTATGTACACACATTTAGACACAAATATGTTGGTTGTCTTTTAGAATTTTCAACCTTTCCTTCTCTATTCATTTTCAGGTAGCATTTGTCATATGCATTCTCATGAGTCTAATATAGTCTTCCAATCTAATATATTCTTTACCTATACCTATTTTGCTCAAATTGAGAAAAAAAGGAGCCTGGGTTTAAATGTGTTATTTGAAGTTCATATCCACTGAGAAACTGGGGCTGTGGTTTTATTTGGGTAAAGAGACTATGCACATATAACCAGTGAAGGTAAAATCAGATAATACTGGATTACGGCACACCAAAAGTCCACTGACTAGCAAGCATTAACAAGAGTGAAAAATAAACTATTCTAGGTCATAAAGAAGAAAAGTACTTCACAACAGCACATAACCACAAAGAGCAAAAATGAACAATGGACAATGAAAGATTCATTTGTTCAAGCATTTGTCTTTATTGACATTCACTTCATATCTTTAATGTCATATTTTCTATTCTACCACAGGAGTTGAAGAGTTGCTATAAAGAAATTGTCTTTACATGGGGGAAGAGAATACTTAAAGATGGATGAAAGAAAGGTCTGATGCAATGTATATCTAGGATCATGAGGTATTGTTGGGAGCCACCCAACACTAGAAGAAAAACAAAGAGTGGTGTTTGCTTTACAGCTACAATGGGAAAATATAACACTGCCAATATTGTGACTTATTGACTTATTGCCTGCAGGACAAAGTAAATACAATTGTGTCATTTAAGGGTACCAGATAAAGTACTATGTCATGACAGCCAAAGTCACTGACATAAACTTTAGAGAAACTGTATTATAAAGGATCACTTAAATGGATGAGGGGAATTATGGTGGCTAAATGCAGGTTAAATGTGCCTGTCTTCAAATTTGAGTTAAAAATCCTTTTCTAAAAAGAGCTCATGTGAAGCTTTGAAGATATTTTAGTAGCCTTAAAACTTGTAGGTGTCTTTCTGGGCCCCAGTTAGAAGCAAAAGGATGGAAAGGCTATTATCAGGAGAGCATGGGTGGCCTGGAAATTAAGGCCCCCTGCTTTGCCTGGTAATAACCTAGCCAGTCCCTGCCATCTCTTGAATCAGAGGAGGTAAAAAATGTGTGATTTCACCCGAGAATCTCATTATTTGGACCAAAAGCAGGTGTTAATCCAAGGTCAGTGCCACAACAGAGAAAATAGATTGTTCCCAGTTGGAGTCTCCAAGTATCGTGCATCAATGTGAGCCAAAGGTCCACAGCACCACTCTCTTGAATGCTGTTTACCAGCAACAGCAGATTAGGTTATAAGAGTTAGTGGCGGGCGTGCTCTTGGTAAGCCCAGGGAGAAAGATGCTTGCTTTGACAGACTGGAACAAACTGTGCTGGGTGTTCTCTGTACCTTGCAGCTGGTGATTAGAAATTTACAAAGCAGAGAAGTAGAGGGGCACCAGGGCCTTGTCTGCAGGATCTGGATATAATTTGACTTCTCTCTATGAAAATAACCAACCTCCCTTGCTTCCTGAAATTCTTCTGTTTGATGAGTAATAGCCCCACAAGGCAACGTGTTAATGCAAAATTAAATTTATCCCACAGTAGGAAAAAGTCAGAGCAAGATAGTGGTTTTCAAATTACATGCCTAATGGAAATTCTAGGACTATAGTATAATCTCTTCACTCCCTCTTCGCCTTCCCTTCTTATTTAGGGCAACAATCAAGTAAATTGTCTCAACCATGCAAGTTTCATGAAACATATTTTAAAATCGAACACTCTCAGATTTTATTGACAGTCTCTTCTTGGGCTTGGTAGAACATCTTCCTAACACCAGGACATTCAGGGACAAAGTGTTCACAGGTTCTTCTTTTCATTGAACATAAAGATAACTCTTTTTAAGAATGTCTTCTTCTATTTACTATTTTGGTCTGTTCTTGTTCTCTTGCAGTGCATAACTGTTTCTGCCATCCAAAATGTTTTGTAGATTTGATAGCCTTAGGAAGCAGGGACTTGGAGGATGAACGTTAGGAAAGCACAGTAGTCTTCATGTAGGACATTAATACACAGATACATGCTCTACCCCCAGAAAGCTGCCCCAGGCTCCTTGGCCATGTAATGACACAAGAAGTCATTAATTTCGAATTGGATAACAAGCACACATTAGACAAGGATCAGCATACCAGTTTTCTCAGAGCTGTGAATCATGCATTTCTGTTTTCTGTAATATGTCTATGGTAACTTGTTGCAAAATGTACTCGGACATCTTCATTAAATGCTTTTAAGAATTAGAATTTTTTTTTTAACAGAGACTGTTTTTATTTCTGTGTCTGGCTTACCTCTTTTAATATAACACTTTTTTATATATATAATGTTTTTACACCTCTGTTGTCTCAGTAGAAAAGCAATATATTTTATGCTTTAAATTAGTGGCAAGGCAGAAAATGTATTTTTTTCTTGTAGAATAGTATCATGAGACGTCTTAGCCTCTTTAATCAAATGGCTTAATCCATTTACTGTACACTCTTCAGAGACAGTTTTTTTATTAACTTGAGTATTTCTTATTTACATTTCGAGTGTTATTCCCTTTCCTGGTCTCCAGGCAAACATCACCCTAATCCCTCCCGCTCCCCTTCTTTATGGGTGTTCCCCTCCCCATCCTCCCCCCATTGCCACCCTCTCCCCAACAATCTCTTTCACTGGGGGTTCAGTCATAGCAGGACAAAGGGCTTCCCCTTCCACTGGTGATCTTACTAGGATATTCATTGCTACCTATGAGGTCAGAGTCCAGGGTCAGTCCATGTATATTCTTTAGGTAGTGGCTTAGTCCCTGGAAGCTCTCGTTGCTTGGCATTGTTGTTCATAAGGGGTCTCGAGCCCCTTCAAGCTCCTCCAGTTCTTTCTCTGATTCTTTAAACGGGGGTCCTATACTCAGTTCAGTGGTTTGCTGCTGGCATTCGCCTCTGTGTTTGCTGTATTCTGGTGGTGTCTCTCAGGAGCGATCTACATCCGGCTCCTGTCGGCCTGCACTTCTTTGCTTCATCCATCTTGTCTAATTGGGTGGCTGTATATGTATGGGCCACATGTGGGGCAGGCTCTGAATGGGTGTTCCTTCTGTGTCTGTTTTAATCTTTGCCTCTCTATTCCCTGCCAAGGGTATTCTTGTTCCCCTTTTAAAGAAGGAGTGAAGCATTCATATTTTGATCATCCGTCTTAAGTTTCATATATTCTATGCATCTAGGGTATTTCAAGCATTTGGGCTAGTAGCCACTTATCAATGAGTACATACCATGTGTGTTTTTCTGTGATTGGGTTACCTCACTCAGGATGATATTTTCCAGTTCCAAACATTTGTCTATGAATTTCATAAAGGCATTGTTTTTGATAGCTGAGTAATTACCATTGTGTAGATGTACCACATTTTCTGTATCCATTCCTCTGTTGAAGGGCATCTGGGTTCTTTCCAGCTTCTGGCTATTATTAATAAGGCTGCTATGAACATACTGTAGCATGTCTTTTTTTTTTTATTAACTTGAGTATTTCTTATATACATTTCAAGTGTTATTCCCTTTCCCGGTTTCCGGACAAACATCACCCTCCCCCCTCCCCTTCCTTATGGGTGTTCCCCTCCCAAACCTCCCCCCATTGCCACCCTCCCCGCATAGTCTAGTTCACTGGGGGTTCAGTCTTAGCAGGACCCAGGGCTTCCCCTTCCACTGGTGCTCTTACTAGGATATTCATTGCTACCTATGGGGACAGAGTCCAGGGTCAGTCCATGTATAGTCTTTAGGTAGTGGCTTAGTCCCTGGAAGCTCTGGTTGCTTGACATTGTTGTACTTTTGGGGTCTCGAGCACCTTCAAGCTCTTCCAGTTCTTTCTCTGATTCCTTCAATGGGGGACCTATTCTCAGTTCAGTGGTTTGCTGCTGGCATTCGCCTCTGTATTTGCTGTATTCTGGCTGTGTCTCTCAGGAGCGATCTACATCCGGCTCCTGTCGGTCTGCACTTCTTTGCTTCATCCATCTTGTCTAATTGGGTGGCTGTATATGTATGGGCCACCTGTGGGGCAGGCTCTGAATGGGTGTTCCTTCAGTCTCTGTTTTAATCTTTGCCTCTCCCTTCCCTGCTAAGGGTATTCTTTTTCCTCATTTAAAGAAGGAGTGAAGCATTCACATTTTGATCATCCGTCTTGAGTTTCCTTTGTTCTAGGGATCTAGGGTAATTCAAGCATTTGGGCTAATAGCCACTTATCAATGAGTGCATACCATGTATGTCTTTCTGTGAGTGGATTAGCTCACTCAGGATGATATTTTCCAGTTCCAACCATTTGCCTACGAATTTCATAAACTCGTTGTTTTTGATAGCTGAGTAATATTCCATTGTGTAGATGTACCATATTTTCTGTATCCATTCCTCTGTTGAAGGGCATCTGGGTTCTTTCCAGTTTCTGGCTATTATAAATAAGGCTGCGATGAACATAGTGGAGCACGTGTCTCTTTTATATGTCCTGTAGGCAGCAGAATGCAGGGTCCTCGTTGCGTATCCAGTTTGTTAATCTATGTCTTTTTATTGGGGAGTTGAGGCCATTGATATTGAGAGATATTAAGGAATGGTGATTATTGCTTCCCGTTATATTCATATTTGGAAGTGAGGTTATGATTGTGTGCTTTCATTCTCTTTGTTTTGTTGCCAAGATGATTAGTTTCTTGCTTCTAGGGTATAGCTTGCCTCCTTATGTTGGGCTTTACCCTTTATTATCCTTTGTAGTGCTGGATTTGTAGAAAGATATTGTGTAAATTTGGTTTTGTCATGGAATATCTTGGTTTCTCCATCTATGTTGATTGAGAGTTTTGCAGGATACAGTAACCTGGGCTGGCATTTGTGTTCTCTTAGGGTCTGTATGACATCTGTCCAGGATCTTCTGGCCTTCATAGTTTCTGGCGAAAAGTCTGGTGTGATTCTGATAGGTCTCCCTTTATATGTTATTTGACCTTTTTCCCTTACTGCTTTTAATATTCTTTCTTTATTTTGTGCGTTTGGTGTTTTGACAATTATGTGACGGGAGGTGTTTCTTTTCTGGTCCAATCTATTTGGAGTTCTGTAGGCTTCTTGTATGCCTATGGGTATCTCTTTTTTTAGGTTAGGGAAGTTTTCTTCTATGATTTTGTTGAAGATATTTACTGGTCCTTTGAGCTGGGAGTCTTCACTCTCTTCTATACCTATTATCCTTAGGTTTGATCTTCTCATTGAGTCCTGGATTTCCTGTATGTTTTGGACCAGTAGCTTTTTCCGCTTTACATTATCTTTGACAGTTGAGTCAATGATTTCTATGGAATCTTCTGCTCCCGAGATTCTCTCTTCCATCTCTTGAATTCTGTTGGTGAAGCTTGTATCTACAGCTCCTTGTCTTTTCTTTTGATTTTCTATGTCCAGGGTTGTTTCCATGTGTTCTTTCTTGATTGCTTCTATTTCCATTTTTAATTCCTTCAACTGTTTGATTGTGTTTTCCTGGAATTCTTTCAGGGATTTTTGCGATTCCTCTCTGTAGGCTTCTACTTGTTCTCTAAGGGAGTTCTTTATGTCTTTCTTGAAGTCCTCCAGCATCATGATCAAATATGATTTTGAAACTAGGTCTTGCTTTTCTGGTGTGTTTGGATATTCCGTGTTTGCTTTGGTGGGAGAATTGGGCTCCGATGATGCCATGTAGTCTTGGTTTCTGTTGCTTGGGTTCCTGTGCTTGCCTCTCGCCATCAGATTATCTCTAGTGTTACTTTGTTCTGCTATTTCTGACTGTGGCTAGACTGTCCTATAACCTGTGTGTCAGGAGTGCTGTAGACCTGTTTTCCTGTTTTCCCTCAGCCAGTTATGGGGACAGAGTGTTCTGCTTTCGGGCGTGCAGTTCCTCCTCTCTACAGGTCTTCAGCTGTTCCTGTGGGCCTGTGTCTTGAGTTCACCAGGCAGGTTTCTTGCAGGGGAAAAATTGGTCCTACCTGTGGTTCCAAGGCTCAAGTTTGCTCGTGGGGTACTGCCTAAGTCCTCTCTGCTGTGGCAGCAACCGGGAAAATCTGTGCCGCTCCTTCCGGGAGCCTCCGTGCACCAGGGTTTCAGATGACGTTTGGTGTTTTCCTCTGGCGCCTGGATGTGCACAGAGTGCAGTCTCTTCTGGTTTCCCAGGCGTGTCCGCCTCTCTGAAGGTTCAGCTCTCCCTCCCACGGGATTTGGGTGCAGAGAACTGTTTATCCGGTCTGTTTCCTTCAGGTTCCGGCAGTGTCTCAGGCGCAGGGGTCCTGCCGCTCCCGGGCTCTCCCCTACGGGAACCCAGAGGCCTTATACAGTTGTCTCTTGGGCCAGGGATGTGGGCAGGGGTGGGCAGTGTTGGTGGTCTCCTCTGCTCTGCAGCCTCAGGAGTGCCCACCTGATCAGGCGGTGGGGTCTCTCTCCCACGGGGTTTGGGAGCAGAGAGCTGCTGCGGTCCGGGATCCGCCGGTGTGGGACTTCCGATAAACACAGGAAGTGCCCGGCCTTAGAGGAATTTTGCCTCTGTGTGTCCTGAGTTCACCAGGCAGGTTTCTTGCAAGGGAAAAGTTGGTCCTACCTGCAGATCCAAGGCTCAAGTTTGCTCGTGGGGTACTGCCTAAGTCCTCTCTGCTGTGGCAGCAACCGGGAAGATCTGCGCCGCTCTTTCCGGGAGCCTCCGTGCACCAGGGTTCCAGATGGCGTTTGGTGTTTTCCTCTGGCGCCTGGATGTGCACAGAGTGCAGTCTCTTCTGGTTTCCCAGGCGTGTCCGCCTCTCTGAAGGTTCAGCTCTCCCTCCCTCGGGATTTGGGTGCAGAGAACTGTTTATCCGGTCTGTTTCCTTCAGGTTCCGGCAGTGTCTCAGGCGCAGGGGTCCTGCCGCTCCCGGGCCCTCCCCTACGGGAACCCAGAGGCCTTATACAGTTGTCTCTTGGGCCAGGGATGTGGGCAGGGGTGGGCAGTGTTGGTGGTCTCCTCCGCTCTGCAGCCTCAGGAGTGCCCACCTGATCAGGCGGTGAGGTCTCTCTCCCACGGGGTTTGGGAGCAGAGAGCTGCTGCGGTCCGGGATCCGCCGGTGTGGGACTTCCAAGAATTAGAATTTTATATGAGGACTTAGAAAGAAAAAAGAATCTTGGGTTATAAAATGACTGAGACATAGAAGCTGACTCAAGGACCGTCATGTGCCCACCGTTTATGGTAACTTGAATAATACAATTAATATATGAATACTTCATTGGAATCCAAAATCTAATGTAAGCAAGAAGGCTGATCTGGTTAGAGCATGATGCAGTCAGCTCCGAGCACCTGATTTCATCCCCATGACCCACATGGTATAATGAGAGGATGGACCTATGAGAACTGCCTGTGGCAGGCAGACTTCTGAATGCACTCAAAATAAATATTTATTAATGTAATGAAAATTGTAAAGGGATAATTCAAAGTACAAAATAAAATCCTCTGAATTTATACCAATATAAATATATATGGTGTATAAGTGGACAAAAAAATTAGTTCTGATAATTTGTGTAGATACTCTCTTCTCAAAATGATATATCCTGATTCTCTGCTCCTAAAATGAACAGCACACTGTAATTTCTATCCACAAAACAAAAAGTGAAAAGCTTGCTCAATTATCTGATCAAAATGGACAAAACTGATAAGTTCTGGCATCTAGACATGTGATCAAGGTTAATAGCAATGTGAAGTCATGTTGACAATATGTATGCTTGAGAGGAGAAGGTGAAAATGGAATTCGACCTCTGTGGTTTTCCACTAAACACCCACAATCTCAGTCTAAGCCCGAGGTAAAGACTGGCAGAGTTCATAGGGAAGCACATCATATGTAACAGCTTATTGATATGCTGAAATGTCAAGATTATAGAAAACAAGGAAAAAAGGTGCAAAGACTCTCACAGTCTTGAGTAGTTCAAGAAACATGGTAACTAATGCAATGTGGTGTCTGGGATGGAGTATGGGAATGGTTAAAATGGAATTAGTTGAAAGCTAACAAATATCGACATGGACTTTACTTGTTAATAATGCATGTATATACATGGATTTACTTAATAATGCAAGCATATGCACATATCTTTATTGATCATATTAGTAATACAGAAAGTCAGATATAGAGTGCTGTATTTCCAACATTTCTGTATAACTAAAACAATCATTAAGCAGTTTTTATTTTAAATAAATATACATATATATTCCTGGTTTGTGTGTGATATGTATTAATGAGTATATATATGTGTGTGTGTGTGTGTGTGTGTGTGTGTGTGTGTGTGTGCCTACCCATACATGTGGGTTTGGAAGTCAGAAATTATTGTGATGTGTCAAGCACTGTCAACATTTTATATCCAGACAGGTTCTCTCATTAAAGCTAATTGATTCTGTGAGATTGGTTAACCAGAGGATCCAAAGGCCAAAATCCCCAACAAGGAGATTACAGGTCATCACCGCACCTGCTTTTTTGTATCTGTGATGGGAATCAAAACTTGGTATTTTTGCTCGTGTGTCAAGAACTACATCAATTGAGTCATCTCCCCAGCCATATTCTTTGTTTTCAAACTATAGCCAGATAGATCTCTTGGACACTCTCCCAGCTAACTATGGAATTAACTCAAAAGAGGCTATCAGGTAGATGATGCTATGATGGCTTAATTAGTAAAATACCAGAGTATGAGTGTAAGTGATCTAGTCAACTGTGCTAGAGCTAGAACAGTCCAAAAGCTGCTATCTCTAACCACACTCCTCTCCAATTTGACACTATTTACACGAAATCCGAAGTAGTCTTTATGTACATTTTTTTCTTTTTTTTTTATTAACTTGAGTGTTTCTTATTTACATTTCGAGTGTTATTCCCTTTATGTACATTTCTTAAGTTAAAAAGTTACTTTATGAAAGTTGTCAATGACTAGGTTAACGAAAAAGGAAACAAGTGACCAGAAAATAAAAGTCTTAAAGAATACACTAATTGCATTAAGCATCAAAACTATGAAATATAACAAATAACCCAACTGGACATCTACATAAGAAATAATAAAATGTCATCAAGAAATACTAATGAAGCCTAAATTAAAATAGGTATGTAATGTGTTTACATATGGAATGACCTTTATAATACAAACAAGACAAATTATTCCCAACCTTCTATAGATTCCTTAAAGTTACAACTCTCTGTGTGTTGAACTTACAAATTGTCCTACATTAGGTTGAAAGTCATAAATTTCAAATAATTAAAATATTATTCAAATAGAAAAATTAAATGATCTCTGAAATAATTGAAAAATTTGGAGGAAAGTGAAATATACCTTTGCTTCATATCATACATAAATATCAATCAATTCAATATAGTTATAAGTATAAAAGAGAAAATTAAATATTTTAGGACACAATGTAACAAAATGTCATCACAAGTGGTCTTTGAATATTAAAGTTTTTAAATGGAATAACAGAAAGTAAAGTATAAGAAAAATTAGCCACAAAAAATCACAACTGTATATCCTTCAAAAAGTATCATAAAAGAAGAGAAAGATAAATCGTGTATTGGAGAAATATAAAGCATATATCTGAATATCTGAAGAACTATGTTTCAGAACATGAAAGCTAAACCAGTCAAGAAGAAAGGTAAGAAGCTTCACGATGAGGACTTCCCTATCAGACAGCAAATGTATGAAAGCCTTTCAGTCTGAAAAGTCATCCAAAATGTGTGAGTGGAAAGTGTCATGCCACAAGAGAAAAAGAAATCATAAGATGTGCAGAGACCAATAAAACTATCAAGGATGCAGACAGCTGCTTGGCAAAGATGGTGAGAATTCTTTTGAAACTGGGCTAACTCATTCTGGGGATAACATGTAACATGGCAGTAGAGTTGAACATGTGCACACATTAAAACAGGAATTCTATTCCTGCATATGTGCATAATCATGGTAATATATGTGCTTATTACTTATAAATAATATTAACTAAAACTTCAAAAGAAGAGTAAATGTATTATAAAGTTCAAAAATCTGCTTACCTTGGGTGCTGGGATGATATTAGCAGTTTAATGATTGCTACTGAATGCATGGGAGATTTTCCTGTCCTGCTGGTAGAGTGCACCATGATTTCCACAATGATTTCATGGTTGTTTATTTTCTCCATTGTGATTCATTAAGTTATAGTTCATGCTTCATTCATTCCTAAAGTGAATATATGGTAAACATGAAAAGACAGGGGCCAGAAAGATTGCTAAGTGGTTAAGAGTTTGTACTCTTCTTGCAGAGGACCAAAGTTCAGTTCCCAGCAGCCAAGTTGGGTAATACAGATGTCTGCATTGAGAGTTCTAGGGGATCTGACAACCTCTTCTGGACTCTGGGTAGCCGAGCTCACACATGAACATTCTGACATATAGACACAAACATATTGACATAGCAAAAAATAAAAAATATCTCATGACAAAAGAAAAAAAACAAATTATTTTGCATTAAGGTGCATTTTCTTCATATGTTTAAAAGTTTTATCAAAATGTTCTATCTTAATGTATTTTCTCTTTCCAAACTATTGCAGGCCACACAACAAAAGAATTTTAGAATCTCATTCCCAGACTTAACTGACTTGTGGGAAACTGAATTAAAATAAAAGGAAATAGAATTTTATGGTACAAGAACGGATGATTGGAACTTCTTTCTTAATTACAAATTCCTCATGGCTTCCAATAAAGTCATTCTGCAGAAGGCAAGGCTATAATCACTCTCAGTACCATGTAGTGTTCCCATTGTGTTATAAGACAGGATGGTAATTAACACGGTCACAACTCTAACTGCCAAGCACAAGAGCAATGCTCAGTGTATTTCTGACCCAGCTGCTGTCAGCATGGGCCACAAGCATTGAAAATATTGCCAAGAAATCAATCTCTTCCATCAAAACCAAGCCAAGTCTGAGAAATAGTTTAGTGACTTTTATTAGAACAAATACAAGAACCTCTAATTGCTACACTAATATAGTAAGTAGTCTTTATTCCATATTTCACCTGTTGTTTATTTGTGGGCATGCAACATGACTGTTGAGAAGAAACTGTAAGTGGTTCCATGAAACAGAAAAGAAGAGAAAAATATGTTGGAAATACTCAATAGTCAAAACAGTTCACTTAGTTTATTTGCTAGATCCTTTTTGCTATATAAAGTTTCTTATCTCTAGAAATAAATACGGAATGCAGCTAGCACATTAATATCAGAAAAGAAATGAGAGCCAAGCATTCTACTACAGAACTTCAAGATCAGCTAAGACAGGAAAGGTTGAATTATGTACTCTACTGGCTTTCTCTGGAGAACACAGAGTACAAGTCCATATTTTTAGTGTTTAGGAGTGGTGTTGTGTCATAAACAATTTGATTAGAAAAAAATTACTGCATGTAGCTTCTGATATTACTAAAAGGCATGATCTCACAAAAATTTTCCTGATCCTCTGCTTTTTAAACTATTTCTATTGCCTCTTCTGTACTGTTTTCTGGGCCTTAGAGTAAGAACATTTTGTAGTTGTAGCCATTGTTACTGGGGGGCACAATGCTGTGTTTTGGTTGGTTAAAGTTATCTGTAGTAGTCTCCAACTGTTAGAAGATATTTCCATGACTAGGAATGAAGACTACATTTCAAATGTTTAGATTGCTGTTACAGATTTGATGGTTTAGTAAAATAGTGACCAATAACTATGCCTTCACTATCATGGAGTAGTTTAGCTGGTTTCTAGTATGAGGCATAGTTTTCCATTTCTTCAACATAACCGCATGAACTGAACAAGGATGACAGAAAATGGACAACTCAAAGTTGACTGAAAGAGCTCAAGTAGTCTCAACCCTATACAAAGAACCACTGGCATCTAAGGAAAGCTGGGAGCAGTAGAAATGGTCTTCTCAAGAGAAGAACATACCAGTTAGTTGTTTAGTGATAAAAGAAATGGTGCCTTTTCCTGCAAGTGTCTTTCCCCAGCAAATTGGTACTCAACATCTGCAGTACCCAGAAATGTCAAAAGAGGAAATACAAATTCCATGACCTAGTTATTAAAAATAATGTGACGAGGCAGCACTCTTTCTAATCTTTGGATTCTTCTTTCAATGGAAGTTTACATTATTTCCATAGAAAACATGTTACCTCTTTATTGAAAAGAAATAGGTAGGCATCACTTTGAATGTGAAAAGTACATCATAGAGGGTTTTATTTCATCTTCATGGAATATTGGCAACTTAGCACATCTGCTACATTTTCAATAAGCTGGTCCAATAATCTCTCAATTTGAATTCAGTTTCTAAGTGAATTGGCATGAGACATATCCGAGGGTCGTGCGGCAATGGTTCCCTTCTGCCTCCTTTGCATAGTCTCATGAAATTTTATTTCTAATCATATGTCTGTAAATGGAATATTCTCTAAGCCGTTGAACAGTTTGCTGTTTAAACTTCGGTGTATAAAAAGAAAGTTAATAACAAATACATGGGTTCGTGTGAGCAAACTGCTCGGTGTTCCAGGGAGCAGAAATTCATGAAGTCCATGTTCACCAAGGGAAAGGTTGGTCTTTTCGACTTGCAGTTTTACTATATCCAGAGTAGTCTGAAGGAAAGCAAATCACAAAACTTCATCTAGATGTTTTCCATTCTATAAGTCAGGGTCTCAGTTTTTCTTATCAGCATTCTAATCTGGATTCATTAGTCTCTTCCAATGGCTTTTCAGTCATCTTTGAAAGGCAGCCCTCCATCCTTCATTTCTTTACTTTCTTCCCGAAAGGCATGCTAGTCTCTTTGTGAGTAACTAGAGAGCCATTGGCATTGAATTTCTAGCTTTCTTTGGCCCACTACTTCTTTCCCTATCTTCAGTATACATCGATAATTTTAGCTTTAGCTGTACAGCTGCCATTCATTCGTGTTTCTTAAGCTTCTAATAAATTACCTCATTTTGGAAAACCTTCCTCATCCACCAGAGGATAACTTTTAGAATTAGCCACATTTTACCTGTTAGATTTTTTCAGACTACTACTAATCCCAATGGAGAAAGATTTGGTTTCTTGGAAATGACTCTATTTCTGAGATACAACCTAGAATCTCAAAATATTTATTAGGGACCAAGAGCTGCTAAGGGAATGAATAGAAAAAAAAATGACTCAAGTGAAAATAAAGTACAATAGATTGTACAAGTCAACAAAGCCTTAACCAATACAACAAAGAGCTCTGGGGGGAATTGCCTGTCATACTTTCTTACACGAACTGTATACATCTGATTTATTCACAGCTAGATAGGATCTACCAAAAGAATGCACTACCTCAGTGACAGTTATTCCCTCTGGCCAAGTCTGACTCTGAAGAAACCGAACATTGAATTGTGTGATTGTTGAACTCTTCACATTTGGACAGCAGTTCCTCCCTAGAAAGAGTTATGGCTTCCAATCCCCTTGACTATAACAATAAAATTAAATTCAGACGTGATTGTAAATGTCTCCTGAAGTTCTGGGAGTTCAGAAAGCAGGAGGTTGTAGCTTCCAGAGGGAAATGAGAATGCAAAAGACCACATAAGGATGAAAATAATAGAAAAGCCAGAGAACAAAATCACTACAACTATCAGAATTAAACCAAAGAGCCCTATGGTTTTTCCCAGTAAAAGCAATGGGTTTGATAAAGGTACTAACTTCACAGTAGTGCCACCTACATAATTGTTGTTTGTGACTTGCACTTGAAGACTCTTATACCAACCTGTTTTGGCAGTTATGCTCAGAGGTATGAGATTTATTCCAAATATTGTGATATGCAATTAAAGTTCTAATCAGTGAGGTAGTACAATCTGATTTACACATCTATATTCTAGTTTAAGCTTCTTTGTATAAAATACATTATGAATGAAAATAGGACTAAAAAGCAGGCTAGCTAAGACATGATCACATGCTTCTTGGGTAACATTAAAGGAACCCTATTAACCCCAATCAAAATGAACACTTGCAAAAATTGTCAAGAGCAATGCCATAGAAGTCTAGAAATCAGTCAAAGGCTTGTAGCATTTAAGTAGCAATTCTTGAAGGAAAAGACTGAATCTTTATAAATATATCTAACTCTGAAATTAAAAGGTTTCCAATTATTACTCATCTGCCATAGCTTTAAAATGCTCATTAAAACCAAATTTTAGCAAATATAGTAAATATAAAACCACTCAGCTAACAGTTATAAGAAAAAACTAGAGCTTCATAAAATACATATTTAACAAAAAATGATTTGACTCTCTTAGCATCTCCACAAAGAGACTAAGAGTTTTTCTTTTAGTTCAAAGGGTTTTTTTTTTGGAGGAGAAATAGTTTTTATTTCTTCTTTGTCAACTTTATGCATGTAAATAATATATCTTCCTAGTATCTGATTTCAATTCTTCACTATGACTTTTCCTGGATTGCTCTAACATATCCCTTTGTCCTGAATTCATGTATTTTCTTTTCTCTTTTTTTATTACCCTATAAGTTCATTTACTGCTGCCTTCTGGAATGTTAACTCATATTGTTGTTTTTGTTTTATATAAGCATCCATGGTATAAGCACTATCTCCAGGGCATTTTTCAAAAACAAATATTGGTAAGTATATCACAGCTGTTAGGCAACAGTATCTATTGGAGCAAACAAACAACAGACTAATAAAATGCAATCTTGGTGTTTTTAAAATGCAAGAAAAATAGGAATAAGACATTCTTGAGAAACCATACACCTGAGGTTCTAGAAGTCGGTGACTTGTGCATATTTTCTGACACAGCACTAAAAGACCATAATTTCTCATCTCTGGCTGGTCACAATTTTACAAAGTAGAAAATGAAGATGAAGTGAGCTATAAAGAGTCAAATCATTGAGGAAAAATACCAAAGTATGTCAGCATCCACACGGTACTGTTACAAATTCTGGAGAACAAATGGTCTCACATAATGTTGGGTAATGTAAATACACAAGAGACATCATTGTGTAATCATTTGCTAATCACTAAACTAAGCCTATCTGAGTGGATTTAAACTATTTTTCACAAAAAAAGAGAAAAAAATGATACGTGCTACTGTAAACCCATTATAGAATCCATGCATATGGTGGTGAGAGTCTTAGAACTGAGAAAGGAATTTAAATGTATTGCTTATCTAGACTGACACGGTGTTAATGAAGTAGAGAAGCCTGTGAACTTCATTGAAGGCAAAGACATAGTTTTCTAAGATAGCAAGAGTAAGTGAGAGTTGAGAGGTCAAACTCCAAACAAGATATTTATACCATCCCTCCAAGGCTCAGTAAAAGAGATAGAAAGTTCATAAGAGCAGAAAGGTCTATGAAGTGTCACCATTCAAACACTACAGTCATCATAGTCAGAAACTTAACTATAATTTTTAACTTATCAATAACTATGGATGACTGCATCAGATTAATAGAATGTCAGGCCCAGCGATAGCAATACAGAATG
This sequence comes from Rattus norvegicus, assembly GCF_021556685.1. NCBI lineage: Eukaryota > Metazoa > Chordata > Mammalia > Rodentia > Muridae > Rattus > Rattus norvegicus. Next base: position 38,842,644 of record NC_141547.1, read on the forward strand.
GGGGGGGAGGACTCAGGGGATCCTATCCCTCATTGCTAAACTCTTTCCTAGTGATAGATTCAGTGAATAGGGACATTATTTAAGTCATATATGTATCATGACCCTCAACAGGCACTAATGGTTAGTCAGTAGTCACACAGTTGGCCCTGGTTAAACTAAATCGATCACAAAACATAACCAAATGTCATGAGTCTAGAAAGAAACAGGTAGGGTATAAAGGGAGTTGATATAATGAGAGTAAACAAAATACACTATATATAAATATAATATATATGTGTAATTATACAGATTTTAAAATGATTTTATGTAATCAGTTATAATATTCAACAGTGAATAAAAAATTTTTAAAATATGGGAAGAAAGTATAAGTAAATAATGTATTAAAAATTAAGTGATAAGTTAAATCTGAAATGCTTCTCACATGAGCCTGTTTTAAGCATGCATCTTTGGCTTGCATGCAATTTTGAAGGCTGTGGAGCTTATGGAATAGAGGCTTATGGAATAGAAGCAGTTTCTAGTAGTAGGGTTTGAAGATTATACTTATACTTGGTACGATGGTTTGAATATGCTTGTCCGAGGGAGTGGCATTATTAGGAAGTATGGCCTTGTTGAAGTAGGTCTGGCTTTGTTGGAGTAGCTGTGTCTCTGAAAGGGTGGGCTTTTTGACCCTGTCCCTGTAGGCATGGGTTTTTGGATCCTCATCCTAGCTGCCTGGCAGTCAGTCTTCTCCTAGCTGCCTTTGGAACAAGAGGTAGAACTCTCAGCTCCTCCAGCCCCATGTCTTCCTGGACACACATGGCCATGCTCCTACCTTGATGATAATGGACTGACTCTCTGAACCTATAAGCTATCTCCAATTAAATGCTGTCTTTTATAAGAATTGCCTTACAGTCACGGTGTTTATTCACCCTTACTAAAACACTTGGATCCAGACTTATCCTGTTTCTTCTTTGACATAATGGAAACGTGTCTCTTCTCTCACATACTTTCCAGATATTCTGCCTAGGAAATTATGGACTGGAATCTCCCTAAAATCCAGAACTAAAATGGTTCTCTATCTTGTTAAATTCTTCTCTGTTATTCTTCCAGAATAACCAGAAATATAGCTAATATGGAAATTTTGCAAGAGAAAATTTCAATAATTTTTGTGATTAAACCTAAACATGATTCTTAGGCCTTTGGAAGTTATTTGTTAGGAAAATGTGGAAAAGTTTGGAAAACCTAGAATACTATCAGGATTGCTTAAGGAGAGTCTGATGGGACTCTGGGGTAAAAGAATGCAATAGAGAAGTAGACATTCATGGTCATTCCCATAAAGCTTCAGAAAGGAACAAGAAATCTATTAAGAATCAGACTAGACCTCCGACCCCTTCTTAAAAGGGGGAACAAAAACACCCATAGGAGGGGATATGGAGGCAAAGTTTAGAGCAGAGACTGAAGGAATGGCCATTCAGAGCCTGCCTCACATGTGGCCCATATATATACAGTCGCCAAAACTAAAAAGATTGATGAAGCTAAAAAGTGCATGCTGAAAGGGACTGGATATAGATCTCTCTTGAGAGACACATCCAGAGCATGTCAAATCTAGAGGTCAATGCTAACAAACCACTGAACTGAGAACAGGACCCCCTTTGGTGGAAATAGAGGAAGGATTGAAAGAGCTGAAGGGGCTTCCAACCCAATAAAAGCAACAATGCCAACCAACCAGAGCTTCCAGGGAAAAAACCACTATCCAAAGGCTATAAATGGACTGACCCAGGGATCCAACTGTGTATGTAGCAGAGAATAGACTTGTTGGACATCAATGGAAGGGAAAGTCTTTGATCCTGCCAAGGTTGGACCCCTAGTGCAGGAGCATGTCAGAGGTGTGGCAGTAAAGGGGGTGGATGGGGGGAAACACCCGTGTGGGTGAAGGGGAGGTGATAGGGGGTTATGGACAGGAAACCAGGAAAGAGAATTGGGGAAGGGAATAACATTTGAAATGTACGTAAAGATATATATCTAATAAAAATGAAATATAAATAAATATATCTAATAAAAAAGAATCAGACTAGAAGGGTGGGGAAGAATTGATAAGGGTACTTTTAAATTCTGCCTTATAAAGACATGTTTATCAGATACAGAGATGCACAGCCAAACATTAGGTGGAACTCAGGAATCTTGTAGAAAGGATAGAGGAAGAATTGAAGGAGCCATAGGGGTGAAGGACACCATAAGAAAACCCAGAGAATCAACTAACCCAAGATTATAAGGGCTCACAGAGACTGAACTGACAATCAAGGAGCCTACATGGGTCTGACCTAGGACCTCCACATATATGTTATAAGTATGTATCTTGGTCTTTTTTTGGAAGACCTAACAGTGATAGCAGAGGCAGTCTCTGACTCTGTGATCTACTTTTGGAACTCTTCCTTCTATTGCTCCCTCCAACCCATCCCCATCCCTAGTCTTAATAAGAGAGGTGTGCACAACTTGATATGCCATGTTTGGTTGACATCATGGGATGTCTACCCTTTTCTGAAAAGAAACAGAGAAAGAATAGATTGGGTGGTGAAGAGGAGAGAGAAACTGAGATGAGAGGAGGGAGGGGAAACCGCAATCTGGATGTAATATTTAAGAGAAGAATAAAAAACAAATAAAGAACCACAATGTCATTTTCTCAATAAATTCACATGTACATGCTGTTGAACAGATTAGCACATACAGAATTAATCTGTGTTTGTTTTGAGTAAAACACTGATACTCTCAGATACTCAGAATATTCCAGACATCTGGGAAGAAGAGTGCAGAAGGTGACAGCAAACGAGACACAGCTATCTTAACTCCTGTTTCATTAGCCTTTGTGCTTAGAAGCATCAGAAGCTCCAATATTTTCACTTCTCCTGGTAATTTCACTGGATGGCTTCAGGCCTCTGTGGTAAGTCATTGAGTTAACAGGAGTTACAGTTGCTATCTGGATCTGGGGCTGCAGGATTCTGAGGTTAGGAAACTCCCATGTGAAGCTATGTAATTTCAGGTGAAGATTTTCCCTTTCTGAGTCCCAGGATTTTCCATTTCTCACATGCAACAAATGAGATTGTTGCACTGTGGGATTTGGATCCTAGGTTATGGCTGTTGGACATCTTAGCATTTTGTTTAAGATAACTTTCTGGGGCTGGACAGAAGGCAGAGTGGTTAAAGCACTTGCTATTTAAGATAAGGAAACAAATGTTGATGCTAAGAAGATGCTGAGTGAGCTAGGCAGCTCATCTGTGACTATAACTCAGAAAGGAAGAATGGACGATTCTGAATAATTCAGAAAGGCAGCCAGACTTAGAAAGACTACTGTGGCTCTGTATCCTACTGCCTAAGGGAGTAGGAATTGTGGGAAGTAAAAGTGCATATTATCATTAAAGTGATAATTATCTCTCACAGGACTCTTTAACATACCTTAAGGTAGGTCCATCTTGTAAAGGGTGGTCCTACCTTCCTGAACAGTGGTCTCTTAGCTAAGTGATTTGCCTTCTTGGCTAGAACACTAGGCCTTCACGTAGGCTAGCTGAGGGCTGGTTTTTCTTCTTGTTTTATGTAATGAAAAGAAATGTTTTTAAGAACAAAGATTAGTCAGGCTTTCCTGTAGCCATCATTTAAGATTATGGTGCTTCCTAAGCACACTGTCTGTCACCTGCATTATAAAAACATTGTGAGACCAGCACTGATGTTGGTTCACATCCACATAGTTCCTATGGAACTTACTGGTTAGTAAATCAAGGAGATGAGACAGAATATAGAACCAGCATTAGTGCCAAGCCCATGGAAAGGAAATCCCCTGTGTCAGAATTAGGAGTCCATGTCTTCTGCCAGTATCTCAGATTCTATAAGAAAGCTAATTAGTTCCCAAATTGACCATTACTTTCAGTCCTGTCCTAATGCTAGAAGTTACTTAACTTCTAGAGGTGAATTTTGTGTTTTGACACATATGAACACATGAGTATTTAATGTTCTTTACAAGCCAGACATGCTGGCTCATGCCTTCAATCATAGCACCTGGGAAGCAGAGACAGGTAAGATCTCTGTGAGTTTAAGGCCATCTTGATTTCCATAGAGAGGATTCAGCCAGGGATACATAGTGAGAACATGTCTCAAAAATCAATACAGATAAAATGGCAATCACTTTTAACAGTGTCAGATAGGCAAGACAATTTGTGTTTATGGGAAATTTCTAAATTTAGTATAACAAATTCCATGGGAAACATTGTTCATGGACTGCATTCATTCACCTGGATGTTTTCATCAAACAACTGCCTATTTACTTTCCTGGTTTTATAGAACCTTATGTATTCAGCTTCAGATAAAAGAATAGCAAAAGTAGTTTAGTAATTTGTCCAACCGTGACAGAGGAACATTTCTCCAGTCACCTGAATATGGTTTCTCTTAAACCATATATTGTATCTGTCAACATATGTATCCATTATTAAAATAACAGTTTTGATGATCATTTGTTCCCCATATTCATTGGGGAATTAGCTGAATACTGGGATAAAAATAAGAATTGAGGGTAGACTAGTAGGTTGTCTATCAGTTTCATGCATTTTTGAATATGGATTTTTCTTCAATCATACATATCTTATAGATATTCTGCTCACAACATCCTAAAGTTCCTTCCAGGGTATTTGAGTTCCCTGAAGAAATAGAACCACAAGTAGCTATACATATGTATTCATGAAGAGATTTTTAAGAGGTCAATTCATGTAATTATGGAGAAACTTGACAATGTGTTATATAAAAGTCAGGGGTCTGGGAAGAGTATAGTATCTTCATACATTACCTAAAAGCAGCTGAAATTAGGCAACATGGATATTTTACTTCAAACAGGGTAAATCCATCCTTCCTGTCTTTTTTCTACCTGGCTGTAAGTGTGTTAGGTGGCACTCTTCAACAGTTGTGAGGTAATGTCATTACTCAATCTGTAGTTGTAAATGTCAGTGACTGATAACTTTGCTGCTCACATTTTCTGTCCTCAGTCATGTGACACTGACGTCATTTGTTTGCTTATTCTAACAGTGAGGAACAAACCTCTAAAGAAATTATGACTTTCTAAAAATAGCTCAGCCTTATGTATAATAAGGGAATTCCATTCCCTTTTTTTAATTATTTCAGAAGCCACTTCTATAATAGTGTTCATGATGAAACAAAGTAGAGGTACCTCTGGCTCTACGTCGTGAGCTCACTGGAGGGCTCTATAAAAGAGATAGATCCCTCATTTCATTGAAAATAAACACAGATGTCCTTTGAAGCCATGGGGACTCTTCTTCATTTTCTTGAAACTGTTTTGCATACCTACTTAAATGCTCTAACAAAAATAGATCAATATTTAAATAAATGATTCCATATAGGAGGCTTATAAAATTTTCTTTTTGTCTATATTAAATACAAATATATCCTATATAAATATAAAACAGTCACTGTATTAGTTCCTTTCTGTTGTCATGACTAAATATTGACAAAAACAATTTGCAAACCAGAAGAGTCTATTTGGTTTGTACTTCATTTCACAGTTCATCACTGAGAAAAAGTCAGAGGAGGAACTCAAGCAGCAACCTGGATACAGGAGCTGAAGTAGTGATCACGAAGGGGTACTGTTTGTCAGCTTCCTTTCATGACTTGCTCAGCCTGGTTCTTATACAAGCTTTCTCACAGGTGACACTTACCCACATCAATCAGTAATCAAGACAATGCCTTAAGTCAATGGCTCATGCCAAGCTGATGGAGGTAACATTTCTAGTTCATGTCAAGTTGACAAATCTAATCTGCCACGACACATAGCTATTTGCTGTAAGTTAGGAAAGCTGACTGACTGATCTCTAAATGCCATTTCTATCATGCAATTTCAAAATATGCAAAAGGAGGAAGCAAATATAAATACAAAATGAGACTAAATGTGTCTCCAAAGAATTTAGTAGTTGCCAAAGACTATAATGGTACTTTATTGCATTGATAATTGGAAAAACCTAGAATTACTCACTTCGACTCTGTAAGTTCGAAAGGAGTAGGGGAGGAAGGATAAGATAAAGAAAGAGAATGAAAGGAAATATTGTAGTTTGTTCAAATAAGAATCTAGGATTAATATTTTAGTATGATTTATGGCTATTACAAGTTAAGATATTTTTCTACTTAAAAAGTAGTAAAATCAAGGCTGGAAAGATGGTTCAGCAGTTAGGAAAACTGGCTGCTCTTTGAGTGGATCTAGGTGTTAATTCCCAGCACCTACATGTGGGTTCACAACTGTCCACAGCTCTAGTTCCAGGTGTTCCAATGCCTTCTTCTGATCTACATGGGCACTAGACATACATTTGGTGTATAGATATATACAGTCAAATATAATATAGTCAAAATGCAAAATACCTATATATGTATATGTATATATATATATATATGAAGTATTCAAAGTATAAGATGTTTTTTAGGTCTCTGAACTGAGAGATTTCTCTTCGTTATAGCATGTGATCATGACTTTGCCCCTCTAAACCCATGTGTCTAGCCATTGGCATTATACTGAAAATGAACCATTGATTCCAGTGTAGCCTGTTTGTCTGTTTGCACATGACTGATGTCCTGGAAAAATTATGTAAATTTACTGCTCACATTTTCTGTCCATCAGCAATTTGAGGAAGGGATGCTGAGAATAAGTTGATTAGCAATGGCGTTAACATGGAGATCACATCAAGTGGCTATATCAAGACTTAGAAAGCTACAAACAACAAAAGAGTGAGGGGTACAGATTAGTCAGTCTGAACTCTTTATTCCTAATACAAATATATTTCCTAAGTTGTATATGATGCATGGTAAGCACATAATACAGTTTCATTACTTAATAATAATAATAAGCATTAAAAAGACGGTGACTACAATTAGTCTACTTGTCTTATCGGTCTAAAGTACTGCTACACATTGAACATATTAAAAGAGAATATTTCATTCTCACAATCTCAGGGAAAAATTAATAGTTGGCAATATATGTAAATGTTTGTTTGTACAGTCTAATAATATGCAAGAACCCATAAAATATTAAAATACCAATGAATGTAAATAATTGATATTATAGATAATATTTAAACTAAATGAACTTGACATCAGCCTGAGAAGTTTGGCCACCCAAGAAATACAGAGATTTTGCTCAAAAAAACAAAGAAAGAAAGAAGCAAAGCAAGAAATAAGGAAAGAAAAGAAAGTCTGACATCTGACATCTCTTTCTTTCAGAGTCCTTGCTGACATCCTGTGAATAGTAAATGTTTAGTAAATTATTATCAGACACATGAGTGTACCTGCCTACAGAAAAACACAGAATATTAAGAAATATCATTATGAACTTAGGATACTTGTTCATGACTGGTAAGGAGACAGGATTGCTTACAATCCAGCAATTTCACTTCTAGAAATATATTCCCAAATTGAAAGCAAAAAGCTGAAACACTAATGTGCATATGGAGCCTCAACAGATACAATGTGGCATAGCCAGTTGACCTTTATTATTCAGTCTTAAAAAGCAAGAAACTCTTTTTTTTTTGGTAGAGATATCCTCCTTGTATTGGAGTTTTCCTTCTAGGATCCTCTGTAGGGCTGGATTGGTAGATAGATAACTGTTTGAATTTGGCTTTGTCCTGGAATATTTTGGTTTCTCCATTAATGTTGATTGAGAGTAGCCCAAGCTATTATAACCAGCAAAACTCTCAAGAAAAAAAATCACATGATCATCTCCTTAAATGCAGAAAAAACATTTGATAAAATACAATGCCCCTTCATATTAAAAGTATTGGAGAGATCAGGAATTAAAGGCCCATACCTAAACATAATATAAGCAATTTAATGCAAAAGAATATATAATATCAAATTAAATGGAGAGATACTTGAAGGAATCCCACTAAAATCAGGGACAAGACAAGAATGCCCACTCTCCCCATGTCTATTCAATATAGTACTTGAAGTGCTAGCTAGAACAATAAGACAACAAAAAGAGATCAAGGGGATACAAATTGGCAAAGAAGAATCAAAGCTATCACTATTTGCTGATGATTTGATAGTATGCATAAGTGACCCAAAAACTCTACCAGAGAACTTCTCCAGCTGATAAACAGCTTCAGCAAAGCGGCCAGATATAAAATTAACTCAAATAAATCGGTAACCTTCATTTATACAAATGATAAACAGGCTGAGAAAGAAATTAGGAAAACAGCTTCCTTCACAATAGCCACACAGATAATATAAAATATCTTGGCGTAACTAGAACCAAGCAAGTGAAAGATATTTATGATAAGAGCTTCAAGTTTCTCAAAAAAGAAATCAAAGAAAATCTCAGTAAAAGGAGAGATCTCCCATGCTCATGGATTGGCAGGATTAACATAGTAAAAATGGCCATCCTACCAAAGGCAATCTATGGATTCAAAGCAATCGCCATCAAAATCTCAACACAATTCTTCAAAGACAAAGAAAGAAAAATTATCAAATTCATCTGGAAAGGCAAAAATCCCAGAATAGTTAAAACAATTCTTAACATTAAAAGAAAGGCTGGGGGAATCACCATCCCTGACCTCAAGGTCTACCACAGAGCAGTAGTGATAAAAAAAAAACCTGCATGGTATTGGTACAGAGACAGACAGGTTGATGAACAGAATAGAATTGAAGACCCAGACATAAAAGCACACACTTACACACACCTGATCTTTGATAAAGACACTAAAAATATACAATAGAAGAAGAAAGCATCTTCGATAAATTGTGCTGATCTAATTGGCTGTCTGTATGATGAAAAATGAAAATAGACCCATATTTGTCCCCAGGCATAAAGCTCAAGTCCAAGTGGATCAAGGAGCTCAACGTCAAACCAGATACACTGAATCTAACAGAACAGAAAGTAGGAAAGAGCCTTGAATTCATTGACACAGGAGGAAATTTCCTAAACAGAACTCTAATGGCTCATGCTCTAAGATCAAGAATTGATAAATAAGACCTCATGAAACTGGAAAGTTTCTGTAAGGCAAAGGACATAATCAAAAAGACCAATTAGCATCCTACAAATTTGGAAAATATCTTCACTAACCCCACAACCAAGAGAGGACTAATATCCAAAATATATAAAGAACTCAAGAAATTTACTACCAAAGAACCAAACAACCCAATCCAAAATTGGTGTATAGTCCTAAACTGAGAATTTACAACCGAGGAATCTTGAATGGCTGAGAAGTACCTAAAGAAATGTTCAAAGGCCTTAGTGATCAAAAAAAAAAAAGGCAAATCTAAACAACCCTGAGATTCTACCTTACACCAGTCAGAATGGCTAAGAAGAAAACCTCAGGTGACAACACATGTTGGCAAGAATGTTGAGAAGGAGGAACATTCTTCCATTACTGGTAGGATCGTAAACTAGTACAACCACTCTTAAAATCAATTTGACGTTTCCTCAGAAAATTGCAAATAGAGCTCCTGAAATACTCAGTAATACTACTCTTGGGAATATACCTTAAAGATGGCCCACCATGCCACAGGGGCATATGTTCCATTATGTTCATGGAGGCCTTATTTGTGATAGCCAGAAGCTGGAAACAACAACAGAAGAATGGATACAGAAAATGTGGTTCATTTACACAATGGAATGCTACTCAACTATTAAGATCAAGGACATCCTGAGTTTTTCAGGCAAATAGATTGACCTGAGTTTTGCAGACAAATGGATGGAACTTGAGAATATCATCCTGAGTGAGGTAACTCTGACCCAAAAGGAGATGCATGGTATGTTCTCACTAAGAACATCTCAATAAGTGGATATTAGCAAAAAAAAAATGTACACAATACCCAAGATACAGTCCACAGAACTAAAGAAAAAAGTCAACAAGCTGAATGATGGCCCAAGTGAGGACACCTCAGCTCCACTTGGGAAGGAGAAGAAAGCAACCACAAAGGGGGAAGGAGAGACATGGCAGGGAAAGGGGGTGGGGTCGGGGGAGAGGGGAACATAATCTGGTATTGGGTGGGGGGAAAAGGACTGAAGCCCTGAGAACCAGCAGAAAGAATGAAAACAAGTGACATCAGGAGGAAGGAGGTTGGGAAGACCCTCTAGAATGTACCAGAGACCTGAGAAGTGAGAGACTTTCAGGACTCAAAGGGGAAGGGGAAGGACCATAGATGAAAGACCCTACAGTGGGAAGAGGTAACTTATTGAAACCACCTCCAGCAGAAAGACAGGGCATCAAGTGAGGGATGGATTTGCTATCCCACAGCCAAAGCTCTGATCCATAATGCTTCCTGTCTGAAAGAAATGAAGGGATGGAAATGGAGAAGAGCCTGAGGAAAAGGATGTCCAGCTACAGGCCCAAAGTGGGATCCAGCTCAAGGGGAGGCCCCAAGACCTGACACCATTAATGAGGCTATGGGGCATTCACAAAAAGGGACTTATCATGACTGCCCTCCAAAAGACCCAACAAGCAGCTGAAAGATTCAGATGCAGATATGTGCACCCAACCAATGCACAGAAGCTGTTGACCATTGTGGTTGAATTAGCTGGAGGAAGCTGAGGAAGAGGGCAACCCTGTAGGACGAACAGCAGTCTCAATTAACCTGGACCGCCGTGATCTCTCAGACACTGGATTACCAACCAGGCAGCACACACCAGCTGAGATGAGGCCCCCAACACATTTACAGCAGAGGACTCCTGGGTCTGGGTTCAGTCAGAGAAGATGCACCTAACCCTCAAGAGACTGGAGTCCCTAGAAGTACAATCGAGGGTATGGGGTGGACCAGGAAGGGAATAAAATCTGGAGTGTAAAAAGAGAGAAAGAAAGAAAGAAAGAAAGAAAGAAAGAGAGAGAGAGAGAGAGAGAGAGAGAGAGAGAGAGAGAGAGAGAGAGAGAAAGAAAGAAAGAAAGAAAGAAAGAAAGAAAGAAAGAAAGAAAGAAAGAAAGAAAGAAAGGGAGGGGAGGGGGGAGGGAGGGAAGGAAAGGAAAAGGAAGAGAAGAGAAGAGGAGAGAAGAGAAGAGAAGAGAAGAGAAGAGAAGAGAAGAGAAGAGAAGAGAAGAGCAGAGAAGAGAAAACAAGAAAACTCTTCATTGTTGCTGTAAGGTGTACAAACCTGTTAACAGAGCATACAGTTACAAATAAGCCAGGCACAAAAAGATGCATATTACTACACAAACCAAAATAGATGAATTCATAAAGATAGATGAATAGCATTAGTTTCCAGAATCTGAGGTAATGGACAGACATAATTCAATGGGTATATAGCAAACATTTCTAAAAGTATATAATGAAGAAAGAAGTTTGCACAGAATTGTGATTTTACCTCATACCACTGAATTGTATACCCAAAGCTAATTGACTCTCTCTCTCTCTCTCTCTCTCTCTCTCTCTCTCTCTCTCTCTCTCTGTGTGTGTGTGTGTGTGTGTGTGTGTGTGTGTGTGTGTGTGTGTGTACGTATGTACACATATATGCACACAAACAAAAATGTCTCCTCAGATTTTTAGTAGAATGTCTGGAATTAATTGTGCTAGCTATTTCCCAAATAAAATTTATTTAGCAGTATGTTAGATTGTAAGTTGGAAATGTCTTATATATTATGGTTGTTTCCCTAGAGACTGTATGCCAGTTGTGAGGTTTGGAGAGAGGGAGAAAATATTTATATTTTCATAGTTTCTGCTGTATTTTCAGCCTGACCATATAAAAGCTCTGCTTTAAGCAAATTCCCAGGCATATCATGAAAGATTAAAGATTCACCTATCCTCAGGAAATGTGTCAGTGATTTGGTAGTTTGTATTTAAAAATAGTCTGGGAGCTATTGGTGAAAATGCTGGCAAGGAGGAGAGGCATGTAAAATAGTAAGAACCAGCCATACTGGCTTTTTCTTTAATATACTAATGCAGATTCGTAGTGCCTACATCCTGGGTTTAAGCTACACTTCGAAACTCTGCCCAATTTGAAAGACTTTGAAACATTTGAAACAAATACTGTAACTCATTCTCCTTTTGTGACACCAAAGGAGTCACCAAAAGTGCAGGAGACAAACGGTGCCCAGTGGGGACCACCCCACCGGCAGGTAGGTGGAAAAGAACGCCGTAGCTAGGGTTATTTTGGTCCTGGCTCTCTGATCGCTAAGTACAGGTTTGTATCCCTTCCCTCCCTTCCTTTCTGCATTATCCGTTTGCCAAAAGGGAAACAGTAAATTAAAATGAGATAAGTTGGGAACAGATGGCCATGTTGGACAGTCACCTTAGAGAACTTGTCTAACTGCCGGTTTGTTTGATTTTCCCACAGCAGAATACGCCAAGCTCACTTTAGCTTTTGTGAAGGCTATACTTCAAGTCCATGGAAGTATCGATTGGAATTTAGGAAGTAGAGTGGGCTTCTTTCAATGCAAGGGTGTGGGATTACATCCAAAAAACAAAAACAAAAAAAAAAAAAACGGGAACTTTAATGTTTTAAGTCTTAAGATTTTAAAGAATTTGACCCCCTCATCAGCAGGACTCCACTAATTATGGAGGACACCGTGACAAGAATCACCATGTCACATCATAAATACTGCTTGGGTGAGCCAGAAAAAATTAATTCAAAGGGAGATAAATGGTAGGAGACGTTTCAACATAAACAAACAGAAGAAGAATGACTGGCAGGCGAAACTAGAGAAGCTTCGGGAAGGTGTGGGAGCCAGCATTGATAGGAACATGGGGATGTTTGTCACAGGACGGTTGAGCCATACCTGTGTGTGACTGGTATCATGCTTTCAGTTTACAGGGTGGCTCAGGGTTGCATACAGAAGCCCAGTAGAGTAGCCAAGAAATCATCCCTCAGGGGCTGGAATCAGAAGGAGGAATGCAGGGCCAATGGACAGGCAATCATCTCTCAGAATTCACGTACAAGAATATGCAGTGAGCCAGGATTAGGTGAAAATCATTTAATTTTACTGAGTCTCCCAACTAAAAGCACCTGCGGTGGCTCGGGGATTTGGGCAGTGTGTCCCCCTGCACCTCCTCCTCTGCCACATTTGAGAGATAACTGTAATGATAGCAATTGTCCAGGAAGAGACATGCTCATTCAGAACTGCATTAATTAATCTTACGATAGATACCTGTGCACAGTTAAGTAGTAACAGTAGCATCATAGATGTAGCTTTGACTTCACTCCTTAATCCAGTGTTTGATTTTGAGAATTATAATCATGTTCCTGTTACTCTTTCTGATATTTGATAGCTACATTTACTATTTTTACTTATAAATAAAAAGCCTAGAACCCTTTCTAGTGAAAAGCTGTTGTCTCTCTAAAGAGTACACTTCAACCAGCCCCTACATGGATTGCAGGTCTGGCTAGTGTATCACATGGGCCTCAGTAGGTGCCTGAGAGAAGCCATGTCTTCACCCAGGGTTCTGACTGTGAGCAGCTGAATGATTAGTAGCCTAACATCCACTTAAAATAGGAAGCCGGAAGTAACTACCAGTCCAGCACCATGCAGGTCTCTCCCTGCAGGCCCCAACGGCTCCAAGAACTGGAAGCAAGCTAAAAACTAGGAGAATTCCTCTTGGGACTGAGGGCATTAGATGGGAATGAGCCTGTCCATGACACAATTCATTGCAATAAACATTTACAAGCAAAGAAATGTAGGAAAAGGTACACTGTGGCACACACTATGACACACTACATATTTTTCACAACAAATATTTTTCTCTGTTGTGAGAGAGGTTACAAAGATGGAGGGTGGGTCCTAGGAGAGGGCAAGATGAGTGGGATTGGGGTGCAGGATGTGAAATGCATACACACAAAAAAACAATAAAAAGTTTAAAAAGAAAGAGAAGAAAATGCCAAACCCCCCAAACACACACACACACACACACACACACACACACACACACACACACACAAACATGCTTGTTGATCATAGGGTCCAAGGGGCTAAGAGAAATTAGAGCAGAAACTCAAGGCAGGAATCTGGAAACAGGACCTGAAACAGAGGCCGTGGACGGCCACTGTTATTGGTTCCCTCCTCATAGGTTGCTCGACATTTCTGGGGTGCACCTGGGATCACCTTCCCAGGCGTGTCCTGCCAGAAGTGAGCTAGGCAATCCCACAACAATCATCATTCAAGAAAGTTCCCCATAGGCTTGCCCCCAGTCCAATCTGGTAGGGGTACTGTCCTTATTCATGATGTGTATAGCTCATGCTATTATTAGGTGCATACGATTTTATATACCTAATGATATGCATATGATTGATATCCCTTCTTGGTTAATTTATCCTTTTATCTCCAGGAAATCACACACACACACACACACACACACACACACACACACACATGATCCTATTTCTTTTATGGTAGTTGTCTTGAGATGAATTTTTGTATTATTTTAATATACTCACATCACCTATCAATTCTTAACAATCGCATAGTGTAGACTTTCTTATCCTTACATTTAACCTGCTGACATCACATTTTTACAATAGGCAAATTCCTTATCAACACCATATTATTGAGACTTGGTTTTGTTATTTACTTTGAACGAGTAGCACAATCTCTACTTTTAAATCTTAGTATTAGGCCTATTTTCCTAAAATAGCATAATTAACACCAAGCATATAATTATTCAGATTTGCTTTACACAAGCAATTGCGAAGGTTAATTCTGATGACATCCTTCTTATACTTTATGAAAAATTACAGCTTTGCCACTACAGGGCTCTGTCACCCTCCTCGTGCTTGTTTTGCTACTACAAGCCTATAATTTAAGGGTTTTACATCTATGTATGTCATTTTTCACAACCTATGTATATAATCCATACATCCTTCTTTAATTATGGTGTTAGGTTCCTCGGTTTCTACCTGCAGTTGACTGAGCTCTAATAATCGTAAGGTAAAAAATGTGTCCATTGATTGCAGTTTTGAATCAACTTCATGTAATTGGTGAGAATCTGAGGGAACACGGTATGTCTCAAATGACTCTAGCTTGTGTCGAGTTGATGAAAAACTAGCCAGCACAACCTGTTTTTATCATCCTAGATTCTTCTTCTGTTCAGCATATAGGTAGGTAGGTAGGTAGGCAGGCAGGCAGGCAGGCAGGCAGGCAGGCAGGCAGGCAGGCAGACAGACAGACAGACAGACAGACAGACAGACAGACAGATAGATAGGCAGATGATAGATAGATAGATAGATAGATAGATAGATAGATAGATAGATAGAATGATAGATAGGCAGATAGATAGATAGATAGATAGATAGATAGATAGGCAGATAGATAGATAGATAGATAGATAGATAGATAGATAGATAGATAGATAAGCAGATGATAGGCAGATAGGCAGATAGATAGATAGATAGATAGATAGATAGATAGATAGATAGATAGGCAGATAGATAGATAGATAGATAGATAGATAGATAGATAGATAGATAGATAGATAGATAGGCAGATGATAGGCAGATAGGCAGATAGATAGATAGATAGACAGACAGACAGACAGACAGACAGACAGACAGACAGATAGATAGATAGGTAGATAGATAGATAGAGATAGACGGACAGACAGGAGACCGTTTACAAATCCAGTCTTTGATACTATCATTTGAGTCATCTTAAGCATTGTTTCTATTGTCTACTCTTGCTGTCGACTGTGGGTTCAGTTTCCCTTATTTTTTTCACTCCTGTACTACTTTGGCTAACATTCGCACCCTGTTAATTACATACAATATAAATATGGGCTATAGAATCCTTTTGAAGGTTACTCTTTTCCTGGGAGGATACAAATAAATGCCTACTCACTCAGAAAGCACACTGGTTAGAAACTGAACCAACAATCCTACCCAGGTCTAGCTTGGTGAACCAGTGAATTTATTTGATCCACTTTCCACACTGTTGTGGGAGGGTTCCTTTCAGAAGTATGGGTCATTCAAAGACAATGGCCTCACAAAAAGCCCACTCCAACATTTGTGGTAACTGAGGAAGCCCGAATCCTCTGGTTCTCTACACAACTTTGAAGCTATTCTCAGTCTGACTCTCATCTCAGCATCCGAGTACTCACTGCATCTTTCAATACCTTGAGCAGGAGCCTTAAGAGTCTTGTCCCTTCAGAGCTTCCTGACATTTACAAGTTCCGGTAACTTCCCAAGACCTGTGCACCTCCTTCTCCTACTCGAGAATGGTTAGGTTCTGAGAAAACAGCTTCACTGCAGAGAGTGGTTTGGGTCAGCAGATAAAACATGCACTGTGTATCTTGAACTTGGGTGGTTTTCATCCTATAATTTTCTAGACAGGGACTAAATTTGGCCTTCGTCTTAGGATGACTGTTTAGTCCTGAGGACATTATCATTATTTCTGTTTCATAGTTCTTCTGAGGTTTCAATTAAGTATCCTCATTAGAAAGATTTAAATGTCAATTCTGTCAACATTATGGTGTGCTGGAAATCTTCGCAGCTTAGCATTTTGGAGTGCAAACTGATTTGCTCCTATGTGTTCATTAGACGTTCTCCTGTGCATGCAGTTTGATTTATCCATGAATGTGAGAGAAAATTTATGAAGCTTTTGGGCCTCATCTTTTTTAAAGAGATAATCCTCTTAATTTCTAGTTGTCTGGGAGTTGTGGACAGTGAATTCAATGTTGTAAATTGCTATGACTACGGGTTCTTGCTTTAGTTTTATTCCTTGCATCACATAAAAACAACTACTGGATTTTTAAATGATAGATATGAGAGTTAATATCAGATTCATCTGACTCACATTGAGTGCAAGACACTAAAATAACACTGAACAGGTAAATAAAAGCAGTCATTTGAGAACAATTCTTAGTTCAAAGCTGACTTATTTCAAAGAGCAGAATACAGAATCAAAAAGAAAACAGGATATTTAAAACAGTCCTGAATAATAAAATCACTGCTAGGGTTATTGCCATCCCATATTTCAAGTAGTATTACAGAATTGTAATAATACACAGCTGGCACTGGCACTAAAACAGATATAGTGATCAATGAAGTCAAATTGAAAACCCTGACATTTTCCACCACTGAAACACGCTGAGTTTTTGTTTGTTTAGTTGTTGTTTTGTTTTTTTCTTTTGCCTGTTTTTTGGTGAGGGTTGATGCTTATTTGTTTGTTTGTGACAAAGAAGCCAAATTATATACTGGAGGAAAGACAGCATTTTCAACCAATGCTTCTGGTCAAACTGAATAGCAGTGTGTAGAAGAATAAAAATAAACTCTTGTATCTCTATCTGCACAATCCTCAATTCTAAATGCATCAAAGAACTCAACATAAGACCAGATACTCTGAATCTAGCAGAAGAGAAAGTAGGGGAATAGGTTTGAATTTACAGGGACAGGAGTGGACTTTTGGAGAAAGACTTTGAAAAGACAGATAAAGAATTAAAGACTGGAACTTCATGATGCTCAAAAGCTTATATAGGGCAAAGAACACTATTATTTGGACAAAGCTGTGGCCTACTAAACAAAAGGATCTTTACCAATTACATCTGATATAGGGTTAAAATTTAGAATATATAAAGAATTAAAAATACTACTGAACATAAAGGAAGCACACAACCCAATTAAAAGCTGGGTACGTATCAAAGCAAAGTCCATAAATATAAAACACAAATGGCTGAGAAAAAGTCCTAAAAAAGTTCAACTTCTTACTCATCAGGGAAATGCAAATTAAAATTACTTTGAGGTTTCATTTTACCATAGTCAGAATGACAAGATCAATAAAACAAATGACTAAACATACTGGCAAGGATGAGGAATGTAGAAAAATTTTAATCTAGTAGCATGGCTACTCTGGCAAGGGATCACATCCAAAGACTTAGGTCTGTGTGATTCAGCTGGAATACAGACGCTCAGTACACACCATTAATCCCTCTGGCTAGAATACAGACACCCTTTTAGTATATACCTTTAATACCAAACGCGGTAAAGTTAGTTTGTAGAAGGAGCCAGCCATGTTTGAAAGTTATGTCTAATTGAGGGGCAAACAATGTGAGTTTTTACACAATAAGTCAGAGGTAAGATAAGACCATTCTCATGAAAACAGAGAGAAAAGTGAAGCAACTTAAGGAGGCAACAGCAGGAGAGAGAGAGAGAGAGAGAGAGAGAGAGAGAGAGAGAGAGAGAGAGAGAGAGAGAGAGAGAGTTAGGGAAGGAAGGAGGGAGGAGAGGGGAGAGGAGAGGAAAGCAGAAGAGAGGAGAGGAGAGGAAAGGAGAGGAGAGGGGAGGAGAGGAGAGGGGAGGGGAGGGGAGGAGAGGAGAGGAGAGGAGAGGAGAGGAGAGGAGAGGAGAGGAGAGGAGAGGAGAGGAGAGGAGAGGAGAGGAGAGGAGAGGAGAGAAGGCAGTTTTACCAGGACAATTTTCTAGAGACATAGCTGAAGACCGAATGAGCCAGAATATAGGAAGGAGCCAGTTTGAAGTCAAGCAGAGTAATTCAGTGAGAAGCCAAGAGGAGCTGGATTAAATCAGACAGCTTGAGGAAGAGTTTGAGCAAGAGGAGCTGAGTTGAACCAGCCTGCTAGAGTTCAGGAAGAGCTAGAAAGGGTAAGCTATTTAGCAGTAATCCTTTGGGACAACAGTTACATCTGGTGAATGAAAGTTACACTTATAGCTAGGAAACAAAAATGCTTGTTCATTACTGGTGGAAGTGCAAACTTGCAAAGACATTATATAAATCAAAGTGGTGATTCCCCAAGAATCTGAGTATTGATCTGCCTACATCCAGATATGCTATTGATCTACCCACATCCAGATATGCTATTCTTAGGCATGCACACAAAGGGCTTAGCAGTTTACCACAGAGATAATTATACTCCATGTTTATTATTGTTCTATTCATAATAGCCAGATTTGGGAACAGCCTACCTGCCCGCCCACTGATGAATGAATAATAAAATGGCTAGGTAAAAACCTTCAGAGATTGATCAGGGGCCATTGATCTAATTCGCAATGCAACTGGTTTAAAAACAGGTACACATGATCTAAAAATATCATAAGGACTTGAAGGGATGGCTCCTACCTTTGCCTGATGTCACCAGCAAAGAATTCTTACCAACAACAGTTAATTCTTTCCCTTCTCATACTTGTCAAGAGCAATCACACAAGTATTCTTTTGATTTCATATTTTGTGTTATCTGAGAGATCAAAGGATAAGAGTCACTATATTCTCACCCAACACAATTTCAGAATCTGATGGATGTTTGTAGACAGAGTCTCCAAGAAGAGGTTACTGTTAGAATCCTGGAACACGCCACTTTCATTTAAGGAGGTGAAAATCTGGACAGTAGAGGCTAGATCTGCCCTCCGGCCAGGGAACCACAGAGACAAAGTGCAACTCAAATGTTCTTCCTTGTCTGAGTCCTAAGTCACATCCCACCCGGTTCACTGAAGGTGACCTTATTCTTTGTTTGCCTTGAAGGGTATCCATCCCTTAGAATGCCTCAAATTAATAAACCTCACTAACCCTTCATATACGCATGTACATAGTCACTACTTATTTATCTTTGTGGAGTCACTTAATTTCCAAGTACTATATATCATTCTCTAAACACCTCTTTTCTAAATTTAGAGTTTTACTGGAGCAATATTTCTTTAACCTAGAAAGCTACAAATTATCCAATTACATCATTTTTAAAAAGCCATCGAGTTAAATATAGATCACTAGTGACCTCTAGTGGTGATGCTCGTTGGAATCCCTCAAACTGCAAAGATTAAGTAAAATGAAATGGTGTCAAAACAATGCTTTGGCTAATAGAGAAATATTATTGACACACACTTTACGAATATAAAAGGAAACAAACATAATGACCTTCTTATTTTTCCTATGACATTTTTCTAAAAATGTATCATTTATAAAAATAAGATGTGGAAACATAATCTCAGGTTCAGTTCAATATTATTGTTTAACTTTTTTGTTTAATTTTAAGTGGTGATGCTTATCATTCTACTTTGTTGTAAAATATGATGTTTAAAAATGATATATCTTACGAGCATACATTCACAAATCTTAAAAACTGCATTCTTATGTTAGTATACCTCATCAATATTCAGAACTCAATTATTTATGTAACTTTTCAGATTGAATTTAGAGAGAGCAGAGCAGTGATTATTAGTTTTCTAAATAAGTGCTCCCAGGGACTAGAGAGATGGCTCAGTGGTTAAGATCCTTGGCTGCTCTTCCAGAGAAAGGGGGTTCAATTTCCAGGAACCACAAGGTAGCTCACAGCTGCCTAGAACTCCAGGTCCAGGGGATCCAACACCCTCACACAGACATAAATGCAGGCAAAACACTAATGGACAGAAGATAAGTGTTTCCCCTTCAGGAGGTTTATAGGGAAACTGGAAGAAACCACTATATTATCCAGTGTACTCTAATATATACACATGCTAATTTCGGGTTTTCAATTCTTTCTTATTTTAGAAAATAACTGCACATTTTGCATTTCTAGGCCTACAAATATTGACTCTTCCTAGAATACCCACCGAAATCATTTTGGGATTCGTATTTTTACATTTTATAAAAACATGATAGTTTTGCTTATGGCATAAAGCCACATCAGCGATGTATTTGACAGCTTAGTATTTATTTATTTATTTATTTATTTATTTATTTATTTATTTATTTGTAAATGCAAAGAGTGTTTTTTTCTGCAGAAGTCCAGCATGCTATGGTTTCCCATTACCAGAGTAGTGAGCTTGCAGGCCTGATTTAAAAGAACATTAGGGAAATCTAGGGTAGGTGACCTCTATGTTAATCTACTGGGTTAAGCCCTACAGACATTCCACTACATGGATGTAGGGGTTGGAAACTGTTGACATCTTAGTATTAATTTAGCCAAAGCTACACTTTCTAAAAGGCCATTTTGCAATATATCTTCATTTCTCAATAATTCCATCCACATCAGTAGCAATTGCTTTTCTTTTCGAGTTTATTTTCAGTGAAATAAAAACCTCTATCACATTCACGGTGGATCTAAACCTCCAAATCCGTGTGTGTGTGTGTGTGTGTGTGTGTGTGTGTGTGTGTGTGTGTGTGTGTACATGTGTGTGTACATGTATATGCAATCATACCTTGCAAAATTTAATTTTAATTGTTTCTAAAACAACAGAGGGAGAAGGAACACTCATTCAGAGCCTGCCCCACATGTGATCCATACATATATACAGCCACCCAATTAGATAAAATGGATGAAGAAAATAAGTGCAGGCTGACAGGAACCGGATGTATATCTCTCCTGAGAGACACACCCAGAATACAGCAAATACAGAGGCGAATGCCAGCAGCAATCCACTGAACTGAGATCGGGACCTCCATTGAAAGAACCAGAGAAAGGTCTGGAAGAGCTTGAAGGGGCTCAAGACCTCATATGAACAACAATGCCAACCAACTAGAGCTTCCAGGGACTAAGCCACTACCCAAAGACTATACATGGACTGACCCTGGACTCCAACCTCATAGGTAGCAATGAGTAGCCTAGTAAGAGCACCAGTGGAAGGGGAAGCCCTTGGTCCTGTAAAGACTGAACCCCTAGTGAACGTGATTGTTGGGGGGAGGGTGGTAATGGGGGGAGGATGGGGAGGGAAAGTCCCTATAGAAGGGGAGGGGGGATGAGGGGGATGTTGGCCCAGAAACCGGGAAGGGGAATAGTAATCGAAATGTAAATAAGAAATACTCAAGTCAATAAAGATAAAAAAAATGTTTCTAAAACACAATTAATTATAAGCATGCGCATTAATAAAGCATTATTCTGTTTGAAAATCCTACCTTATGAGGACAGTAGCAACATAAACTCTCACTAAAATGATATTGGTATATTGTGAAAATGATTATTGGCAATTAAAAATAAACATTTTGGGGTTGGGGATTTAGCTCAGTGGTAGAGTGCTTGCTTAGCAAGAACAAGGCCCTGGGTTTGGTCCCCAGCTCCGAAAAAAAAGAAAAGAAAAAAATAAACATTTTAATAATTTCATACATAGGTATAATGAATTTTGATCAAATATAGTTCCTTATTCCCTTTCTTCTAGTTACTCTCCTGAGCTCCACCCACTTTTTACAATGGACTCATGGCCCATGAGGGCTACAGGCCATGGCAGCCAGGAGGAATAAAGATATTTAGTAAGTAATAATTCAGGAATATTGGAGGCGAGAGTGTGCTAGTCATTTGGAGGTGTGGAAGTGGCCTCTGCCATTGAGCTGCTTAGGAAATATTAAATATAAGGCTGCATGTGTGTCTTTCATTCAAGAATCCACAACATTGGGGCAGTAGGGAGGAGTAATTCACTGCTGCTACAATTCTCTTTTTATTCTCCTTTTTAAAACTCAGAATCCATTTAGTGCTGCTGGTGTGAGCATGGATGTGGGATATTTAAGACAAAGTAAAGGAAAGCCACAGCACGGACAGAAGCTAGATGTCTAAAATTGCTTCCACTGCTGTCCTTACGATATAATAAAGTCAAGTGCTTTAGGGGTCGCCTGTTTACTCTGCCTAGGCGTGATGGAGTCTTCGGCTCCTCTTGTCTTCTTTGCTGTATGGGAGAAGAGACAAATCATTTCCATGAAGAGCTTGCTTACAAGTAGATAAAAAAGCAAAAACAAAACAAAACAACAACAACAAAAAAAAAAAACACTAGTAAAGCACTATAAAACCTTTTTTGTTCCTGAACTTTTTTCAAACTCGATTTATTTATTAATTGGAAAATCATTTATGTACTTAGTTTTCCTAGAATAACAAAGGAATAGATGAAAGTAACAAACTGAATATAAGTCTAAGAATGTAGTCAGAACAAATTGTGGCAATATTAATGTTCTAAATTTCCCCCAAAATATTAAATTAGCAAGTCATAAAATTACTTAACTGACAATTAGAACCAGAGTACACAAATCTGTTACTGTTCCATTTACTGTACAATTATAACTGCTACAGAAATTAAAGTACTATATTAAGTAGGTATCTTCATAATATGCTAATTATAACTTTTATTCAGGAACATGTATATATGTATAAAAAAATAAGAAAAATCATGTTTAGTAATCTGGAGTCCCTTAAATATATTCTATATATTAATGAAAGATTATTTATAATTGTTAAGAATTTTCTGTTACCTAGAAAACAAATTCAATAATATGTAGTAACAGAAACATTAGTAGAAGCTTAAATTTATCAAGTGCTAGAGAATACTAAATATTTTAATACATTTATATTTATTGTGCAGGACTAACTCCATGGTATTGTGTACAGTTGAATGAATGTAAGCTTAGTGAGGTTCTGTGGTCCAAGTTTTATTTGTGTTAGATGATAGAGATCATAGACCACAATTCACAGACAATAAACAGCAAATATTATGTCTCCAACATCTCGTAATCATTTAACACTAGACGTCATGATTGAAAGGTTGCATGTTTGATAACCGAGATTAAGCTGGTATTCTTTCGACAGAGAAATAACTGGTAGTTAGGCAACCATATCAACTACAACGTCCCAGCATTCTGGAAAAGATAGAATTGGGCCAAAGTGTTAGTGTCTTCATCTACATAACCAATTCCTCAACTTAAAATGAGGATATTCAGGCTGCAGAGACCATTTAGATAACCTTGGATTCATAAATCCCACCACATAATACCACCGCAACCTTAAGGTTTTAACTTCCTTCACTTTCTCTCTCTCAATCAGTCACCATCTACTTAACCATAAACACCCAGCTTTTACCAGGTATTCCTTTGTCGGCTGGATGTTCAGGGTTACATATATGGTGAGCGGTCATATAAGTAGAGGTACATGATATCTGAACAGTGATAAAGGATTGATTAGGTAAATATATACATTAGTATATGTAAATCCTCCACTCATAGAGGGAGAAAGTGGAGAAGCTTAAACCTTTTAAGGCCACAGAGTAAGTATTATGTGCTCGGGTTTAAGTCGGTCTTAAGTAGTCTCTGCAGCTGATGCTGTAGGTAATAATCTACTCTAATTGTCTGGTAGCTACAGCACTTCCTCCTTGCTAGCGACCCAATGTTCTTGATTCTTGAATGAAGGAAACACACGTAGCCTATTTTAATACACCCTAAACATCACAATGGCTAGGCCACCCCCAAACTTCCATGTTGCCAATGCCTCCCCTCTGATACTCCTGAGTTATTACTTACTAAACTCTACATCCCATCTTTGCTACCCTAGACCCAGTGAAGGGGGGCGGGGAGTGGGGGCAGCTGGGACCGCTCTTTCCTGGCTCTTACATGGCTGGTATTCTGTCTTCTGCCACTCTCAAGCCTACATCTTATTCCTTCCCGGGCAATGGCGATTCTCCTTCCTTGCCAGGGAACCTCAAAGTCCCACTTCTCTCTTTCTGCCCAACCATTAGCCGCTGGCAACCTTATTTACCAATCAAAGCCAACTGGGGACAGGGACACTCAGCGCCTTACCAGAAGACATGCGGTTCCCATGTAATTTTGGGAGCAGAATTAGCACAAGTAGCATTAAAACCAATCCATAACATGTAGCCTGAGTTTTCTCAAAAGTAAACGGAAAGGTTGGTCTGAATACATGCAGAGGAGGACATTGATATCTTCCCACAGTTCCATCATTTCCAGAATGCTCGGACAGTTATAGCTGATAGGATTGCCTAGCCAGTATATGCGTTTCCCAGTACCACTTGCAAACTTGTATCACTAATTGAGTTCTCACTGATGTCAGCAGCAGTGACACCGCTTCCATGCCTGGCCTCTCAACCCTTCAGACAGCCTTTGAATCCCAGGTCTCTTCTCACCAACTGAGAGAAAGTCATATCTGAGCCTTTCTCCCCACAAGCAAATGAGGACAACCCAGAGGAGTTGGACAACTCTTAAGGTATATCCCAGAAGAGTTGGACAGCCACGTCCTAAAGTATTGCCTGGAGCATAGATGTCTGCCAGCCCAGAAGGCTCTACTCAGACTCCCACATGAGGAAAACATATACTTTCTCTTTCTCTAAGCTGCTAAAAACTGCTTCTTGAGAACAGCAGTTTCCTGTAAGTGGTATGTTACATAATTTTTACCGTAAAATATTTCATATCTTCTTACTGGCAGCGGTTCTATGAAACATCTGCCCGTTCATGCAAGAAGCAGGCAAGTCCTTGCATTGCTGCATGCTCTACAACAATAGAAATCCCATCTCACCTTAAATATCACTGTCCCAAGGCCTCACCTGTCAAGTGCTGTATCACCAAGGTATCCATCCAGAACCTACTTCCATCGTTAAATGCACATGCTTGTAACTACTCATTAACTCACAAAAATACGTCCAACATAGTTCTTATTCCCCATGCGTTTCCAGTCTAATCTGAAGAGATAAAAGCATGCTTGACCTTAGATACAGATGTGAAATGCTTTCACAGGAAGGAAAATGCAATATTTACTTGTGGAGAGCCGCAATAACATTCACCACCACAAGATGGCGCTGGCCTCCACCGCGCCAGCCAACTTCCTTTCAGGAAGTTAACTGTGTGCGCATGTGCAAGAGTGCCTTTGTGCCAGGTCTTTGCCCACTCCGGGGCTTGCCGAATGAGATCATGGGTAAGCGACCAATCAGGTGTGGATGCGCCACGCTAGGGTGTATATAAGCTGCGCCATGCCGGCGCCCCGAGCCCCCTCTTTAAGATACAATAAACATTTTAGCTGCAGAAGAATTCGTGTGTCCCCGCGTGTTCTTGCTGGTGAGATAGCGTGGGGCATTTACTGATAGGAATTTTGAAAAATATTCGGGATATGAATATTTTTATTTGGATTTTGATTTGAAGTAGAAAAACTATGTCAAAGGTGAAAACAAACAGCATAAACTAAGTTAATAAATACTGAGACAGTTTAGAACAAGAGAAGTAGGAATCTGGACCTAACAGATACAAAAGTTAAATTTGGAATGATCAATGTTGTGTTCAGGGCTTTCAAATGTGGGCCCAAGAGTTTTGGCCATAGGTATTAATAATTAATAACATTCTCAAAGATTTTCCAGATTCAATGAAATATCACTATGTCAAGTAAGTGGTTTTCATGAGAAATTGAAGATAGATACTAATTTTGTAGAACCATGAAATGTAAATACATGTTGATAAAATTTAACAAGAGCTGTGCTAGTTAGTTTTTATTAACTTGATTCAAGATAAAGTCTTCTGGGTTAGGGGAACATCAACTGAGAAAATATGTCTATTGGATTGGACTGCAGACCATCTGTGCATTAGTCTCAATTAAGGATTGATGTGAGAGGGCCCAGACCACAGAGGGTGGTGGCCCTCCTGGCAGGTGGTACTGGATATAAAGGAGACTCACTGAAAAGGTAATAAAGAGCAAACCAGTAAGCGGTGTCCTTCCATGGTTCTGCTTTAGTTTCTACCTCCAGGCTTCTGCCCTGGCGCCCCTCGCTGACAGATGACGATCAACCCTTTCTTCCCTGAGTCGCTTTTGATCAGACTGCTTTCTCGCAGCAAAAGCTACACAAACGAGGACAGCTGATGGCGATGTGGGAAGATTGGATTCACATGTACAGCTGCTGGTGGGGAGGGAAAGTGGCAAGTGAAGCTAACTCTTTTTTTTAATTTTTTATTAGACATATTTCTTTACTTACATTTCAAATGCTATTCCCCTTCCTGGTTTCCTGTCCATAAGCACCCATTCCCTTCCCATCCCCTTCCCCTACCCCATTCAGGTATTCTCCCCATACATCCCCCTTATTACCCCCCCATATTCCCCTGCACTGGGGGTCGAACCTTGGCAGGACCAAGGGCTTCCCCTTCCCCTGGTGCCCCAACAAGGCTATTCTCTGCTACATATGCAGTTGGAGCCCTGGGTCAGTCCATGTATAGTCTTTCAGTAATGGTTTAGTCCCTGGAAGCTCTGTTTGGTTGGCGTCGTTGTTTTTATGGGGTTGCAAGCTCCTTCAACTCTTTCGATCCTTCCTCTAATTCCCCCCAAGGGGGTCCTGTTCTGAGTTCAATGGTTTGCTGCTAGCATTAACCTCTGTATTGGACATGCTCTGGATGTGTCTCTCAGGAGAGATTTATATCCGGTCCCTTTCAGCATGCATTTTTTAGCTTCATCAATCTTATCTAGTTTTGGTGGCAGTATATATATGGGCCGCATGTGGGGCAGGCTCTGAATGGCCATTCCTTGAGTCGCTGCTCTAAACTTTGTTTCCATATCCCCTCCTATGGATATTTTTTCCCCTTTTAAGAAGGAGTGGGAGCATCCCCATTTTGCTCATCCTTTTTCTTGAGCTTCCTGTGGTCTGTGGATTGCATCTTGGGTAATTTGAGCTTTTTGGCTAATATCCACTTATCAATGAGTGCATACCAAGTGTGTTTTTCGGTGATCGAGTAACCTCATTCAGGATGATATTTTCTAGTTCATTTCGTTTGCCTATGAATTTCATGAAGTCATTGTTTTTGATAGCTGAGTAGTACTCCGTTGTGTAGATGTACCACATTTTTTTTGTATCCATTCTTCTGTTGAAGGGCATCTGGGTTCTTTCCAGCTTCTGGCTATTATAAGTAAGGCTGCTATGAACATAGTGGAGCACGTGTCTTTGTTGTATGTTGGAGCATCTTTTGGGTATATGCCTAAGAGAGGTATAGCTGGGTCCTCAGGTAGTATAATGTCCAATTTTCTGAGGAACCTCCAGACTGATTTCCAGAGTGGTTGTACCAGTTTGCAATCCCACCAACAATGGAGGAGTGTTCCTCTTTCTCCACATCTTTCCCAGCATCTGCTGTCGTCGGAGTTTTTGATCTTCGCCATTCTGACTGGTGTGAGGTGGAATCTCAGGGTTGTTTTGATTTGCATTTCCCTGATGACTAAAGATGTTGAACATTTCTTTAGGTGCCTTTTGGCCATTCAATAATCCTCAGCTGAGAAAATTTTGTTTAGCTCTGAACTCCATTTTTTTTAATAGGATTATTTGGTTCTCTGGAGTCTAACTTCTTGAGTTCTTTATATATTTTGGATATTAGCCCTCTATCAGATGTAGGATTGGTAAGGATCCTTTTCCTATCTGTTGGTTGCCATTTTGTCCTAATGACAGTGTCTTTTGCCTTACAGAAACTTTGCAGTTATATGTGGTCCCATTTATCGATTCTTGATCTTAGAGCATAAGCCGTTGGTATTTTGTCCAGGAAAACTTTCCCGGTGCCCATGTGTTCGAGATGCTTCCCCACTCTTTCTTCTATTAGTTTGAGTGTATCTGGTTTGATGTGGAGGTCCTTGGACTTAAGCTTTGTACAGGGTGATAAGAATGGATCGATCTGCATTCTTCTACATGCTGACCTCCAGTTGAACCAGCACCATTTGTTGAAAATGCTCTTTTTTCCACTGGATGGGTTTAGCTCCTTTGTCAAAGATCAAGTGACCATAGGTGTGTGGGTTCATTTCTGGGTCTTCAATTCTGTTCCACTGATCTACCTGCCTGTCTCTGTAACAATACCATACAGTTACTACCATGCTATTAAATCAGAGATGAAGGGGTGCGATTCCTGCTGATTTCTTTCCTGAGAAAGATGAAATTGTCCATAGATAATGGCTCAAAGCACCAATAGCTCATTGGGTCTTTTTGTTTTCCAGAACATAAACAAAGTCTATCTATGCACACTTCTGGTAATTTGAAAAACAAACTCACCAATAGAACACAGCAATGATTAATAATAAGAACTTCAGAACTCATTCTTATTAAGTTATTAATTAAAAATGCATTTGGTGTTTGGTATAGTAGCACGATCTATTAAATTTTGCAATATACACTTGCAGAATGTGTAGAAATATGGACATGATTTCCTTCCTTTGATGTCTGAAGTCTCATCATGTCCATTCTCACACTGCTAAATCCACCTTCTTACAAAGACTCACCAAGATTAAACAGTGGCCAAGAAAGCTATACAAATACAATTTCTTGTTTATGGTCTGCTATATTTAAATCAAGTTTTCTAAGAATTGGAACATTTTCATGAGTGCTACAACAGCAGAAAGCAGAGCAGATTGGAAAGAGAGACAATGGAGGACATGTTTTTGAGAGACAGAATATGACTGAGGATACAGTGTCGTACAGGTACAGTGTCAATGACTAAATCACATCACCATATGATGGAATTGGAGACAAACCAGTTCTTGTTGTTGCTGCTGCTGCTGTTGTTGTTGCTGTTGTTGTTGATAAACATGCCTTCTTTGCTTAGAATAAAGGAAATCTCTGTATTATCATCTAATTATCATTTTAACTTCTCCATTTAATGCTCTCTTCGTTGTTTACTGTTGCTGTGCAAAAATGGGGGAGGGGTATTTTGGCTCATTGTTTTAATGGGTCTCAGTCCATCATACTAGAGAAAGCATGGTGGAGTAAACCTTCCCATGGCAACAAGAACATGAAGCATAGTGGGTAGATATAATTTAAGTCATTGTGTTCACGTATATAAATTACCAAATAATTTTTTAAAAAGAGAAAAAATGGGGAGAGAGAAAAAAGGACATGGATCAGCCCCTATCCATGTCACCAAGGACCAGGAAACAAGAACAGATGAATTAGAGACAGAGTTGGAACTAAAATCTCACCCTAGTGACAAAATTCAAAGCTAGGCCCCACCTCCTAAAGGATCCAAATCCTCCAAAAGCAGTTCCTTCAATTAGGGATGAGCTGTTCAACTAATTTCTAATTTTATCCAATGGGCTTCCAGTTTTTAAGTGGACCTAGTTTTCATTTGCGGCTCCTGTGTTTATGCATGTTTTCCATGCCCAAAAGAAATGAAGTCTGATAATTTAACCTGACATTCAAAGCTTCCATATTTCTCTAATTTAACTCCTGCCCTACATTTCTCAATTTTAACGAAATGATGGTCTAGGCTTTCTGCAAACAGTCTTTTCTTTACTCACATCCTTAGTCTATGATGTCCCCCTGATCTCAGCTCCTTAAGAGTCTTATGATTTCTCTGTTTCTGTAGCTTTGTATCACTTTATTTTTACTCATTTTAGTGTGTGTTCCATGCTGCCATGCATCCTTTTGCTTTTCCTCAGGAGGCATGTGTCTACTCTCTGTTCTCGTTTGGTTTGTATACTACTCTCCACACTTCAACAGTGTGCCATTTTAAGGAACAGTTCTGTGAATTAAAAAATTTGAAGTCTACCAGTGAACTATTGTAGCCATAGGCCTTTTCTCACAGAGGCAGGCTACAAAAAGAGCTAAAATTAGCATAGCAAGCAGTAGTAGCTGTCAGGTGCCATCTAGGAAAGGATAAAGACTAACAGGTGATCATCCAGAAATGTTTCACCATGGAACTACGATGAATGACCTCTTGGAAGCAAGGCCTGAGGGAAAAAATTCTCAGAAGTTGATTCCTAAAGCTGATATGCCTTGTCTGTCCTTATAAAATTAATATTATATAATTCCTGGACATTAGCCCAACTTATTGGGCATATTTTCTCTGGATCAGCAAAGATGTACTGTTCTGTAATAATGCTATACAGAAAAACAGATGATTTCTTAATTCCTAATGGTAATTCTATGAAAATACCTAAAATTATACTTGTAATTATTAATCCCTTTATAATAGGACTATTATTAAAGACCTCTCTGATATGAGAACTGTAGTTAGAACTATGCCAGTCTTCACTGTCAGGAGTTAATTGCTTCTGAGGTAGAAAGAAATCATTTACAACTTAGAATAAATTCCTTAGAGCTGTAAAACAATTAATCAAAGGTCATAAAGGGAACAAACAATTTATTGTAGCTTCAAAGACAGAATATCAATATTAACAGGGTTTATACTATAAAAATATTCAATACTAACTTAGATGCAAAAATTATAATTTTAGACTATCAATGAACCTGTGTAGCTAGTGACAGATAACGAATGTCTAGCTATATAACTAGTCTTAGTGGAAACACATGTAAACATCTCTGCTGTAAATTTCTTATTCAATTTATGGTTTGATTTTATGTTTGAACTCAATGAAATTTCTTAAAAAAGAAAAAGAGTGGGGGTACTTGGAAAAATCGTGTGACCTATTCTCCTAAAAATGGTACAAAAAACTAGGAACAATGAGATTAGGTAGCAGAAGGAGAGAGAAAATTAGGAGGAGGAGAAGGAGGAGGAAGGAGATGAAGAAGAGGAAGAGGAAGAAAAAAAGACGACAGCAGTGTAGTAACAGCAACTTAAAAATTAAGAGCGCATATAGTACGATAGTTTTTTCCCCTTTTACTTTCCCTTACCAATAAAAGATTAGAATCCTTTTTAAAAGTGTCTCTCTCTCTTTTTTCTTTCTTATTCTTTTTTCCCTTTCTGCAGGTGACTTTTCTTAAGTGTCATGGAGTTAAATAGAAAAAATAAATAAATAATAAAAAAATGCCTCTCAGCCTTGGTTCCTGGAGGACCTATGGATAAAATAACAAAGGACCCCTTTACTTAATCCCCTGCTTAACAAAGCAGCAGGTATTATTCTGCCTGGTAGCCTAAGGCTTCAGGTCTCAGAGTAATTTAAAGTCAAGATAGGTAAACATTATTATAGCAAGCAACCTTAATCCCTTATAAGACTAAGACTTGTCCTTAACTGTCTTCCCCTTGCTCTGAAGTTATCTATATTTTGATGCTAATTCCACTGCCCCAAGGACAGCTGCCTAGTCAGTATTCAGAACTCAGGTGACTTCACCAGAGCCTCCCCATTGAATTTGTAAAGTACAGGTGAAGGGCAGGTACTGGATAGAAGGAGGCCTGTCATTGGAGGAGGAGGAAGGATGGGCGGGAGAGAAGTTTGAAGGAAGAGGAGGAGACTGGAAGAGAAAGGAGACCGGAGGAGGAGAGGGTGAGAAGCCATGGCAGGTGATGTTAAGATTCTGCTCTGTGCATGCTTGAATTACCCTAGATGCCTAGAACAAATGAAACTCAAGACAGATGATCAAAATGTGAATGCTTCACTCCTTCTCTAAAAGGGGAACAAGAATACCCTTGGCAGGGAAGAGAGAGGCAAAGATTAAAACAGAGACTGAAGGAACACCCATTCAGAGCCTGCCCCACATGTGGCCCATACATATACAGCCAGCCACCCAATTAGACAAGATGGATGAAGCAAAGAAGTGCAGACCGACAGGAGCCGGATGTAGATCGCTCCTGAGAGACACAGCCAGAATACAGCAAATACAGAGGCGAATGCCAGCAGCAAACCACTGAACTGAGAATAGGACCCCCGTTGAAGGAATCAGAGAAAGAACTGGAAGAGCTTGAAGGGGCTCGAGACCCCATATGTACAACAATGCCAAGCAACCAGAGCTTCCAGGGACTACGCCACTACCTAAAGACTATACATGGACTGACCCTGGACTCTGACCTCATAGGTAGCAATGAATATCCTAGTAAGAGCACCAGTGGAAGGGGAAGCCCTGGGTCCTGCTAAGACTGAACCCCCAGTAAACTAGACTGTTGTGGGGAGGGCGGCAATGGGGGGAGGGTTGGGAGGGGAACACCCATAAGGAAGGGGAGGGGGGAGGGGGGTGTTTGCCCGGAAACCAAAGAATTATTATTAAGTATTAAATAAATTAAAAAAAAAAGATTCTGCTCTGTGTATTTACAGGTTGTTATCAATCTTCTTAAGGGATGGATGGTACCGGGCTTTGTATGTTTAAGTGGGCAATTATATCTTACCAATTGGGTCAAAGATTATTGTGTTGTATGTTCTTTTATGTGAGGGTTTGAGTGTAGGAAAGTGTGCGGCTGGGATGTGTTTCCTCCAAGATGTCTATCAGATATCTTGGGGCACCGCGGTGCGGACCTAGCGAGGTAAAAGACAACCGTACTTTTTAAAATTTTTATATTTTACAACAACACTCAGCTACCTTCAAGAAAGAGCCAGAGCTCCAGTGGTGGCCTTCCAATTGTCCTTTCCGCCAGAAGAAATGATAAAGCTATATCAGGCATGAGAAATATGTAAATAGATATATATTACTAATACCCTAAGAATTGCTCTCTCTCTCTCTCTCTCTCTCTCTCTACATATATATATATATATATATATATGTATATGTGTGTGTGTGTGTGTGTGTGTGTGTGTGTGTGTGTGTGTGTGTGTGTATGTATGTGAGTGGGAAAATAAATACTTGACAGAACTCAATTAGCAAAGATTTGGTCCAAAGCCTTGGCTTGGACCAAATAGTCATAAAACAGACATAACCAGAACTGCCTAAGTGATAGCATTTCTTAAGGGAGAATTGAGAGGGAGCACGTATTAAAATACAGGACATTAGGGCGGCTCTGTGGCTTAGTTGGCTAAAGCACCTGCCTCGTAAAATACAGTACATAAGCAACCCTGTCCTGCTGATATAAACATAGTCATAACTATATCTTATTCCACCTTTGGCCATTTATCCGATGCGGTTGGCAAATATTACTGCCTCCTTAAGATGTCACATCTTAATCCCCATGCCCTTTAAATATGTATATTATATGGAAATTGGGGAATTAAGATTGCAGATGGAACTAAACATTCTGACCAACAGAAGCTAAAATGAAGGTTTTATGTTGGCTTATTCAGGTAGCTCAGTATTATCTAAAGGTCCTTAATGTGAAAGAGAGAAGAGTAAGAGTCAGATCCGAGATGTGTGTTGTGAGAAAGATGATGAGCCAAGAACACGAGGGGGATTTGGGAAGACGACAAGGACATTTACTTGGTCTTCCAGACTCCAGGCAGGAGTGCAGCTCAGTAAACACCTTGACTGTATCCCAATGAGATGAACTTAACTTCTGACACTCACAATGTTTTAAGGTAATAAGGTAATAGATGTTTTAAGGTAATAAATGTTTTATTTTCATCCACCAGCTTCTTGGAAGTTGTGTCTTATAGTAGCAGTAAATTAATCCACTCACTAAAATTAATCTAACTTTCCACAGAAGCCCAGATACCGCACCATCTAACTATAGCAGCAAATCATTCTGTTTCAGTCATGACAAAACTCCAAAACAATATTTATTTGTAAGATAAACATTGTAATTTCATAAAAGAGAATCTTTTTAATACATATATTTGTCAAAACAGTTACTAAGAGATATTACTAGACTTAATGAATACTTAAGTCATGATTATACAGTTTTTTAATTAATGTCAGTTTATACATCAGTTTAGAACCAAAACATATTTAGATAACATTTGAGATTTGTACAGGATTATTTTTTAACTGTTAAGGAGGATGTGATCTCTGCTTTAAGAACAGACTATGTCAAGAAGAGGAAACGTTTGACATCCCAATATTAATGACACTGGGGGGAGTAAAGGTGTATCTCACTTTCTGTAGTTTCTTCAAGATTTTTAAAATGCCTTGATACAAAGGCCAGACGGGCACACTGAGTTAGGAAAGAGGTTCATTCATATAGGGGAGTCTGAATAGTAATGAAATTCATGCCTCATTACATCTAGACAAAGACTTAGTGCAGATGGAAGAGGGTGAAAGCTCAGCTAAAGGTGAGCTTGAGAGGCCAGCAAGAAAGTAATTCTGGAGCCTTTTGAACTCTGCTATGAAGGAAATATATCTTTGTCTTGAGAATTCATAGTTCTTGCACGTTCTGTAAGAGTGGTGCAGCAGCCCTGCTATGACGTGAAACCCATAAAACGACAATCTCTCTGAGGCCAGCAAGAAGGTTGGAAGGGAGAGCTAAGTGTGGAAATTAATAGAGAAATGGGCCCGTTGTTTGTTTATTCATGTGGGAAATGATGATTCCCAGTAGAAAGGCATTAACAGTGGAGAAAAAAGAAGGAGGCAGACTCACGAAATATCTAGAAGATAATCAACTTGCTTTAAATTTCAATAAAATAATTTTAAAGGTAATTATAAACAAAAAATATACTTGTTTCCTATAGACAAGGAAAAGAGTGGAGAAATTAGTGTTCTTTGGAGCAATAGAGTCTCTGTGTACTTTTTTATTGGATATTTTTTTATTTACATTTCAAATGTTATTCCTTTCCCGGATTCCCATCCATAGTCCCCTATCCCATCCCCGTCCCCCTTCTTCTATAAGGGTGTTCACCCTCTCCAACCTCTGTGCACTTTTTAAGATTAATTTTATTTTTAATAATGTATGTCTATGTGTATAGATTTCTTCTTCTAGCCTCCCTGAGGGAGTATAACTCAGTAAGTGCACATAAGTCCCAGTGCCTTTTGGATCTGGGAACGATAATAGCACGGTTTTGATCCATAACTAATGTCCTGAGAATCACAAAAATGAATGATGTAAGTCTCAGCCTATGCCTAAAGGTTCAAGAGCCAGGCTGCAGAAGTGGTGGACCCAACTCAGGCCTGGAGGCATAGTAATATTTTCTCTGTCCTTTTTTTTCCTTCCAGATCCACAGTGGAGAGTGCCCACACACATTTGTGAGGTTGTTCTCATTCAGTGTACCAACTCAAATGCTAATCTGTCCCACAAATATTCTCACAGCCCTACCCACAAAGAGGGATTACAAGGTATATTATAATCTATGTCCATTTGAGCTGATGTAAAATTAACCATCATAACACAGTGGCTACAGTCTTGTCCAGACACCTTGTCGCCATTCCTTACCACTGATCTTAGCATATTATCTTCCAACAGCAATATCCTTAACAGTAAGGAAATGGAAAAAGCCTCTATGTAGGTATCTCTTTGTTGTTGAATGAAAATTAAGAATCCCTTTAAGTCCCATAAAGTCCTGCTAATAAAGATTAAATCCAATGCCCATATTTTAAATGCAAGAAAACCTCAGAAAGAGGTTTTCAGCAGTGGTTTTCAATCTTCCTAATGCTGTGGTGACCGTGACCAGAAAATTATTTTCATTGCTATTTCATAACTACTTTTGCTAATGTTATATATCATAATGCAAACATTAGATATGCAGGTTATCTGAAGGGGTCATGACCCACAGGTTATGAACCACTGCTTTAATGGGTCGTAGATTTGAGCAAAAGAGAGGAAAGTTAGAGATGATTGCTATAGTGATAAACAGTGTCTTGCAAAGCAGCCATTGAGATATGGAACCTGAGGAAGGAAGAAAAATTAAAATAATGGCCAAAGTGTCTGGGTGACATTTGCTAGGAAGTCACTGTCATTTCCTAAGTCAATTAAAGAAGGAAAAATGGATTTGAGTAGGGAGAAATGAAAGCTCTTTGAGCACGTTTGAATTTCTAGGTGGGAAACTCAGAACTTGTTTTCGTAAGTTTTTAGAGCTCAAAATTGAGACTTAAGTACTAGTTATGTTTTGGACAACTAAATGAAGTCACAGTATTTGTTCAGATGAAGTCTACACACTGTACTATAAAACGATTTTTAAAAACAAAAGTAGAAACTTTTAAGAAGTTAAAGTTGTTTGAGAGACTGAAAAGTAAAGTCCAGGGAAGTAAGCAGCACTAAAATGGGAAACACTCTTACGTTTGTGTATGGTATATATGCCTGTGTGTTGTGAACATTTGTATGTGTGTGAACACATCTGTGTGCCTGGGAATGGGGCTGTGAGGATACTCCCACACATGTGAAGAAGCATGAAATTGATATTGGGTATGTTTTCAATCGTTCTCTACTTTATTTATTGAACAAAAATAAACTGAACTGGGAGCTCACCAATTCCATAGTCTAAAGAAGAAGCTGACCCCATGGGATCTTTTGTTTCTGACTCTTGGTGGCTAGTATTACAGCGGGACACCTCACCTGCCTGGTTTTCACTGGGGATTTCAGGGTGCAAATTCTGTTTGTTGTTATTTTTCTTGCAAGTGCTTTATCTATTTTTAAATGGAAGAGAGGTCAGTAGAACTAAACGCTTCGCAGAGATCAAATAAGAACGTAACAATGGCTAATGAAGAAAACTAGTTGTTCCAGAAATGTTTTTGTTATTTGATTATTATACTAATAATTGTTGATAGAAGATGATTTGAGTTCCCAGAGAAGGAGTTGGAAGATAGGGCAATAAGGGTAAGTGGCTACAAATTTTACCTTACGGTTGTCAGGAACCAGCTCTCTGCTGTCCATGAGTAGTCAAGAGCCAGATTAGCCACCTGCCTAGAGTCTACGGTAGTCAGGCAAGCTCTCACAGTCTTCCTAACTATACAGCTGTAGAGGACACTTCTCCACGTCTATCTTGTCCTTATTTATTGGCCATTCTGTGAAGAATGCATTTTCTGTATCAAAGTTAACTTTTTGAAATTAATTTGTTCACTATTCATCAACATAGGAAACAGAGAATATAGGGAATGTGCTACCTAACAAGAGATACAATTACTGAGCAAAATGATCTGAGGTGGAGGCTCAATTTACATGGAAGAAACGGTTAAAGAAACTTATCCCCCTGGCAGGAGACATGGCTTAGATTCCCAGCACCTCATACATCTAGCCTTGGAGCTGGTGCCTGTAATTCAACACTGACAAGATCCTCCAGACACAGGAGAATCAGAAGTTCAAGGCAATCCTGGTCTATATTCAATATAGAGTTCAATATTAGTCTGGGATACATGAGACCTTGTATCAAAAACAAACAAGGGAAAGGAAACTCAAAAGTATACACCCTAGAAAAGTGAAAATGTTGGAAGTTTATATTTTTCTCTTCATTTCCCCTAACAAATCCTTCAGATGTTAAAATGGAAATGGATGTAACATTTTCTACTGTGGCAAAATTTCATAGTTTTTGTTGCATAGTTTTTGTTGACTGGTAGTACTGTTGTGTGAGGTTCTTCTCGGATGACATGCTGTCCACAAATATGAGGAAAACAAGCTCATGCTTTTTTCCTTCCTAAATGTTTTCTTTATTTTAATTAAGATAGAATTACATCATTTTCCCCTTCGCCTTCCTCCTTCTGATCTCTCTCATGCACCAAACATCTTTATTCACGTCTAAATTTTGGGACTTTTTTCTTGGATTCTTTTAGATGATAGGTAAATAGATTGATAGGGAGGTAGATAGGTGGGTAGGTAGATAGATAGATAGATAGATAGATAGATAGATAGATAGATAGATAGATACATACATACATACATACATACATAGATGACATATAGAAAGCTACATAGATGACAGATATATGCATAGATATATGTATATATGTTCTGTGTCAGTACATTATATGCACATATTCAAAAATATATGGATACAGTTTGCTGAGTGTATTTCATGCTGTTTGTATGTACAGGACCCCTTGTTTCAAAGGAAAAAAGAGAGGCATCAGGTCAGTCCTTTGTCTGTCGCAATCCTGCCCTCTTGTGTGAAAGTGTAGCACAGCAACTCTCATTTTAAGTGGAAATATTTGCAAACAGAGCCCGTTTATAATGCTGGTTTTATTCTGGATGACAAAGACAACATTAAAAGTAAGGGTACCACTATGAAACTTACTTAAGGCTTTCCTTACCCATGCTAAAAGTTTAAGTTCAATTTCAAAAACACCTCTGTTGAAAGACTGATGAGTTTATTTTAAGGACAAATAGTTGCATCAACAAAAAATAAATATCAATAATTTTCTTTTGCACAGAATATTCAATTATTGATTCTGTTTGCCCGCCTCCAGCTTTTCTTTAGCATCTAGTGGTAAAATATTTAGGAGACACTGACTTAGTTTAATGAACATTATTTACAGAGGTACATTCTTCGCCATAAAACCCTGTGATGTTTCATTCTGAGGCCCTTATTTAATCTTAGTTGTCACTGAGAAACCCCAGGCTATAATTTCCCATTTTATAACCTCAGGAAAACTCTCCTTGTTAAATTACGGACAAGAGACAATGTTTTATTCTGTTATTAAAATTGAAAGTCCCCAAATCTCATTATATATTCTTACCATCTGCATTTTTATGATTGTTGTCTAAAGACATTTCCGTGAAGTCTCAACACTGATATAAATTCCCCAAATTTTACTATCTGACTTTGTGGCTTTTCAGAACAAAAGTTCTTGTCTTAATTTAAAGGAACAGTGAGTGACTCACTCCTGATGCCCAAGGATAAATGCTTATCACGTGGCTCAGAATGGCACTTTCCGTTATGAATATGGGTACAATAAAATGTAAGCCATGGTAGGAAGATTTGTTAGAATTAGATTTTAATGAAACACTTGAATCAATAGAAACTTATTGTAGCCTTTGATTATAAAACAACTGTTGCTTCTTTATAGAAAGGACTAAAGGAGCTGAAGGGGTTTGCAACCCCATAGAAAGAACAACAATATCAACCAACCAGACCTCCCAGAGCTCCCAGGGGATAAACCACCAACCAAAGAGTGCACATGGCAGGACCCATGGCTCCAGTCACACATTTAATAGAGGATGGCCTAATTTGGCATCAATGGGAAGAGAGGCCCTTGGTCCTGGGAAGGCTCCATGCCCCAGTGTAGGGAAATGCCAGGGTGGGGAGCACCCTCATAGAAGCAGGAGGAGGGAGGATGGGATAGGGGAGTTCTAGAGGGGAAACCTGGAAAAGATAACATTTGAAATGTAAATAAAATATCCAATTAAAAAAAGTTAGGTCATCATATCTCTGTCAAGGGACACTGTTCCCTCATTCATGAGTCTGAAGACTAGTGTGCATTTCTCATTTATTCAATGATCTGTTTCTTCTGAGTCTTAATGTGAGAAGCTTTTATTGTTTTTCAGCTTTTTCAGGGAGAGAGCACACCTAATCTCTTTCCTACTGCTATAAAAGTTACCTTATGCCATGTAATTTAAAAATTTTTTTAATTTTTTTTTTTGGGAGGCTGAAGGTCTGAAATCAGGTGGCTCCAATTGTTCTCTACTCTGGTGGAGCCTCATGACAGACGGAATCATGACAGAAGCAAGTGGCAGAAGGATCACCAGACGAGGATGAAGCCAGAGGGCAGGAACCCTTGCTTTCCCTTTTACAGCAGTCACTTTACTCTCAAGGCTATAACTCATATGCCTGAGACGAACACTGGCTCCTCCTGAGTGTAGAATTCTCAGTGACATCCTTCCTGATTAGACTCTACCTTTCAAAAGCTCCACTACTTTTAATAGAGCCAAATTTTCCAAGCACAATCCTTCAAGACATGAAGTTAAACGTCATTCTAACAAGGTATCTATGGTTGTGATGGTGCCATAAATGGTACCTTAAGGCCTCCCCCAACTGTGCTGAACTTCAATTGGCCCTTCAAAATCTAAAATAAGTTAAAAACAGTGAACCATCAATACAAATGACAATTCATATTTGATTGTCCAATCTTTCATTACAAACACGTGGCCAATGAAAAAAATCAACTCATGAAAAATTGTGCACACCTTGTTGATTTTTGCTATTGTTATTTTTTAAAATATGATATTTTACTATAACCCAGGAGGGCCTAGAAGACACTATGTATCCCAAGCTGTACTCAATTCCCGGCAGTCTGTCTACCTACTTCAGCCTGTTAAGTTCTGGTATGCCTGATGTGAGCTACTATGTCTGGCCTGCATATTATACTTTTTTGTGGGATTGGTTTTCTCTTATCTGCCTGTTCATTCAAATCTCTGGCAAATTGTGTGTGTGTGTGTGTGTGTGTGTGTGTGTGTGTGTGTATGTGTGTGTGTGTATGTGAATGTATATATATATTTTCATATATATGAATATTTAACTAACCCTTAGGAAATGCATACTGGCTTCCTTGCATATGAAGTCAAGTCAGGAGCCAATGATCCTGCTGCTTCAAGATGTTAAAAGTGATAACCATCCCATTGGATGCGTCAAATATCTCTGAGAACCTCATCCCCTCGTGGTCTAATTTTTCAGCATTTTCAAAGCCATATATGATTATATTCCTTTTCCAGGGCATTGTAGAAGATGCGTAATTGTTATAGAAATTTTACAAAATCGTTCACCCAAAAGCTCAGTTACATTAGGAAGAGAATGAATGTCCAGAGGGAAAGAATTAAAGCTATTTTTAAATCAGTAAACCACAAGATACCTAGTAATGGTGCATATAAATTTTTTTTGCAGAAAACCTTCCTTCTTCCATTGTCTTCACACAGGCTTCCAGCAGAAGGTGTGGCCCAACTAAATTTATGTCTCCCCACCTAAATACTGGATCAAAGTTTTGTTGTCTTCCCTCCTTTAGATCCTACTTACAGGGCTGCCCCCATTTCTGGATTGTAGTCCATCCCAGATATAGTCAAGATGACAACGAAGAATAGTCATCACAAAACCCACCAAAGCCTTGGAAATCTGTAAATTGTAAAATGTAATTTAAGTTGTAAAATGTAAATAATATAAAATAATGCTGAGATTTAGCTATTCGTCCAAAACTTATGAAAAATAATGAGTATATTTTACAAAAAACCAAGTACAGTGCCTTTCAAATTATTTTTAAAAATAGTATTGAGGACACCTGCGGATCCCGGCCCACAGCAGCTCTCTGCTCCCAG
This sequence comes from Rattus norvegicus, assembly GCF_021556685.1. Lineage (NCBI taxonomy): Eukaryota > Metazoa > Chordata > Mammalia > Rodentia > Muridae > Rattus > Rattus norvegicus. The sequence continues at coordinate 38,883,968 of NC_141547.1, forward strand.
ACCCGGTGAGAGAGAGACCCAACCGCCTGGTCAGGTGGGCACTCCTGAGGCTGCAGAGCGGAAGAGACCAACAACACTGCTCACCCCTGCCCACATCCCTGGCCCAAGAGGAAACTGTATAAGGCCTCTGGGCTCCCGTGGGGGAGGGCCCAGGAGCAGCAGGACACCTGCCTGAGACACCACCGGAACCGGAAAGAAACAGACCGGATAAACAGTTCTCTGCACCCAAATCCCGTGGGATGGAGAGCTAAACCTTCAGAGAGGCAGACAAGTCTGGGAAACCAGAAGAGACTGCTCCCTGCACACACATCTCGGACGCCAGAGGAAAAAGCCAAAGACCATCTGGAACCCTGGTGCACTGAAGCTCCCGGAAGGGGCGGCACAGGTCTTCCTGGTTGCTGCCGCTGCAGAGAGCCCCTGGGCAGCACCCCACGGGCGAACCTGAGCCTCGGGACCACAGGTAAGACCAAATTTTCTGCTGCAAGAAAGCTGCCTGGTGAGCTTGGGACACACGGAAGCAGAATTTCTCTAGGACCGGGTACGTTATGTGTTTACCGGAAGTCCCACACCCGCGGATCCCGGCCCGCAGCAGCTCTCTGCTCCCAGACCTGGTGAGAGAGAGACCCAACCCCCTGGTCAGGTGGGCACTCCTGAGGCTGCAGAGCGGAAGAGACCAACAACACTGCTCACCCCTGCCCACATCCCTGGCCCAAGAGGAAACTGTATAAGGCCTCTGGGCTCCCGTGGAGGAGGGCCCAGGAGAAGCAGGACACCTGCCTGAGACACCACCGGAACCGGAAAGAAACAGACCGGATAAACAGTTCTCTGCACCCAAATCCCGTGGGAGGGAGAGCTAAACCTTCAGAGAGGCAGACAAGCCTGAGAAACCAGAAGAGACTGCTCCCTGCACACACATCTCGGACGCCAGAGGAAAAAGCCAAAGACCATCTGGAACCCTGGTGCACTGAAGCTCCCGGAAGGGGCGGCACAGGTCTTCCTGGTTGCTGCCGCTGCAGAGAGCCCCTGAGCAGCACCCCACGAGCGAACCTGAGCCTCGGGACCACAGGTAAGACCAAATTTTCTGCTGCAAGAAAGCTGCCTGGTGAACTCAAGACACAGGCCCACAGGAACAGCTGAAGACCTGTAGAGAGGAAAAACTACACGCCAGAAAGCAGAACACTCTGTCCCCAGAACTGACTGAAAGAGAGGAAAACAGGTCTACAGCACTCCTGACACACAGGCTTATAGGACAGTCTAGCCACTGTCAGAAATAGCAGAACAAAGTAACACTAGAGATAATCTGATGGCGAGAGGCAAGCGCAGGAACCCAAGCAACAGAAACCAAGACTACATGGCATCATCGGAGCCCAATTCTCCCACCAAAACAAACATGGAATATTCAAACACACCAGAAAAGCAAGATCTAGTTTCAAAATCACATTTGATCATGATGCTGGAGGACTTCAAGAAAGACATGAACACACTTAGGGAAACACAGGAAAACATTAATAAACAAGTAGAAGCCTACAGAGAGGAATCGCAAAAATCCCTGAAAGAATTCCAGGAAAACACAATCAAACAGTTGAAAAAATTAAAAATGGAAATAGAAGCAATCAAGAAAGAACACATGGAAACAACTCTGGATATAGAAAACCAAAAGAAGAGACAAGGAGCTGTAGATACAAGCTTCACCAAAAGAATACAAGAGATGGAAGAGAGAATCTCAGGAGCAGAAGATTCCATAGAAATCATTGACTCAACTGTCAAAGATAATGTAAAGCGGAAAAAGCTACTGGTCCAAAACATACAGGAAATCCAGGACTCAATGAGAAGATCAAACCTAAGGATAATAGGTATAAAGAGAGTGAAGACTCCCAGCTCAAAGGACCAGTAAATATCTTCAACAAAATCATAGAAGAAAACTTCCCTAACCTAAAAAAAGAGATACCCATAGACATACAAGAAGCCTACAGAACTCCAAATAGATTGGACCAGAAAAGAAACACCTCCCGTCACATAATTGTCAAAACACCAAACACACAAAATAAAGAAAGAATATTAAAAGCAGTAAGGGAAAAAGGTCAAGTAACATATAAAGGCAGACCTATCAGAATCACACCAGACTTCTCGCCAGAAACTATGAAGGCCAGAAGATCCTGGACTGATGTCATACAGACCCTAAGAGAACACAAATGCCAGCCCAGGTTACTGTATCCAGCAAAACTCTCAATTAACATTGATGGAGAAACCAAGATATTCCATGACAAAACCAAATTTACACAATATCTTTCTACAAATCCAGCACTACAAAGGATAATAAATGGTAAAGCCCAACATAAGGAGGCAAGCTATACCCTAGAAGAAGCAAGAAACTAATCGTCTTGGCAACAAAACAAAGAGAATGAAAGCACACAAACATAACCTCACATCCAAATATGAATATAAAGGGAAACAATAATCACTATTCTTTAATATCTCTCAATATCAATGGCCTCAACTCCCCAATAAAAAGACATAGATTAACAAACTGGATACGCAACGAGGACCCTGCATTCTGCTGCCTACAGGAAACACACCTCAGAGACAAAGACAGACACTACCTCAGAGTGAAAGGCTGGAAAACAAATTTCCAAGCAAATGGTCAGAAGAAGCAAGCTGGAGTAGCCATTCTAATATCAAATAAAATCAATTTCCAACTAAAAGTCATCAAAAAAGATAAGGAAGGACACTTCATATTCATCAAAGGAAAAATCCACCAAGATGAACTCTCAATCCTAAATATCTATGCCACAAATACAAGGGCACCTACATACGTAAAAGAAACCTTACTAAAGCTCAAAACACACATTGCACCTCACACAATAATAGTGGGAGATTTCAACACCCCACTCTCATCAATGGACAGATCATGGAAACAGAAATTAAACAGTGATGTCGACAGACTAAGAGAAGTCATGAGCCAAATGGACTTAACAGATATTTATAGAACATTCTATCCTAAAGCAAAAAGATATACCTTCTTCTCAGCTCCTCATGGCACTTTCTCCAAAATTGACCATATAATTGGTCAAAAAACGGGCCTCAACAGGTACAGAAAGATAGAAATAATCCCATGCGTGCTATCGGACCACCACGGCCTAAAACTGGTCTTCAATAACAATAAGGGAAGAATGCCCACATATACGTGGAAATTGAACAATGCTCTACTCAATGATAACCTGGTCAAGGAAGAAATAAAGAAAGAAATTAAAAACTTTTTAGAATTTAATGAAAATGAAGATACAACATACCCAAACTTAAGGGACACAATGAAAGCTGTGCTAAGAGGAAAACTCATAGCGCTGAGTGCCTGCAGAAAGAAACAGGAAAGAGCATATGTCAGCAGCTTGACAGCACACCTAAAAGCTCTAGAACAAAAAGAAGCAAATACACCCAGGAGGAGTAGAAGGCAGGAAATAATCAAACTCAGAGCTGAAATCAACCAAGTAGAAACAAAAAGGACCATAGAAAGAATCAACAGAAACAAAAGTTGGTTCTTTGAGAAAATCAACAAGATAGATAAACCCTTAGCCAGACTAACGAGAGGACACAGAGAGTGCGTCCAAATTAACAAAATCAGAAATGAAAAGGGAGACATAACTACAGATTCAGAGGAAATTCAAAAAATCATCAGATCTTACTATAAAAACCTATATTCAACAAAACTTGAAAATCTTCAGGAAATGGACAATTTCCTAGACAGATACCAGGTATCGAAGTTAAATCAGGAACAGATAAACCAGTTAAACAACCCCATAACTCCTAAGGAAATAGAAGCAGTCATTAAAGGTCTCCCAACCAAAAAGAGCCCAGGTCCAGACGGGTTTAGTGCAGAATTCTATCAAACCTTCATAGAAGACCTCATACCAATATTATCCAAACTATTCCACAAAATTGAAACAGATGGAGCCCTACCGAATTCCTTCTATGAAGCCACAAATACTCTTATACCTAAACCACACAAAGACCCAACAAAGAAAGAGAACTTCAGACCAATTTCCCTTATGAATATCGACGCAAAAATACTCAATAAAATTCTGGCAAACCGAATTCAAGAGCACATCAAAACAATCATCCACCATGATCAAGTAGGCTTCATCCCAGGCATGCAGGGATGGTTTAATATACGGAAAACCATCAACGTGATCCATTATATAAACAAACTGAAAGAACAGAACCACATGATCATTTCATTAGATGCTGAGAAAGCATTTGACAAAATTCAACACCCCTTCATGATAAAAGTCCTGGAAAGAATAGGAATTCAAGGCCCATACCTAAACATAGTAAAAGCCATATACAGCAAACCAGTTGCTAACATTAAACTAAATGGAGAGAAACTTGAAGCAATCCCACTAAAATCAGGGACTAGACAAGGCTGCCCACTCTCTCCCTACTTATTCAATATAGTTCTTGAAGTTCTACCCAGAGCAATCAGACAACAAAAGGAGATCAAATGGATACAGATCGGAAAAGAAGAGGTCAAAATATCACTATTTGCAGATGACATGATAGTATATTTAAGTGATCCCAAAAGTTCCACCAGAGAACTACTAAAGCTGATAAACAACTTCAGCAAAGTGGCTGGGTATAAAATTAACTCAAATAAATCAGTTGCCTTCCTCTATACATAAGAGAAATAAGCCGAGAAAGAAATTAGGGAAACGACACCCTTCATAATAGACCCAAATAATATAAAGTACCTCGGTGTGACTTTAACCAAGCAAGTAAAAGATCTGTACAATAAGAACTTCAAGACACTGAGGAAAGAAATTGAAGAAGACCTCAGAAGATGGAAAGATCTCCCATGCTCATGGATTGGCAGGATTAATATAGTAAAAATGGCCATTTTACCAAAAGCAATCTACAGATTCAATGCAATCCCCATCAAAATACCAATCCAATTCTTCAAAGAGTTAGACAGAACAATTTGCAAATTCATCTGGAATAACAAAAAACCCAGGATAGCTAAAGCTATCCTCAACAATAAAAGGACTTCAGGGGGAATCACTATCCCTGAACTCAAGCAGTATTACAGAGCAATAGTGATAAAAACTGCATGGTATTGGTACAGGGACAGACAGATAGACCAATGGAATAGAATTGAAGACGCAGAAATGAACCCACACACCTATGGTCACTTGATTTTTGACAAAGGAGCCAAAACCATCCAATGGAAAAAAGATAGCATTTTCAGCAAATGGTGCTGGTTCAACTGGAGGGCAACATGTAGAAGAATGCAGATTGATCCATCCCTATCACCCTGTACAAAGCTTAAGTCCAAGTGGATCAAGGACCTCCACATCAAACCAGACACACTCAAACTAATAGAAGAAAAACTAGGGAAACATCTGGAACACATGGGCACTGGAAAAAATTTCCTGAACAAAACACCAATGGCTTATGCTCTAAGATCAAGAATCGACAAATGGGATCTCATAAAACTGCAAAGCTTCTGTAAGGCAAAGGACACTGTGGTTAGGACAAAACGGCAACCAACAGATTGGGAAAAGATCTTTACCAATCCTACAACAGATAGAGGCCTTATATCCAAAATATACAAAGAACTCAAGAAGTTAGACTGCAGGGAAACAAATAACCCTATTAAAAAATGGGGTTCAGAGCTAAACAAAGAATTCACAGCTGAGGAATGCCAAATGGCTGAGAAACACCTAAAGAAATGTTCAACATCTTTAGTCATAAGGGAAATGCAAATCAAAACAACCCTGAGATTTCACCTCACACCAGTGCGATTGGCTAAGATCAAAAACTCAGGTGACAGCAGATGCTGGCGAGGATGTGGAGAAAGAGGAACACTCCTCCATTGTTGGTGGGATTGCAGACTGGTAAAACCATTCTGGAAATCAGTCTGGAGGTTCCTCAGAAAATTGGACATTGAACTGCCTGAGGATCCAGCTATACCTCTCTTGGGCATATACCCAAAAGATGCCTCAACATATAAAAGAGACACGTGCTCCACTATGTTCATCGCAGCCTTATTTATAATAGCCAGAAAATGGAAAGAACCCAGATGCCCTTCAACAGAGGAATGGATACAGAAAATGTGGCGCATCTACACAATGGAATATTACTCAGCTATCAAGAACAACGAGTTTATGAAATTCGTAGGCAAATGGTTGGAACTGGAAAATATCATCCTGAGTGAGCTAACCCAATCACAGAAAGACATACATGGTATGCACTCATTGATAAGTGGCTATTAGCCCAAATGCTTGAATTACCCAAGATCCCTAGAACAAACGAAACTCAAGACGGATGATCAAAATGTGAATGCTTCACTCCTTCTTTAAATGAGGAAAAAGAATACCCTTGGCAGGGAAGGGAGAGGCAAAGATTAAAACAGAGACTTAAGGAACACCCATTTAGAGCCTGCCCCACATGTGGCCCATACATATACAGCCACCCAATTAGACAAGATGGATGAAGCAAAGAAGTGCAGACCGACAGGAGCCAGATGTAGATCGCTCCTGAGAGACACAGCCAGAATACAGCAAATACAGAGGCGAATGCCAGCAGCAAACCACTGAACTGAGAATAGGTCCCCTATTGAAGGAATCAGAGAAAGAACTGGAAGAGCTTGAAGGGGCTCGAGACCCCAAAAGTACAACAATGCCAAGCAACCAGAGCTTCCAGGGACTAAGCCACTACCTAAAGACTATACATGGACTGACCCTGGACTCTGACCCCATAGGTAGCAATGAATATCCTAGTAAGAGCACCAGTGGAAGGGGAAGCCCTGGGTCCTGCTAAGACTGAACCCCCAGTGAACTAGTCTATGGGGGGAGGGCGGCAATGGGGGGAGGGTTGGGAGGGGAACACCCATAAGGAAGGGGAGGGGGGGAGGGGGATGTTTGCCCGGAAACCGGGAAAGGGAATAACAGTCGAAATGTATATAAGAAATACTCAAGTTAATAAAAAAAAAAAAGGAAAAAAAAGTATACTACACAGAGGCCTTACCTCTTAGAAAATATTTTTAAATAAATATTGCTAATTGAAAAAAAAATAGTATTGAGGAGAGGAGAGGAGAACATGCTTCTTAACTAATTCTATCAAGTCAATACCACTAAGATGTACAGCAAGCCAAAAGTAGCACAATTAGAACATGTTAATAATTACAACAAAATTACAAAATATTCTCCATAAATAATAAATTCACTTTCATATTTAAAAAGTTCTTAATGAGCAAACAGGACTTATCCCAAGTATACAATTAATCTAAATTACAATTCATAGAACAGAACAAAGGATCATATAGTTAATTAAGTAGACCTAGGAAAAGCACCCAGCAAATGCCAGACTCCTTCATGAGAGGAGCATATGAAAATCTAAGACTTGAGAGTTAGTTCTCAAGCTGATATAGTTATGTGTGGTTCACAACTAACTCCATACTCATCTGCAAAGGGAACCAAGTAAGGTCTGTCCCTCTCACTATTATATAACATGATCATACATTTCTTGGAACAATAAGTAAGGGAGGAAAAATTAAATACAACTCACATTAAGAAGAAAAGTTACACACACACACACACACACACACACACACACACACACATAGACACACACATCGGGGAGGGGTGGGAGTAGATAGGTGGTAGATAAGACAGATAGAAATTCAAAGATGCCGTCCTCCACACTTGAAAATTTCTAAAAAGAATCTATATCCACATGTACATATGCACAATCATACACAACAAACTAATTCAGTTGCAGGATGCACACTCAATTATCTAAAGAATGCATTTGTATACACTTGCAAATAACAATTGAAATATAAGATTAAAGAAACAATTCCATCCCTTATAATAGCATTAAAATAGAGTCTGGAGTAAATTTGACCATGGAGGTTTAGGACTTCTGCACTGAGAACACATAAGATTGCTAAAATTTTAAGAGAAGTCAAGCGAATGTGTGTGTTGTGTTCATGGTTTGAGGATGTGTTAGCTATCTTTTCAATTGCCATGACCAAAATATCTGAGAGAATAAACAAAACAACAAAAGGTTGTTTTTGGTTCATGATATCTTATATCACGACGGTAGGAAAGTGTGACAAGACTGTTCATTTCATTGTAGACAAGAAGAAGGGCGGGAATGAGAAAGGGAAAAGAACTAAGGAACTACCCCAGTGACATACTTCACCCAATGAAATCCAACTTCCTAAGCTTCCAGAACCTTACAAGACAGTTCCAACAGCTAGACAGCTACTTCATATCTAAGCCATAAACACAGGCTACACACTGAGATGACACTGCTGTCTATATTGATCTGCACATTCAAAGCAATTGCTGTAAATTCTATGATTTTTTTTTTCAGAAAGGCTCACAGCTGCTCCTGAAATACATATGGAAATGCAAGTCATCCTAAAGAGTCTAGTCAAAACAATCTTCAGAAAGAACAAACATGGAAGATTTGCATTTCCATATTTTAATCCTCACTAGGAAGCTATCACAAAGAACATATTGTCATTCTGACATAAAGACAAACACACGCAGCTCAATAAAATAGCATTGTGAGTCCGTGCGTCTATGACCAAGAGATTTTCAAGCAGTGTATCAAGACCATTTAATGGAGAAAGAATCACCTTTTCAACACATGTGTGCAATGAACCATATAACAAGAAGCACACAAAAGGATGAAGCCAGTTGTACCCTTGCCCGATATTTTATTTAGCAATTAGCTCAAAGATTTAAATGTAAATAACTAATACTATCACCTTTAGAATGAAAGGTGATAGTATTAGTCCATTCACATGAATTAGCTAATCTCCCAAAGCAGTACATCAAGATCACCAGGAAAAAAAAGATAAATAAATTTTATTCCATCTAATTTTAAAATGCTTTATGCTGCATAGAACAATGCCAAGAAGGTGAAAAGACACATTGTATAGTGATAAACAACATTTACATATTCAGCATCTGATAAAGATCTAGTACTGATAGTGTATTTTTAAGACAAACAAACAACAGCAACAACAACAATAAAACCCACCTACTGGGTGTGGTGCAGTGTGGTGGCTTGAACTTGCAATCTCAGCACTTGGAAAAAAGAAGCATCTGTGTGAGTTTTAAGCCAGCCTGTTCTATAAAGAGGATTCAAATCTTCTAGGAGTACCTAGTAAGACCCTGTCTCAAAAATCAAAACCCTCTAAGAACTCTCCAAATAAAGAATGTACCATAATTTTTAAAGTCATATGAGATTTGAGCAGATAGTTCTTCAAAGCAGATGTAGAAAAATCTAGTAATGACAGAAAAAGATGCTGAAACATCAGGAGTCTTTAGGGAAACTTGAACCAAAACATCCACATGTCATGATCAGTGGCTGAAGGTTTATTCCTACATGCTGAGTGACAAGAATTATCCTAGGAAGACTCTAAAGAATCTATTCAAGGCAGATAGAAAGCCCATTGAACCAAAGTAAAGATTCCACCAAAGTAAACTTGGGGAACAAATGAGTTATATTGGTGTTAGTTACAGTAATATAGGAGAGGGGTAATTTACAGGCGCAGAAATGACTCAAAGGCATCTTTTTCACCAAGGCCACACAGCATGGATGACAGCTCACAAGTGCTGTGTAGCTGGTGCAGTTTGCATAACCTGCAGGCTGCTCAACAGACTGAAGAATGTCCTTTCCAAGTGACTCTGTCGTTCTAAATAGATTCAAGGCAGCTCGACTGTTTCCTGCCTCTTTCAGGCTTCTGATCTTTTCTCAGAGTCTTTTCAGCTCTGCTCCTCTGAAAGTCTTCTTTGCGTTGGGTTGGTCTGAGAGTGACTCTCAGTGGTCTTTAGCTTTCATTCTTGAGAGGGAGGGGTTTGGTGAATTTAGTCAGTTTCAGGAGCTTCCTAAAGCTGTCAGGGACAAGACAAGGCTGCCCACTCTCCCCATATCTATTCAATATAGGACTCAAAGTTCTAGCTAGAACAAGACAACAAAAAGAAATCAAGGGGATACAAACTGGCAAAGAAGAAGTAAATGTTCACTATTTGCAGATGACATGATAATATACATAACCAACACCCAAAATTCTACCAGAGAACTTACAGTTGATAACTTCAGCAAACCAGCTGGATATAAAATTAACTCAAATAAATCAGTAGCCTTCCTTTATACAAATGATAAATGGGCCGAGAAAGAAATTAGGGAAAAAACACCCTTTACAATGTCACAAATAATATAAAAAAATATCTTGCGGTAACTCTAAACAAACAAGTGAAAGATCTGTATGACAAGAACTTCAAGTCTCTCAAGAAAGAAAACGAAGACCTCAGAAAATGGGGAGATCTCCATGCTCATAGATTGGCAGAATTAACATAGTAAAAATGGCCATCATACCAAAAGCAATCTACAGATTCAATGCAATTCCCATCAAAATCCCAAAACAATTCTTCAGAGTTGTTTCTTAAGGAAATCCCTGAAGAATAGAATGTTTCAATCTTAGAACACTGCCACATAAAACTATAAAAGCACTTAAATAAAGTATCTTCCGATTAACTTAACACTTTTGGTGGTGTACCAGACTACACATTTCTGCAATGTAAGTTCTGTGACCTCTAAATACCTTCTACTAAGGTCATGTTGAATGAGTCAATGCATCTCCTCTGAGATCGTTCTCTTTCCTCTGACATCAGCTATAATGGAATAGGATCTCATTCTGTGTGATTTTTGTTGTTAGTGTGTATTCCTATTGGTATCTGAGTTGGTAGCTTTCAATGTCATGATAAATATTGACTGAAACATACTTTAGGCTCTGCCCCAAGAGGCTTGCCCAGATAACTTCAGGCAGTCTATCCTCTACTGAGGAAGATAAAGAATAGCTCATTTTTGTCCTGCCCATCCATAGACAACTGTACTAGACTATCCCTCTGCTCCTGGAATGTTTTCACTCTCTATGAACATAACCTGTTGAAAATGTTCTACCCAACTCCTTTACCTAAAACTCTATCCTTGGAATAGTTCTTCTTTTATGTCATGTTCTCAAGACTTGATTTGGAGAAGACACATTTTTTTCTATTTAAAGTTTATCTCCAAACACAAAGACATGAAAAATGAAGTGTCTTGACCAGGATCACTTTGAGTATTATGATGTCCTATTATGATGCTGGTAGTGACTTATATCTGTATTTCTGTAAGTCTTTGCCATCACTGATGACAGGGACTGTATCTCCTCTACCCTTGTTGGTACTCAATCAGTATTTACCAACATTAAAGTGCTCTCAGCCAATATCGAATGAACAGATAATGACTCAACTTTCATTGTCACCTCTGTCTCTGTCTCCGCAGAAAGGAGCGACACCGTGGCGTTCTTCTCAAAGCAGTTTATTCAGGAACCTTTCTTTCTGCATGCATGCACCAATCTCTCTTTTCTTCCCTTCCTCCCGAGCACACTCCCTTATATCCTCCCTCAACTCCGCCTCCTCAGTCCAGACTGAGTAGTCTCAGTTCATAGGTCCACGTCACATGGCCTGATCTTGCGTCATGGTGCGCCTGCGCAGCTCTCACAATGGATGTGGCTAGTTTCAGGTGTGTGAGGAAGTCAGGTGCTAGACATGAGACTTAACTGCAGTCCCGGGCGCCATCTTGGGACTGCCGCCACACCCGCTCCCCACATCCTTTGTGACTGTATAGCTCAGAATGGCTCCCTACATTTCATGCCCTTGTCCTTGCCAAAAAGCAAGTTCTCTCTCTAGTATGAAAAAATTTCCCTTAAACAGCAGAAAAGATTATGGTTGGGTTGCAAATTTGAGACATGAGAAACTAGGATATAGCATTTTACAATCAAGACAGAGACATCCACCATCAGTATTTACAGCATGGATGAAATTAGTTTTATGTTATAATGTTCAAAACACTTAAGTAAAAACAGTGAAGAGAAAAATCTGATTAAAAATGCTATTAATATAACAGTAAAATTGCAATAATATACAATAAAAATTTCTTTTGATTAAAACCAATAGTACTAAGAAAAGCTAACAACTGCTTTTTAAAATTAGCTTAAATCAATAATCATAAGAAACATTGTTCCTTCTCAAAGTATTAACTGTTCCATGAGACTTCATAACTACTATCAGAACCTCTTGATTTGCCTGGAGGGTTACCCAGACTGATATTTGACCCAGTTTAGGTTTACAATGAGAGTACCTAACTTCAGAAGTCCGAATAAATAGCAAGCTGTATTTATCTTAATTTTGTAGTGTTTAGGGAAACGGGATCCTGAATCAATTTGTCACTGAGTACAACAGTTTTGTTGTTGTTTTGGTTTTTATTAATTATTTTATTTACTTATATTCCAAATATCAACTTCTTCCCAGCCCCCATCTAAGAGCCTCCCACCACACCTTAGCCTCTAAGAAGATGGTCCCCCACCACCCACTCTCACCTCACCCCTCTAGCATGCCCCTTCTCTGGGGCATCAAGTCTCCCAAGGACCAGCATCCCCTCCCACTGAGACCAGACAAGGCAGTCTGCTTTGGAGCCAGGGCCACAGACCAGCCCACGTATGCTCTTTGGTTTGTGGCTTTGTGTATGGGAGCTCTGTTGGTCTTCCTATGGGGCTGCAATCCCCTTCAACTCCTCAGTCCTTCCCCTAACTCTTCCATAGGTGTCCTCCACCTCAGTCTAATGGTTGGCGGTAAGTGGCTGCTGCTTACTTTTTCCTTTACTAAGAACTGAGACATATATTCAAACACATTCAAAGTTTATGTCGGCTTTCTCTACCCCCTTAGAATTAGTAAGTACAAGCCACACAGTGCTATAATCGCCTACGTTCTACTCTGTGAAAGGGTTCTGGGTTTCAGTTTTTCCTCTCTGCAAACCTAACTTTGATAGGATTCTTAGAATTTCAAGCACTCACTGTGCTTGCAAAATATGAACTAAGTTCTCAGAAAAGAACCCGGCATCTATTTTAAGCCTTCAGAGATGATCATAAGTTACTCTTTGTGGAACGTTTAAATGCCGTAGGCCCAGAGACAAATTATCTTGTGGTGTCCCAACGCCAGTATGACCACTTACTGCCTACCTTGTGTGTATGTGACCTAACAGGGAAATGCTCTTGGAACAAACTTAGAAGCCAGAGACATTATCAAGCAACAACTGAGGTATATAACAGACATTTCTCATTTTGTTGGAACTTTCAATCTGATGCTTTCAATGTATTTGAAAAGCATAATGAGTTGTGAGTTTGCTTTTGTTCTGTTACTAAAAATACTGCACAAAACTGTTGCTACCTTGGAAGACAGTAGGCTATCTGGAATCTAATAGCTATCCTTGCTTGACCCCAGAATAAATTCTTTCTTATTCCTTTTAAGTCGAAAACTAGTTTATGATGTTGAGATAAGTATTAAATAATCGAGTAGTTCATATTATCATTCATGGGTATTACAATCCTACAAGGAATCTACCACAATTCAACCTCTGGAGAACTTAACGAAAAAGTAGTGACAAGAGAATGACCAAGAACGGTAGACTCCCCAGCACAGCCCTGTGAAAAAGCCATAGTTAGGAGCATTCCACTCCCCGACCAACTTGGCAATGCGCATGCGCAGCGTCCTCCGGAGTCCTTTCCTGTGTTTGTGTTTGCATCCGGGTTCTCAGGCTTCCTCAATCCTCACCGGCTGGAGTCGCTGGCGGGTTGCTGGGTGTGTTAGGTCCTGCTGTTCCGTCGTTGGATGAGGCTGGAGGTCCGCCGGTGAGTTTAGGGGGACACAGCTCCGAATCGGGGCATTGACGCGGCTCGTTGTCGCAGATTCCCGGGGCCCGACGCGAAGTCTAGCTTGGGCGCTCCTGCCTAGTGCCCCTGAGCCGGGTGTAGGAGATCGGCCTCTGTTGGGCCACCGGAGGTTTCCAGCGCCTGACAGCTCCCTCTCCTCACGCTGCCGCGGCTGCTTAGGGTAGAGCAGTCCTGGCCCAGCGCTGTCTGCCCAGCCCTGGCAGCCCGCAGGTCTGGGGCATCACTCATCAGATCAGGGGAGGGTGCTACAGAAGCTCAGCACACCCCGCGCGCGCGTGGGTTGTTGGACTGCCCCACTAGTAGAAAAGCTGTGAAAGTTCCGTGGTGTAGAAGTTACCACCCCATGGAGAGTTCAGGGACTTGGCTTCAGTCAGTTTCCCGGGGATGCCCTGCCCTAATGAATCAGCACCTGCTATAAGCCCTTAATGGCAATTTTTAATGCTACCTGGTCACGATGCTGAAGTCAGAAAGCATCGACAGTTTCGGTTTCTGATGACTGCAAAACATGGAAAAGGAGGATATTAAACATCTGAATAAATATACAGAATTTATATTGAGTGAGGGGGATTCACTGAGAAATTTTGGAGGTGAACTCAGCTCTTTAAAGAGACCAAACAACTTGCCTGACGTTTGGTTGCTACCTTGAAACTTTTCTCGTTTTAGCTCAAGTCCAAGAATCCCCTGTGATACCTAACAGGTTCTTGAACAACTTTTGAGATCTGTTGGAGCTAAGGAGAGGGGCCCTGAGTCTTTTTACAAGTATTATTAGTGGTTTCATATGGATAAAACATTTGAAACATGTTTTAAGTCCAGCTCTCTCCAAAACATAACACCAGGGTTGTAACATCTGCAGAATTTGAATGACAGTTTCTACCTTGAAAGTGGGGAATAATCACAGATTTAGAAATTATTAAGTTAATGGAATACTCTATAACACCAGGGTCCAACTCATCAAATTTGTGTCTGTGGAGGCTAGCGTAGTGTTTAACATGGAGTAAATCGTGGCACGTGTGAAAAGCTGAAATACACCGACTTCTATCGCTCTTCCTCACAATTCCTTTTTCTTCTGGTTGTTTGCTGAAGAATCGTATTAGAAGTCCACATCTGGGAGAGCTAGCAGCAGTTGGGGAGATTTTGGTGTAACTCTGAAGTTATTTTTCATGTTAGATTATTGGTAGACCTAAATGGAGACAGAGTTCCCTTATGAAGCTGAGTTTTAAAAACTCTGTGCCTTCTTTTCTGTAAATGCTGTTCATCTCTTATTGTCTGAGAATTCTAGATTATAGTGACCATACTTTTCGCTGTTTTGGAATTCCAAGTCCTGTTCCTAAAAATATTCTTTAGTTTCTCTGAATGTGTTAATAGATGTTCTGTTCCTGTTTGAAACGGTTTGATTTAGTGTTCTGTGTAAAGTGCCTACTTCCTGAACAGGAATGCTGAAGCTACCATGTCATTGAAGGGTCGCTATTGGTGATTGACATATTTAAGTGTGAAAATAGAAATTTAAATCTTTGACTTGCGGTTATTGCATATAGAACGTACAGATTTTTTGTAATACTTTTTTTTTAAAGTAAAAGAGTAAACACTTCGATGCTAAATTTGCATTTTTGTGAATTCTCTTTCAAGAGGCCAGTACTTTTAGTCAAGTATGATCTTATTAAAATCCTTTCTCTGCATCGTGTGTGTGTGTGTGTGTGTGTGTGTGTGTGTGTGTGTGTGCATGCGTGCACGCTTATGCATATCTGATAGGTCAATGGTGTGTAAAGAATGATTCTGAAAGTTATTTCTGGTGGGATTTAAACATGTTTGACAGAACAGAAATTTGATTGTTATAGTATTTTTAGCAGCCATTCTGGATTTTGGTAAGTAATTCAAAGGCACTAAACCCTTAGAGTACTTGACTTGTAGTTAAGGAATGTTGCTTCTTTTTGTTCAAGGATGGACGCTTTGATCAGAGACTATATTATATTTGTATACAGTGCAGTGTGATGACTTCATTTGAATTTAAATTCTGTTGTGTCACTTACCCATGTGACCACATGTGAGTCCAGTTTCTCTGAAACCAATTTACAGGATTGTTTTTTTTTTTTTTTTTTTGGTTCTTTTTTTCGGAGCTGGGGACCGAACCCAGGGCCTTGTGCTTCCTAGGTAAGCGCTCTACCACTGAGCTAAATCCCCAGCCCCAATTTACAGGATTGTTATGTGGATTGATGTGTGCATCTAAATGACCTAACCCAGAGCCAAAAGCTCAGTGCCTATTTGGCAAAAGAGAATGCTATTACTATTGTTTGATAAGTATGGATTATATTTTTATACGTGCATGCTTTCCTTAAGTATTGCCCTTTTTAAAAATCAACATATTATACACTGGGTTCTGAAAAATGTCTAAAGTCCTCTGTACTGGAATTTTCATAGGTTTCAACCTCTTGGACTAAGAGCTGTACATCACCAATAATGAGGCTTGTAATTCTTGATAACTATGACTTGGCCAGTGAGTGGGCAGCCAAGTACATCTGCAATCGTATCATCAAATTCAAGCCTGGACAGGACAGATACTTTTCACTGGGCTTACCAACAGGTATCAACCATACTTCTTATTTTTATATACTCACATTCTCTACGGTTGTGGAAGAAATAGGGCTTTTCTTAGTAAAGTACTTTCCATTATTTTCTATAGCTCTGAACATATTAGTACATAAAGCCAGAAGTATATGCAGTCTGTCGCACCCTCCACAGGTGGATTCTACTTGTTAAAATTCTGTTTTACCCACAACCACAAAAATTGCAGTTTCACGAAGTATCCTGACTTCAGTGATGACCGTGATGTTTTTGTGCCTTTTCCTAGTCCTCTGGAGTTTCCAGGACACTGCTCTCATTAGTCATGTGATTTCTCACAGCTGAGCTCTTTTATTGCTAACAGGTGATGACTAAATTGCACACTGCTGCTTTTTGACTCCATGCTACCTTTATTATGAGCCCTTATCTTCTTAGGCTTTTCATTTTCGTTCTTCTGTTGATAGAAGTATTTTCAAGGGGAAATTGTAAAAGCTCTTGTTGCTTTATCACAGAAATAACTCACACACCAACTACATGCCTTGGCTTTCTTTTCAGAGTTGCCTTTTTAAAATGACCAGTTGGTACCACGTGACCATTGGGTACTTTTATATTGATAGGTTTTGAGAGACCCAGACTCAGAACTGAATTTTAATGGCTGCAGTTAATTCGTTCTACACACCTCGAGCTTTGGATTCCTTACATCCACAAAAGATAAAGTAGCCCTAATTATTGTAGCTTAAATACTGCTTTGAAGCGCAGCTAAAGCTATGTGTGCTTGCCGATCTTTTGAATGCTGTCAATGCTGTGTCACTTTAAGCTCCCATGCATGTTTTATTTAAATAGACTATTTTCTCCTGATCCCCCCACAGATATTCTAAATATATAAAACCTATCTCCACGATTCATTTCACTTGGGTGATTTTTAGGAATTACGTTTTTCTGGATAATCAGGTTGGCTATGTTGTTTCCTCACTCTTTGTCCAGGACAGAAGGTCCTGGTGAGAGTGGCAAGGGGGTATTTCTGTTACCCAAGCAAACTCAAGGAGCACATTCACATCAGCACCCTCGAGTAGGCCTTGATGGCTCCACAAAGCCATGCATCCATTTGTGCACCACGAATGGCTTATTCTCAGGCTGCCTGTGTCGATGATGTTGTCTCAGTTATGACACAGAAGGAATAGTGTAAGTTGGGGACCGAGAGACTCCCAAGTAGTGCATGTTAGCAGCGAGCGCTAGGCATGTTTCGTATGTATTTAAATGTGTAAGTGTACACCTGCCAAGGGCGAGCTGAGAAACCCTTGCTGGCATTTTATACCACACTCTTTGTTGATTGTCTCTGCTGCTTCCGAAACTGGAGCGTACAGTTTGAGGTTAAAAACAACATCCTGTACATAAGTTAGTCTCCCACCAAGCGCGATTTCTGGGTCACTTTAAGTGACTTTTTTTTAATCTGCATATTGTGACCTGCCTGGGACCCTTACTTTCAGCGCTCGCCTGCCCCAGATTGGGCTGCTTGTGGTTCCGAGGTTAGGCCTGACCTCTCTGGCTTACTGCTTTTGCTTTACCACATTGCTGCCCTGTTACACCTCTGTATGTTTCAGAGCTAACACATCCAGTTTCACATCCTTGGCTCCATTGCCATTTGGTATTTAGCAAATTATTCATCATTTCAACCTGGAACCTGCCAGTTTTCCAGGATTTGGGATTTATATAAGGGATTTCCATAGCATGTAGCCACATGCTGGGCACATAGATGTTATCCTTGAACCCTTTTCTCCATCTTTTGCCTACCGTACAGATCGCTTTATGGTCATCAGAATGCCAGCCCTTCATGACTCAAGTGAAACGATTTCTTACATCATTCTTTTGGCAAAAAGATTGTAGTCTCTTTCATCATTCCCGTACTCTAAAATTCTCTGAGGTCTTCTTTCTTTACATCACATTTTTTTTTTACTTCATATCTGTCTTGTGAGTTCTTCTCAACAGAAAAAGCCCTAACAGTCTTCGAGCCACAGAAAGCACCTGTTAAGCACAGCTTGTGTAGTTAAGAGTTGACCATCACAAAGCCAATAATAAAATGAGATTTCTGGAACAGGTTCACTTTTATCATCTGTTTCATTTGTTTCCTTTAACTACACGGATTAAATGTCAGAAGTCGAATGTGTTCTTTGTAACTACCTTTGTGGCTACCTCACACTGAAATAAATTCAGATAATCCTAAATCATGTGACTCCTGGCTGTCTATCAGATGCCTGTGCTTCTAGAAATAAAACAGAAGCATTTTATCCATCTGTTTATCCATAACTTATGAGTAACTTATAAGATAACATGCTACATCACGTTGATCATCTCCTTTCTGCATCTCTGAGGTATTGTTTATAGTCACTTGTTACTCTGTCTACTTAAGTGAGGGGGGACAGTCTACTACTCCTCAAGCCCTCAATCCCCTTTGTTGTTTTGGCCAGCAACTTTTTTTTAAACATCTAACAGATGGCTAAATACTGCCTAAGTCTTAACTACTGCACCAGAAAGTATTTATTTCTCTGATGTTTTTGTTTTGTGGTAACGAGTGGGCTAGAAATCTATTCCATCCAGGACTGAAAAAGTCACAGGCTAGTAAAGGTGCCTTTTTTTCTTGTGGTTATAATGAAAACTATAAAACAAATTTAATAAACAAAAGGGGGAGGCCCTCCATAAGATGATAAACTTATCTTTATTGTGTCATATTATGAAGAGAAAACAAAAGCCTGCTTGCTAAATTAATCAAATAATGTTACAGAGCATGTAAAATGAAATAATGACTGCATAAGCGTGACATGTTCCCTCTGAGGATCTCCTAGCAGTAGTCTCTGTTTTAAAGGAGCAATACTTTTCTTTCTCACCTAAGCCTTTTAAGGGAAACTCGTAGGAGATAAATGAGAAACAAGAACCAGAAGCCTGAGCTGCCAAGATTACCTTACCCTAGCTTCTGTCACTACAGAAGTCGCACTAAAACTCAGGATTTTTCAGCAAGTGTTTAATCTAAAAGATTTTAGTTTTATACTTTGCAAAAGCAATTCAAAATACTGAGAACAGTTCAGAATAGCTTTACCGTCCGTGTATGGTGATGGGCTCCCAGCTTTATTAACCAAATTATGGTTTAATGACATTTCACAGCATCTTGGAAAGAAACCACCTCAGCCTATCATGAACATTGTATTTAAGTTGTTTATTTTGAAATGTAGAATGTTACTCATAAAAAATTTAATTATAAATATATTTAAATAGATGTTCAAGTTATTTAAAAATGGTCACTTTATCTTTTTTAGGGAGCACACCTTTAGGATGTTATAAAAAACTAATAGAATACCACAAGAGTGGAAACCTTTCATTTAAATATGTGAAGACTTTTAACATGGATGAATATGTTGGTAAGATACATTGAATATACTATATATTACATGTTGAATATCATGTATCATTAGAATTTTGAGACCCTTTGTGTACTGCTTTGTGGTGAAATTGATAATAGCACAGTATAATGGATACACGACTTGGAAATGTGCACTCATTTTGCTGCTTACCTATGTTGTTACATGGTGCATTCCATTCATAATTCATTCATAGCCATTCTTTCTCTCCTTTCTTTTTTTTTTTTCCCTTCTCTCTCCTTATCTTCCCCTTCTGCTGCTTCGCTCCTTTTTCCTTAAAGGATAATTGTAGAGAATTAAGTGATACATACATATGCAAAGGTAGTTCATATAGCTTTTTTATTTTTTAAATTAAGTGTTGTTCATGTTAGCACCCACAAAGTTGTGTAATCTGTTAACTTGCTTAACTGGAAGGATCTATGATTTGCTTAGAAATTCTTTATTGAAGCATAAATATCAGAATATATTTTCAGCATCTGTATAAGTTACAGTCAGATAACTGTTATGATTCAACATACTTTACATACATGTAGGGTGCATATGAGAGGAATGTGGCCAGCAATTAGTTCTCTAAAACTATAGACATTATGGGTGTGGTTTCCACCCATGAAGTCTCACCCTTGTCTGCCTAAGCATGGCTTTAACAAAGTTGTCGTGAATATACACACTAATATGGAAAGTGAAACCCCAAGGGGCCTCATCGCTACACACACAATTACAGGAACTAAGGAATGCTGAAAGCAGGAGAATTTGTTTTCTACAGGGAAGATCATACCAATTAGTTATTCAATACCAGATCAGATGGTCAGTCCTGAATAAATATATGTACAATTAACATTAAATATGGACAAAGCATGTTGTCGTTGTATATTTAGGAATATATGAATGTACACATACATATGTAACAACAATTAAAAACCATTAAGTCATGAATTTAAAAGAGTGAGGCAGGAAACAGGCAGGGTACATGGAAGGAAAGGGAAAGGGAAATGATGTAATTGTATTGTAACGTCAAAAACAAAAAATAAAAGCTAGTCAAAGGATAACAGTTTGCACATGTTTTAGAAGTATGTAGTGACTGAGTGAGTGAATTAGACTCCCAGTGTTTGAATTGCAGACCCTGCACCAGCTGTATGATTTGGGGGGAGTTCTGTGCTTCCTGTGCTCATCTGTTAAATGGGAATGATACTAGTATTTTCATCTGTGTTTACAAATTAATTGTTAGTGTAGACATTTAAAGTGACACATGTATATATGAAGCATGTTTTAAGCCAAACAGTTTAAAATGTAATGTACTTTAAAGAAGTCTTTTGGGGAAAGTTAGAGTTTTTATTATTAACTTCATATTTAGGACTTCCAAGAAACCATCCCGAAAGCTACCATTCTTATATGTGGAATAACTTCTTTAAGCATATCGACATAGATCCTAATAATGCTCACATCCTCGATGGGAACGCTGCTGATTTGCAGGCAGAGTGTGATGCATTTGAGGAGAAAATAAAAGAAGCCGGAGGAATAGATCTTTTTGTTGGAGGTATGTAAGAACACATTGCCATCAATCATTTGTCTGCTAATATTTGAAGATTGTTTTTAAAAAAAGAACAAAAATGTCACCACTGCATAGTGCAAAAGACACCTGTTAGTGACTGTTAATGTCCAGCTGCAGAAATAGAAGGATGCCAATTTTACTTTATTTTCATTTAAAAAGTACACATAAGGTAAAAATAAACTCAAAATTATAACAGTTAACACGCTGTTTACATTATGCCTTGAGAAGTAGGTCCCCATCCCTGTCATCCCTGTTAAACTATTCTGATTACATCTTAAGGTTGAGAGTTTACCCCAGCCTGAAAATACTCTGCCAGGTCATTGTGTTGAGTGTTTGATTATTTTGTTCTCGCATAGGCTACTTAACAGAGCTAAACACATGAGAAATGGGTGGACTTTTATCAGATAACTCAAATTTCGCTAAGATCATTCAAATCAGTCACAAGCAACGTAAGACTTTTTATCACCAACTCTTAGACCAGTTCATTTCTGTGAGTGCCTTAAATTCCAAAGAGAATGAATGTTTGGTTTACCAAATTCCACTTATAAATTAAAATTATATATTTATGTGTATGTTTGTGTGTGTATAAATGTACCAAAAATAGGTGTCTGTCCCTTTGTAACAGTGTGGCTCCCTATTACCAGGATGAAACAGTTGAAGTTTGTCGCCGTCAGAAAAGTATAAATCAAGTACATTGAAGTCAAAACCATTTTTATCTGTCTTTAGTACTTAACCAGCATACTAGTGCTCTAAACTACCTGTCGGTGGTTTGTATCTGATTTATGAGACAGTTTCCCAGAACTGTGTGCACTAGGGTTGTAGTGAGGTGGATTCATGGTTGAAGTGGCTGAGTGTGATTGAGGTGGTTGGATGCTGGTGGCTTTTACAGTGAGACTTACATTGGCATCTCCAGGTTCTGTGTATGCCGGTTCAGTTTACTAAAGTTCAGTGTAACCAGATCCCGTGTAAGACAGGATTAATTTTCACTTTCCCGACATTGAAAGTTGAGTTTTATGGCATGTTTAAAGTGCCTTAGAATGGTTCATGGCATGCAGCTGGCTCATGGCCCCTTCAATGCTCTTCCATGAGCCGCAGAGATTAATGTCATGGTCCATGGATTCCCTGTAGTTCTTCCCGAACTATTTTTACTTTATTTTTATGACCAAGTGTGACTGAACCCTTCTGAGGGAATTCTTATCTATGTGTAGAGAGCCAGTACTATTCATTTTCTTGTGTAGATAGAGTTGTTATTTGTCTGAGCAAGAACATTTATTATTTTTATTTTAAATAGAATGTCATCCATTTTAAATAAACCTTGCTAATATCACCTTAGTAGTCCTATAGAGCACTTTCATAC
This sequence comes from Rattus norvegicus, assembly GCF_021556685.1. NCBI lineage: Eukaryota > Metazoa > Chordata > Mammalia > Rodentia > Muridae > Rattus > Rattus norvegicus. The sequence continues at coordinate 38,906,620 of NC_141547.1, forward strand.
TCAAGATTTGTAAATATGGTTCCATTTTACCTGCCAGTATTAAGGCTCAGATACCAGATGTTTGGAAATGTATAAACAGACTTTTGTAATTTCCATATCAAAATAAAATTCCTAAACTATACCGTTCCTAAACAGTTTATCTTATTTTTTTCCAAGAAATGTTTTTACCAATTTACTGTTATAGTGAAAACATACACTATAGAGATTAATGATTAAAAAGGCTGGTTGAAAAATGTTTTCATTTATAGACATTTATTTTTCCTGTTAATCTGCTGACTTTATGGAAGGGTCTATGCGACAAAGCCCTTGTAGACTCAGTGCAAGAACAGTTAACTTAGTGGCTAAGAGAATGGCTGATCAAGACTCTTGTGCTCTTATTTAGAAAGCATTCTGAGACTACAACTCTCTTATCCAGTCTTTCTGGTAGAAACTCATCATTTCCCATTGCGTTAAGTCGTGTCTCTCTCTCTCCTCTCTTTTTATTCCATGTTTGTTTTTGGTCTGATTCCTCAAGCACCGTGTCTACCTTCCAGGTAAAGGGAAGTACAGTTAGAATCACCCTTTCATTATAATTACACTTCTCACCGACTCTTACTGATGCTTTGCTTTTTAACCACCTTGATCTTAAGCGTCCTGTAGTTATTTCTTCACTACCCCCAAACCAGGAAACATTTTTAAGAAAATTCTTCACATCTTTCATTGGAGGCTGATGACCCAGGGCCTGACGTTTTATTTGTGTCATCCAGAAAGTAATTCTGTGCGTGGGAAGAGGAGTTCGCCTTCCTGTGTGGGTTGATGGTTGTTGCTCATGTACTTGGTCATGAAAGAATCTTATTTGACTCTTTGCATTTCTAGATATAGGTTATTGTCTTTGGAATTTTTAAGATGAGGCTTGGTATCTGGGTCTTACCACTTACCCTTCTTTTGTTCCAGGGTTTGGTTAATAAAAACACTAAGAACTGTGCCAAATGGGATCAAAATATCAGCTTTATTAAAGGTAAAGTTGGAATAGAGACTGTAGGCTGGGCTTGAAGCAGTATTGGTTCTCCCCTGCACTGTGAATTGGCCTAGGACTAGAAGAGTCTAAGAATATAAATTTGCCACTGTCCACCCAGGGAATTAGAATGTGAGTTCCTTTCTCTTGGTAGGAAAGAGAAAAGAGGAAACGAATCCTCTGAGAGCTTTCATTCTTTCTCTGATGATGACAGAAAGGTAAGGTGTATCCTAAGTGTCTAAGGAGGACCCAGCAGTAAGGTAGAGATAAAGAAACTTAAGTGTAATATCTTAAACTTTGATATTTTATTTATATAAAATTTAAAGAAGACTGGGAAAAACTTTCATATTTTAATTGGTGAAGCTTTTGTTGGCAATAACACTATAACTTGTAGAGGGGGTCTAGTAGTGTGTTCACTGAAATGATTCTGGTATAGTTCACAAAACCTAGAGAGGGGATCAAGCACTGAGTGTTTGGAAAGAACCAAAAAACCTTAGCTCACAGAAGCAATGGCACGTTAAGCAGCAGCTGTCATTAGTCGTGTGTTTGTGTTTGCTTTGTTTCTGTTCGTCAGATAAGGATCAGTTCTAGTGAGGACTCCATTGCTTCAGCTTGCAGTGCTTTGCTCTTGCCACTCTCACTCAGAACGATAGGGACATAAGGAATTGCCTTTGAGATCCTCACCCCCTGACCCCTGCAGCCTGTAGTGAGGAGTGGAGCAGAAGAGGTATAGCAGGAAGAAACTGCTGAGCTGACCAAAGAGAAGTAACGTGCATTAATTCATTCAGCTCCGACTTACTGAATGTCTCTTGTGTGTCATGTTAACTTCTGAGTAGTAGAGACACACAAATGCCTTACTCAAAGGAAGTTTACAAACTACCCACAAGACCACAAGAACTATAGGACCAAAAGTCATTCATATATATATATATAATTTCACCAGTGAGCTCTTGAGAGGATGCTGAGACCCTAATGTAGATGTACGGGCCACAGAGTTAGTGGAGCATAAAGCATTATCCGGAATCAATCAGTCTCTATGCCATTTGTGGCAGAAAGCATATGTAGTGGTGCTCCTCTAACAGGACACTTGACCAAGCTCAGGTCAGCCATGTGCTTTCTGTGGCCCATGTCACCAATGAAAACATTAATAAGACTTACAGGATCTCTGATTTGTTTTCTGAAGGTTTTATGTTTCGAGCTCTAACCTTTCTTTTGTGTGCATCTAAAGACAATTACATGGTGCATTTGTATATCCAAGAGTAAAATGATACATTTGAAAACACATTTAAGTATAATTAAAACGTGCTAGATACCGGTCTGTACTCAGGAATGGAAACAATCCTTGAAAATTAAACATATGTAAGTCCTTATTAAAAGTGTACACCCCACAGTAATCACTGCTAGACTGTTGTGCTTTAGAACATTTGATTCATACTATATTTTTCTTAATTCTTCAAAACTAGATTATAGCTTGCTTATTTTACTATGGCCTGAGAAGCTTAATGATATAGCATGTATCAGTGAAATATACCTGTCGTCTCCTTAAAGTAAACAGGTGGAGTATAGATGTAAAAGATATTTTTATTACTTAGAGAATTGGGTTTTTGGTTGTTTTTTTTTTTTTTTTGAGAATGCTGACAACTATGATACAGGTGTGTAAACTTTTATTTTTAAAGGTTCTTGATTTTTTTTAAGGAAATTACCATTGTCTTCAAATAAGGAATATCATGTTCTTTTCTATATTTTAAAAGCCATCATAAAATATAGCAGGTGTGTATAGGTCACTGTGGTTGATACCTGTATGTCATGAAATCATTGCAACCAGTAACATCCACCATTCTCTTCTTGTACCACTAAGGAAATGAAGTGTAACAGAAAAGACCTTGCATAGATCCCTGTAAAGCCAAGTGTAATTTTATGCATTTTATTTGATTTTATTTTAGATGAGAGAGAGAGAGAGAGAGAGAGAGAGAGAGTATGTGTGTGTGTGTGTGTGTATTACAGTGAAAAATCAGAAAGCTTGTAATATAAAACTGGTATCTTAGGTATTTCTAATGCAATTCTATATTATTTTATGAGGAAATAAAACTAAAAGGGAACCATAGTTAATTGCCTCACCTAAACTGGACTGAAGCAAAGCACGGCGAGGATATCAAACCCTGGAGTCAGTAGTCAGGAGCCTATGATTCGAGTGCATCTCAGTGTTTACTAAACTGTGGTCTTTCACATCAGTTTCTTTTTGTGTTCCTGAAGAGGTGGCCATGAGGGAAGTAGCCACAGAGTTACCAAATACTGTCTGTTGTGAAAATGCCCTCGAAGCCTGTAGTGCTGTGTAAATGTGGTGCTCCCCGCTCTTGGTACATACATGTCATTCCATGCTGTGTACTCAGCAGATATGGGATACTGAATGAAATATACAAATATCTTAATATTGTGAATTCAGTTCTAAAATAAGGTAAGTGTGTTTATGGTGATTTCTTTACCTTTATAACTATGTTGAAATTTGAGAAAATATGATATACTATATGTTTGAAACCTTGTTTATATCATGTATATATGAGTGTGCATATCTGTTTTTGAAAGGAATAGGTCCAGATGGTCATATCGCTTTCAATGAGCCAGGATCCAGTTTAGTATCAAGAACAAGATTAAAGACTCTAGCAATGGACACCATTTTAGCAAATGCAAAATATTTTGATGGAGATTTATCAAAAGTACCAACCATGGCTCTAACTGTTGGTGTGGGGACAGTGATGGATGCCAGGGAGGTAAGTAATGTTGTTTTGAATATTTTTCTTTGATGTTGAGTAATTATGGTGCTTAATATTTTAGATTCATCTAGTTTTCAATAAAAATGCTTAAAGGACAACATTTAATTAGAGCTGCCTCACTGGTTCTGAGGTTCAGTCCATTATCATCACAGCCGGAAGCATGGCAACATCCAGGCAGGCATGGGACTGTATGAACTGACAGCTCTACTTCTTGTTCAGAGGCAAACTGGAGCAGAATGGCTCTCACGTGGCTAGGAGGAGGGTCTCCAAGCCCACCACCACAGTGACACACCTCCTCCAACAAGGCCACACTTCCTGATAGTGCCACTCCCTGAGCCAAGCATATACAAACCACAACAGTAACTGTGGTTGTGTTGGCATTTGCGAAAGGGGTATAGAGAGAATGTCCTACATAGTTTTGGAGCCCATGGGATTGATTAATAAAAAGTGCTTTTGACTACACTTAGGAGGATTGGCTATATTGGTTTCCCATAGTTCAGTCCCCAAGGCGCACACGCTGGAAGGAGGGAGCCGATGGCTATAGACACACACAAATAAGTAAAAGTCCATTTAACATTCTTTAAAAGAAGCAGTAGTTTCAGTTGCCGTCTGAGGACTTCCTGTGAGATTTTGGCTAATGACCTAAGGGACTTTCATTCCTGCACCAAAGCTCCAAACATAATGAATCATTAGAGAAGCCCTGAATCGGCCTATAATGTGACTGCGTGCATGTGGTACACACCCACACATCTCATTTTGGTTGCTTCTGTAACAAATATTTCATTATTAGGACAGCACTGTGGGTAATAATGTTCGACAAGGAGAATTGATTTAGAAATCATTAAATTTTTGCTTGCCTTATATCAAACAAGTTAATTTTTGCTTTAAGAAGGCAAATGGTTTTGAGGTGATGCATTGAATGTTAATTAAGGTTGTTTCCCAATGAAAATTAATTTGAATTATGATTTTATAAAGATACTTTGATCCATTCATGTTTCATTTCCTATACTGTAGAATACTGAATCATAACATATGCATACATGAATATAAAATTATTTCAAATATTTTAGAGCCATAACCATTCAAATTTTTAATAATTGTAAAGAAAAAATTAAGTAAACTAATCTAAATTCAGAAAGATAAGCAATTCATGTTCTCATATGATCAGGATTTGAGGAAGGAAGACTTTCAGGATCATTAGGGGAGAGTGATAAAGAAGGGGCTGCCTTGTCTGGCCTCAGTGGGAGAGGAAGTGCCTACTCATGCAGAGACCTAAAAGTGCCAGGATGGGGATATCCGGGTTGGTGGGAGGTGGGGGTCGATTAGCTTAGAAGAGGAGGAGACAACAGGGTTTGGGGAAGAATTGTGGGAGGGGGTGACCGGGAGGGGTCAGTGAGCAGGATGTAAAATGAATAGGTTTAAAAAAAAAAGTGGAAATGATCCAGGTGGTGGTGGTGGAGCATGTCTTCAATCCTGGTACTTAGGAGGCAGAAGCAGGATTAACTTTGTGAGTTCAAGGGCAGCCAGCTCTGTTCAAACTAGTTCTAGGACAGCCAAGGCTACACAAAGAAACCTTATCTCAAAAAGAAAAGAAAAAAAGGAAATTATTTAAGTATGTTTATTTATGAAAATGTCATAATGAAAAACCATTATGTTATATTTTTAATGCTGATTAAAAAGAATATAAAAACTACAACACTGTGTAAGCATATGTACATTTTTTTCAGATTTGGAGGAACTGATAGCTGAAAAATTCTAAGGTCCCTTCTGATAACACACCCGCATGTTCTTTGAGTTATTTTACTGGTGCCTAGTAATTTAAAACCACGAACTTGCAGCTTCTGTTCTTTCCAAAAGTAACTCACTCCTTTGCTGCAAGGGCAGTCCTTTGTTTCAGGAGATCTGAAGTTCTTAAATGCAGTCTGAGCTTGGAACAGCATTAAAGATAACCACACCCATTAGGTGATGAAGTTCAGGCTCCTCTAGCTGTTGTTCAGATCTCTACCGCAGTTGTTTTAGAGCACTTGCTGTCCAACACAGGACGTATTGCTTAGCTGGACTGGGGACTTAGGGTGTTAGCCTGTATTATATATTATTCACTGAACGCACATAAGCTCTTTATTTTCCAATCAGGAAGCTCTTCTCTCTTTCCCAGGCAGGTATCTATACATCAGTAGTAAAGTGTTAGCTCTGGTCCGCACTTGTCTGTTACAGAGTGTCCTGCTCACTGTTAACACGGGATGCTCATGATTCTGCAGGTGATGATCCTCATAACAGGTGCACACAAGGCGTTCGCGCTGTACAAAGCCATCGAGGAAGGCGTCAATCACATGTGGACTGTGTCCGCTTTCCAGCAGCATCCCCGGACTATTTTTGTATGTGACGAGGATGCTACTTTAGAGTTAAGAGTTAAAACTGTGAAATACTTTAAAGGTGAGCATTGAATTTTAATGTGATATGAGATACTTCTAGTGAATGATAAAACTTAGTAACTGTGGACTTTTAATCTTTCAGGAGGCCTGCTGAAAACTGGCATTATGCTAACAAAATAACCAGGATTTTCAAGGCCTACAGCTTCTCAGTTAATACTTTTCAGGGTTTTCATGACATTTTTCTTTGAAATCACATGAAGTATTTTTGTTTCATATCACATATACAAGGTTAAATAACTCAGTAATGTCCTTTCTGGATCTTTGGGGTTTGTTGTTTTGTTTCTTTTAGTAACATTTGGGAGTTCTGCCTCATCCTTCCAGCTCTCATCCACTATTGAGGCTAAGCTTCCTGATGTCAGACACCCGTGTCAGTGTGCTAAGGTTGATACTACAGTAGGCATGCTTTAAACAGTGTACAATAAGTGGCAGGTCAGTTTGGTTGCTTAGATGTCTGTGTTGATTTTCCTTTTCCTTTTTCCTGAGTATTTATGAAGTAGCAATGAAAATAACTGTATGGTCAGGGTCACCACAGCATGAAGAACTGTATTAGAGTCACAGCATTAGGAAGGTTGTAGAGGTCTAGATGATCCTCTACAAAAAGTACATGGAAATCCATGACTTGAAAGTACTTTTACCTCTGATGTCCAGTCTTGGGCGTTGTGATGGCTTACGTGCTGACTTACAGCTGGCTGTGGGAGAGCTCAGCCTTCTCATTTTCAGTTGCTTTCTGAAGCCTTCTTAACAGGGAACATGCAATTCCAACATCTTTCTCCCAAGTCCAATACCCAATTATCTGAAGGAACTAAGTACCTTCCCAACAGCTTTTTCTTAGTATTAATGGCCTAGAAATCTTAACTGATTTCTTTGCTTTCCAAACTATTAAAATTTTACTTAGTTCATTGATTCTGTCAAAGACAATCTTATAAGATCTTTTTATTTTCTTTTTTAAAAGATACATACTACTTCAGACATGTATCTGGAAAAGAGGCTTTAATATATGATTCACAAGCATACATACCCATTAGAAAATTTCCACTCTAAAGCATACATGCTAATTGTAAAATGGCTATTAAAATCTACTTAAATTTAAAAAACAAGTTTCCATCCCAAATTATTTCAAGCAAATGGCAGTGTTGTTTGGTAAACATTTTCAGTATGCTATGGGTAAGCTTGTAATTAACCAGCTTTGTAGCTGTGCGTTCCAAAGTCAGTCAAGAGGCTGGGGACATAGCTCAATTGAGAAAGAGCCTGCTTTCCAACCGTGAGGAACCAAGTACAATCCCCAGTATCTACATTAGCAGGCAGAACATAGTGATGCATGCCTTCTAACAGAGGGCTGTGAGTCCAGCTTGCTGACCAGCCAGTTACTCACAGTTTATGTCTCTGTAATCAGTGAGAAACTCTAACAGTGAGGAGCAGTGGTAAAGGGAGACCCTTGACATTGACTTTTGAGACTCATACACATATGCACATATTACCATATGCATCCCCCCCCCAAAAGATGCATAGGGTGGTATTTTGGAAGATATCCATCTTATCACAACAGTCTGGGTCACTTATTGTCACCAACTAGAGCAACTGCTATAAAATCATAACCTACATTTCTAGACAAATGTATTGACTGGTGATATTCAACTTTGCCAGCCAGCCAGCCACTCCAGTACTCCTCCAAACAAGCACTGAGGCTGCACTGGGACTCCCAGAGGATCTTCTCTGGTCCACATCTACATAGATAATGTATAAATTGTAGTTCTTAGTTCCAGTATACCTTATAATCATATAAGAATGAAATACACTGTCTTATAAACTTTTCTTATGTAAATGTTCAAAATTAACAAAATTACAACTAGAATTATGCTTTGTTTTTTCTTTAAGGTTTAATGCATGTGCACAATAAACTTGTGGACCCACTATGCAGTATGAAAGAAGGGGACTGAAGAAGACTGAGTCTGACCGCTTGGGAAAAAAAAAAGAACTTTTCCATACTGATAAAATTTCTGCTTATGCAATATGACAAAAATGGTAAAATAGGAAGACTCATTACAAAGAAAAAGCCCACGGTGTGTTAAACATTCCACATTTAGAATGTGTCTGTTTTACACTAGGCCCTAGAAGTAATTGGATCCCAAAATTGTTTAGCTGTTCTAAAGTATAGAAGCTCCATGGCTACCTATAAAGAGTCTAGCAGTGAAATGTTTGCATTTTAAGAGATTTCTGCACTCTCAGGTCCTGTTAGTGACGTAATCTCTTTGACTTATTTGAAGACACTCCAAGCCTTTCCAATATCACCCTGCTGTCATTACAGACCTTCACTCTTGGAATGGGTATTTGTTTGTGCATCAGACACATGCTTTTTGCCTGTAGTTGCCTTAGTCATCTTTCTGCAGTAGCATCTGGACATCAGGAGTCCTACTCATTAATCAAGTAACTCTGAGGAGATGACAGTGCCCTAAAGTAGTTTACATCCTTTCAGAAAGTCTGTGTGAGTGCATGCTTCTATGCACCTTCTTCTGTGGTACTTTTTTACAGATATGCTTATTTTTATTTAATGACCTGGGTTAATGCTCTTAATAATTATATCGGCAATTATGAGCTTTATACTTAGCTACAAACGTAAAGAAATCCTTTTGAAAAACATTTTCTGATTATTGTTAAATTTTGTAAATCATCCTTATATATGTCTAAAGAGATATTAAGTATGTACTAAAATAATTACTGTAAACATTTAAATTGCAATAACTTGCATAATTAAGTTGCAAATAAAAATATTGTTTTCTATCTTTAACTTAAAGTTTACAATAAAACAATTATCTAATTTCCTTTCTAAAATTGAAATCACATTCATGGGGGAGATCGTTAATGGTCCTCATGACACTACATTTGCCTCAAATTCGTTGCCATCACATAGGTAGGAAACTGAAGACAAGGCCTAAGAGGGAAAAGTAAGGGGGCTGGAGAATGGCTCAGCGATAGAGGGTACTTGCAGCTCAAGCGTTCAGTTCCCGGCACTGGCAGGGAAGGTGGCACACAAACCCATTGTAGTTCAAGTTTCAAGGGTTCCTCTAATGCCCTCTTGTCCCTGAGGGTACCAGGCATACCAATACTTCACACAATAAGACAGATGGCATACACGCAGTCAAACCAATGCCACCAATAATGGTGCATTAATTCCCAGTGATGTCTTAACAGCTGTTTCTTATTCATCAAAGTAAACCAATTACATATAAATTATATGTATATGTATTATAAATATTAAAATGCATATGCATATATGTATTTGGGAGATATCAAACAACTATGGAAGTATAAAGGTGCTGTGTGATAGGGTTTCACATCCCAGAGCACGTACATAGATACTCTGGAACCTCTTTGGAGCAAACAGCCTGCTGAAGAACACCAGATTGGGATATTCTGGGTTATACTAAAATTAAGCTGAGTTTTAAATCTCTCTTAGACTATTCTGCCTCCCTTCTTAATATTAAAACTGGTACACCATTCATTCAGATGGGCACCCCACAAAGTGAAGTTAGCCTTAGTAGTGTTCTTCCTCCCTATCACCCTGTCTCAGTCTTCCCTTAGTAGACGTCTTAGTCACACTAAGATGCTTGGACTTCTCACCGCTTGGACAAAATCCCTGGCAAAAACAATTTGTTCAAGGAGTCCCTATGCCCTTAACATATTTTAGTTAACCAGTCAAATCAGTAGCATCAATCCTGCAGGAATGAGTTTGGCAGTAACATGTTTACTCGAGATTACCCCACCTTTGGCTGTATAGCATCATGGTGAGAAGTTAATGGTCTCTTCTGAAGTATCATTCATTCCTCCTGTGCTCCAAAGGTCTAAAGAGATCTATTTCATTCTAGCACTGATGCTGTCTCACAGCATTCTCTCCTCCGCACTTCCCTGGCCACTGGAGCATCCTAGTGCTATACTCTTAAAAAGCTTAGAAACCATTGAAGATGTCATGAATCAATGATATAATCTTTGCCTTTGAAGTAAAAACATCTGGATTCTGTCTGTCACCAGGAGATATAAATGGCAACATCTTACCCTCTGCTGTTAGAAAAAAGTATATAAAACTCAGCACACTGGCCAGCCCATACCAAATTTAGTAAGTTGCAATTATTTTTTGGTCATACAACTATACAAATTGGGATTCTAGAACCCAAAGGAATAAACTCAAAATTTATAACTTAAAATTAAACCTTGCAAATGTTTTCTGTTAGCACTATGTTAATTCCAAAGGATTATGGGTTAAAGAATAGTCGAAATCTAAAAAAGCGCAAGGGTTACGCTGAAGATACTGGATATTAGGACATGTGTACCAGGTTTTGCCTTTCCCTTAGCAATAATGGAAGAGCAGAACATTTTAACAACTGCATTGTCTCAGTTTCAAATATATTGCCATTTAAAAACATACTGCAGTAGGAATTTGGTATTTTCTACCTAGCAAATCAGGCTGGGAGAAGTGAGACAACTTATATAAGAGGATAAACTAAGGCTACCTAACTTCTAAGTCCTCACTTTAAAATCCCATCAAAACGTGAAGACACATCAGTAACCTTTTTTGCTACTAGGTATGTACAAGATAGAAGGCAGAAAGTAAAATCCAGAATCAAGACTCTTTCTTGCAGGAATACATTTTTCAGTTTGTTGTGAATGAACATGAAACTATACCACTTATTAGTTGTGTCATTTAGGTTCGTTTAGGTGACAGTTACTAACAGCTGGTGCTAATATCAAATGTATGTCACTTTTCATGAATGTACTCAAGAGTGTCAAAAACAAGATGGGGCCCTATCCCAAACTTAAGCGGTATGTATAACTTAGTTTCAGAAATGCTTGATTAAATGTATAGGCATAAAAAGCCAGAACAAATGTCTGGTAACACAGTCTTTTGAGTCTCTTTCTTAGTAACAATTCCTATATATCAGATACAGTGATTGAGCTAAAAACTGAAACAAGGTGATTTGGAAAGTTAATTGATGTAATTAGGGCTCCTCTTAGTCTCTGGAAGAAAACCCATGCAGAAGTTGAAGATAGTAGCACATGGCTATAAAATCCCAGCAGTGAGAAGGCTAAGGTGGGAGGACTGTCACAAGTCTGAGGTCAACCTAGCCTGTGTAAGGAATCCTGCATGAAATACCACCTATAAACTCCTGTGTGTGAATGCTGGCCCATAGGGAATGGTACTCTTAGGTGGGGTAGCACTATTAGGAAGTGTGTCCTTGTTGATGAACGTGTGTCCCTGTGGAAATGAGCTTTGAGATCGCACATGCTCAAGCTAAGCCTAGTGTGGCTGCCGCTGCCGCCACCTGCAGATTAGAATGCAGACCTCTCAGCTGCTTCTCCACCACCATGCTTACCTGCCTGCTGCCATGCTTCTCACTATGCTCCAGTCCCACAATAGTGGACTAAACCACTGAAACTGTAAGACAGCCCCAAGGAAATGTTTGCCTTTATAAGAGTTACTGAGGTCACAGTGTCTCTTCACAGCAATAAACTAAGACATTGGGCTAGCCATGCTACATGGCAGGATCCTGTCTCAAAACACTGAAAACAAAAAGAAAAAAGAAAAAAGCATGTGAAAAAGTTAAGATTCACTGTGATTAAATGTATAATAGGCCTGCCTTCATGAATATTTAAAATGTATTAAGCTCCTTTACTTTCCAAAGCTCCCTATGCAGGGTGTAGTAATATAATCTCAATCTGAAAGATAGGTGAGGGATTTTGGGGAGATTCCATGAGTAGAACGTAAGAAAATAAGCAATGTAGCGTACATACATTTAAGATCTTCTCTACCAACACGTCAGCACTTCTCAACCTCAGGTCAAACAACCCTTTCACAGAGGGTGCGTATCTGACATCCTCATTTTAAATATTTACATTATGATTCATGAAAGTAGCAAAATTACAGTTATGAATTACAGCAACAAAAAATAATTTTATGGTTGGGATTACCACAACATGAGGAACTGTACTAAAGGGTGGCCTCTTTAGGAAGGTTGAGAAGCACTGAAGTAGGTCATAGTTGCAGACCCTGAAAGTAATAAGCACTTCAGAGTTTTCAATCTGTTGTCAATGTAAATTACAAGAAACAGAAGTCCTGCTTTTCCTGAGTCATTTATTAGGCTGGGTTTTCAGGACTTTTATAAAAGCATTTTTTGGAATCTCAATGTTGCCAATCTTCCTCAGCTTTTTTTTCCCTTCTGCTTGTCTCTTCAAAAGTTTCATTTTTCTAGTAATATCACCACCATACTGAAAAATAAGAAATCCAAATTGGTTCAAAGGAAATTACAGAATTCCACCAAGAAAACATCAAAACCATAAACATATCATTAGGACCCACAGGCCCCCACTTGACTATCAATGTTTTCATTTAGGATAAGCATATTGTACAGCTGCAGCTTAATACAGACTCTCAGGCAGACCTGTGCCAGAAATTCTGCCAAACACTTAGAAAAGGCCTTTTGTGTTCATACACACAAATAGGCTATCCAAAAATCAATGTAGCAAGGTAGACTTCAATTCCCACTCTCTTCCAACTGTAAGACAGTCACTATACATCTTTTTCATTATGTATAAAATTAAAATTCTTCTTTTGATGATATTGCATAAGAAAAGAGATAATGACAAGCATTTTTAAATGTAGTTAAAATGAAGACTCTAATATGGTTAAATAGAAATTTACCCATTTAAAATGAAACTTGGAGATGAAATGCATGGTACATGAAGACTAAAATAGAAACCAAATTATAACACCTTTGATCTTAAACTCATTAAATATAGTAAAGTAGAAAGATACATACACATTTTGCCAAAACATTTTTCCTATAGGCTTTCACACTGTAAAAGAAGAAATACAGTTTAAAAGCATAATTTCTATACACAGCTTTACTTTTGATAAAATATTTAGTGACAGTGTTTAGATAAAATTGCCTATGTAAGTAGTTCAAATGTTTGTGTATTTATTTCCATATACTTAGTGTAAGAGACACACACACACACAAAATCTCATTTTACTGTCATATCCTTTAGTGAGAAAGGTCATTGCTTGTGGTATGCATAAATAGGAATATGAGCATTCATGACTTTAATAAAACACACTGCATTATTTCCAGCTCAACCTAGACATACTTTGAATAGCACTATTTGAACTAATTAAATCATCATATTCTGACCTAACTGCAAATAGATAGTGACTACTAAAGGACTTACTACTAAACCTAGGATTTTATAAAACCATTCTCAAGCAAACTACTGTTAATAGATCCAACCATCAATTTTACTACAACTGACACTTCCAGATCACTAACTTTGAAAGGTATCTCTTCTTAAGAGATTCTTTTAATAATTGTTTTTACATCCACTTTGTTTTTCTTAATGTGCTTGCAATATAATTTATATAAAAATGACCATATGCTAACTGTTCTACTTTTTAGGATGTTCCCTAGTATTCTGCCTAATTCTGAATTTTCTTGGACACTGGGTAACTGAGACAAAGTAGTGTTCAAAATGAAATCATTCCTATAATGGGCGTGTGTGTGTGTGCGTGTGTGTGTGCGTGTATAAGGTATGTATGGTGTGTGTGTGTGTGTGTGTGTGTATATATATATGTAAATGTGTGTGTATAAGGTATGTATGGTGTGTGTGTGTGTGTGTGTGTGTGTGTGTGTGTGTGTAAATGTGTGTGTGTATAAGGTATGTATGATGTATATATATGTAACTGGTAGGTAACTAGTGCTGATGCATCAGGCTGAGGTTCAGCTATAACTGAATAGCAAGTCGCAGTCTGTTATAACTGAGGAGACAGAATGAATATCCAGGGTCATAAGATTCCTAACAGACCGACAAGCAAGGGGAAGTGCTACCAGAGACTATTCTTGTTGCTGCAGGAGCCTGATTTTATCGACAATGCTAGCTTTCTGCAAAAATTACCATACTTCCCATACCGGCTATAAACCACATGAGGGACCTAATCTGGAAAACAAAACCTAACGTGGTATTTATAATGCTTCAGAGAAAACATTTTATTACTACTTTTAGGTTCTGTTCCTATCAGAGTCTATCTGAATTATTATAACAATTCAGACATTATAATCCATTGAATGGAACCTTAACCTAGAAATTCACTAGAAATAAGTTCCTTAAACTTTCATAAATTATACAATTGTAAGTATCATCACTTAATGTAGTAATCCAAAGTAATAAGACATTTATCATCTCGTGATCTATGTGAATAAAGCATACACCATGATTAATTAAAAGTTTAGTCTGGTTTTCAGGTATATTTCTAAAGCCAGCCTCAAAGGAAAATGAGTTTGAACTCACGTTTCTCTTGCAATTACTTTGCTTCCAATAGCTGCTTGAACTGCGATCTCAAATAGCTGTCTGGGAAGAGAATCCTTTAGACGTTCACATATGCTTTTGCCAACAGTGTATGCTTTCTCTCTGAGAAAGAAAAATACAGCTATCCTAAATATAAAGATTTAAATTATCTTCATAGTCCACTGCAGTAATTAACAGTAAGGGGAATTTTAAGAGGTTCAAATAGAACTCAACACTTTGTACTTAATTGGCATTTTCTGTAATTATGTATTAATCTATACTATAACCTAAAATTGCATAAATATAGCATAATATCAGTCTGCCAGTTTGTGAACACATATACTTGACGTTTTCATTATCATAAATGATTTTCATGGCTATGAAAATCTTTTTATCAGTATAAACCTAAATGATTATAAAATTAAAGAACACTCTCTTATGTTTTAACACAATAAAGGGAAATTATTTCTACAATACTACTCCTTTGGCTATGATAATTCTGTACTTACTACAGGTGTTTTTGATCTCCATAATTTCCTCACCTTGCATATCCGGAAGACAGAGACTTCAAAGAGTCATAAAAGTCTACCACGATTTTATTTAAAGGGAAGAGATATTTAAGCATAACTCTGTTTTCATCAACAAAAGTCACATTTTTTCTGATGTAAAAACAGAAGGAAAAACGAATAGACAAAAATATATTTTAATTATCTTTCCACGTTTTACAAAGCAGGCACTAAGTGAGGACCCATCAACTACAGAAATACACCCAAGCGACTGTGTTCACAGCAGGCGATCTCTTACCCTTCTTACCTATGGACCACAGTCACCAGCTCCTCCACGATATTGCCATTCAGCAGAATATCCATTTTTATTAGATCTGCAGTCTGGTAACCGGCATCTTCATAGTCAAAACTAACAAGGACAATGGAACATGGACAAGCATGATACTGTCAAATACACTCAACAGACTCCTTTCTCCCTACAACCTCCATTACCTGCTCTCTCCTGAAGAAATGGGGTAAAATGATTACCACACATAACGTTTCACTTACTGGATATATACGTCCATAGTAAAGAACCAAATGCATCAACCTTCATTTTGAAATTAGGGCAAGTACAGGAACTATAAATCCATAAAGAAGGAAAAGGAAGTGGCTGACGTAAACTAGGAAAATCAATCACCCAAACCAAATGTCAGCTCCTTTGTAGTGTTGCCAGCTGGTGCTCCTCAGCTAGCACTGTCTCAGTGTGTGGCCATGAGGTTTCTACTGCCAATGACAGCACATGTAGACAGTGTGCTAGATAATGCACTGGCAATGCCATTAAGAAAGGGCACCTGGTGTCCTACACAGATCTGTAGTTTGAACATTAGTTTTTGTCAGAACCTAAAGACATGTAACACACGTGAACCTAGTACACACAGAGTAGTTAAAGCTTTATCAACCAGAGACAAGCACTCATGTTAGCTGCTATCACGAGAATGGTCAAAGCAACCGTGCTAGTCAGATGTTTAACTCATAAAGCCATTGTAGCCAGAAGACAGTATAAAAGGCTTTTTTTTTTTTGGAGCTGAGGACTGAACCCAGGGCCTTGAGCTTGCTAGGCAACCGCTCTACGACTGAGCTAAATCCCCAACCTATAAAAGGCTTTTTGCTACTCACACTCAACTCTTGTATTTTTATTTGGCTAGGTTTCATGTACTCCCTTAAGATACACAGATTTTGATTAGATGGACCACATATTCCTGGGAGGACCCATTCTTGACCACAACATTGTTAAGTGCTGTAGATATTCAGCATTCTTCATACTCAATATTTATATCCAGTTTTCAATTATAAGTATATGCTCTGTGAATCAATTAACATACATAGATATTTAAGTGTTATTCAGTCACAGATATTTTTTGAAATTATATACAACTCTTAAGCCATGGGGGCTATAAATAACCTCTTACTGATGAGGGTACTTCCCTTTCAGAGTAACAGTCTGACAAATAATAAGCCCTTTTCCTCCTAGAAGGAAATGTCAGTGCTGTGTAATATCTCTAACACTCCAAGCTTCCTAACCTTATGATCCTCAACTGTCTTCAAGAGCTGCAATTAGTAAAAGAGCAGAAGAGTAAGACCTTACAGTCATCCATTTTCAAACCTTTGAGATGCTTGTGATCACCAGAATTTCCTCACCTTGCATATCCGGAAGACAGAGACTTCAAAGAGTCATAAAAGTCTACCACGATTTCATTCAAAGGGAAGAGATATTTCAGCATAACTCTGTTTTCATCAATAAAAGTCATATTTTTCTGAATTGCTCTTCGTGCCTAAAGAAAGATAAGTTTGATGATAATCCACGCAAATATTGATGTGAATAAACTACAGACGTTAATGTCCAAAATGTAATTCTCATAAATAAAAGTCAACAGAATGGAAGAGTATTATTTGATGGTCTACCAAAAATTTATGAGCAAGAGTTTTTAATATGGGAAGAAACAACACTACTTTGCATTTCACTTATATTCCTTTTAAACTAAAGCTTGCAATCTCTATTCTTAAAAATCACCATGCTCACCTTTGAGTGCACAAATAGACTAAATCATAACAAAAGTCCCTTCAGGATAAGTCTGTAACTTTTTGTCATTCCTTTAACTAAAGTATTCAGCGGATAATGATAAACTTAGAACCAGTGTATAAAATGAAATTTCTCAGCAGAAGGACTCCTATGAAATACAAGCTGATAAGCATTGTTCCAGTACCCACTGTTGTTCCTACCTGACAAAGCTCCATTATTTTTCCAGTGTATTCAGTTGGTGTAATGACAGTGCCCAAAACAACAGGTTCCAAATATTCTGTTACTTTGGACTTATCAGGGAATTGTGCAGGGTTGATGATAGTGATTTCCTTTTCTTTATACTCCTAAAAGTGAGGAAAGGGCAGAGTATTTAAGAACAAACACTAACACAGTTACGTTTCTTAAAGTTTAGCTTTTCACATAAGTACAATTTTAGAACATACTGAATTTACTGCAAATAACAAAGGAGCAGCAGTAAGGACAAACACACCTGAAGATTAGACTAGTGCCCAATACAGCTTTTCTTCTAAGAAACAACAACAACAAAGTCTTCTAATCACCACCTTTTAATTTTGTTAGAATGATAATATATTACAGCATTTTGGCTACTAAAATTTATAAAACATACCATGAACCATCTAAAAAAGCATGAAAATACTACGTTTTAACATGGGTACTATAACTAGTGTATAAAATCAGTTTATTTATGCTCAGGGTAGCAGTGGTCTGGATGAACTGTAAACTGCCACTTATGTGGAACACAGTACGGCTTCTATCACTACCTTAAAATCATCCTGTGAGAATGAATGTCTGACTTTTGATAACATCAATTATTTTTGACCAACATTATCGTTCAAATTGTGCTGAATTATAATGGTCCTCTCATTACTAGTTCTTTTTACTGTCATTACCAGACTAATTTTGATAATGAAGAGACTGAGCTAAGAAACATGAAACATGAACTCGTTTTAGATAAAAATTTTTGTTACCTTTACTCAAAAATAAATCACTCTTAATAGTGATTTACTTACAACTAAATAAAACATTTTTATTTAGTATATACATGTACATACCTTTATTAAACTTTGTTTTAGGCTGATACAAAACAGAAATAGTGAGGTACCTTTATTAATTTGGCAGAGGAAAGAACAGCCTTGTATGGAACAGTGGGGGTTGTCAAAATAACAGAAGCATTATACTCTTGCTCTAGTCGCTGGTTAAATACCTCCATATGTAAAAGTCCAAGAAATCCCAACCTAGAGACAACGGGGAAAAAAACCCACCAAAACTCCTTTAAATCTCTATGTTTTATTGGGCTGTTTGCTGTTGTGAACACAGTGCTACTTGAGGTAAAGGGTGGAATCAAGAATCATTCCAGCAATTTGCATTTCTTGTATAAACTTATAAAATAAGACCCAATTCTTCAGTGAATCTGTTTTAAATTACCCACAAACATTGGTGCACTTGAGACATAAGCAGACAGTAAGAGATCTATTTATTTTACTCATAGAAATGGATCTTTAGGGCCCGTGAAAGTGGCTGAGTGGGTATTGTGCTCACTGTATAAGCATAAGGACCCCAAATCTAGATCTCCAAGACCTAGAGGAAAAGAACAGGAGCTGCGGGATGCAATTGTGACCCCTGGGTGGGAGGAGACACAAGGTACCAGGGTAATCTTCAGAGTCAGTGACAGATACTGTCTTAAAAAATAAAGTGGAGACAAAGGTTGCTCTCAGGCCCATGAGCATGCACACATGGTGTGCACACCCAAACATACATGCGTACATATACACAAAAATATATTTGTAGAGACAGGTGAATCTCTGTAAGTTTGAGGCCAGCCTGGTCTACCACAGCTAGTTCTAGGATGGCCAGGGCAATATAGTAAGATCCTGTCTCAAACCCTCCACCCCAACCCCAAAATATTAAAAAAAATTTTTAGTCTGATCTTCAGAAATGTTCATGAACAACACATCCAATCAGAACGTATCTTCTGTGACTCTGATGCAATGTCCTTACCTCCAGCCAGCACCCAGGGCCAGACTACTGTCCCGATGCACTGTCACACTGGAGTCATTTAAGGTCAGTTTTTCTATAGCACTCTTGAGGTTATTATATTCGGATTGGTCTATAGGGTACACTCCTGGGGATACAGACATAATAGAAATACTGTCACATTCAAAAGTAACCATCTGGCATTCATATCCTTTTTCTGTAATTGGTTGCAAGCTTATCTTAGAATCCATTAGCATTAATGATGTACAATTGTGATATGCTACAGTGATTCTATGCTTTCAGAGAAATACAAAAAGAAGAAAAACATGTAAACCACAAAGGGAATCAAGTTTACTAATAATTAGGCAAAGCATGTTTATTTTAAAAAGCAAAAGTACACACTCTAAGTACTACTTACAGTGCCACTCTAAGTAGAAACATCAGTAGGTGGGGAATAGCACCAGAAATGAACAGGACTCTGGAGTTAGTTTCTGGACTAATTACTACAGGAAATGTGGCTCTGGGTTCAGAAATTTACTGCTTAGAACTACGGGAGCTACTGCTAATCACACCGACTGTCTTTACCTCCTGCTTAAGTTTACACTTTACAAACCTCCTGAAATCAAATGACTGAGTCTATCTAAGCACAGCAACCATAAAGTTATGGCCTCTGCTGAGAGGGCACTGTGAGGAGAAAGCAGGGGTCAGACAAGCTGGGTGGGTTAGAGTAAGCAGAGGCACCTCAGTCAGTCCTCTCTATATGTGCAATGCTCAAAGGAACGGATGGTCTGATGTTACACAGTACAGGCTACACAGTGGTCTACTTCATCCACAGGAACAGAGGGTAACTAAGAGGAGGGAACTCATTAATTCCACTGAGAACTGTAATCAAAACAGCCTAAATTAGAGAAAAAATTTCAAATATGATCGACTAACTTCTCAGAAAAATAAGAAAATTCATGTTACTAGGATCTCCTAATTAGTCACTTAATTCTTAAGGGATCCCAAATGATCGCATATAAAATGTCACCATGATATATAGAAATACCACATACAAATATACAAGCAAATGAAATAGCATATACATACATATATTATACATGTATATGTATAATATATATTACAAACAGATCTACAAACATATATATTATCTTCTATTACATTTGTTTTCATCACAAAACAGAATTTTAATTAAAAATATTTTGGCCCCTTGTCTTCAATTTTTGAGCTCCTCACCTGCAAATACCATTGGTTTCGCTGATTTAAACCCAGGCAAGGGCTCCACTGGATGATTATGTAAATATAATGTGTCTCCTATTTGTGCTTCAGTGACATCTTTCATCCCAGCAATCAGAAAGCCCACCTGTCCTGCATATCTAAATAAAATTAGTATATGCAAATATTTACTGCTTTTCTGTTGTTATGTGCAAATTCCCTAGGAAATTCCCAAACAAGTAAGGGTCACATACCCATCTTCAACCTCTAAAGTTCAGCAGAAAACAGCAGCATGTCTTATCCATTGCCCAGTGTCTAGAGACCTAAACCTGTCTGTGACTGTGCCTGCCTTCTGTAAACTACACATGCCCCTATATACACTGTAAAACTGTACTACTGGAGAAAATTTCAGGAGACTGTCATGTCTAGTATTATGTGATGTAGGCTCATTAAGAAGGGGAAAATGATAAATGTTCAACCAAACAGAAAAATCTAAGTATGTAACAAGTCTATTACACACCTGACTTCCACATGAAAAGGTCAGATTCATAGTAACAGACTCAGTTGCATGTAGGTTGCAAGGAACGCCTTCAATAAAGATGCAGTAATTAATGTTGAATACCTGTATTACTACATATTTGTGTGTATATAACATATATATGTATATGTACATACATATGTATGTATATATGTATGGACTTAATTTAGAAAGACTCCACCAACATTAAAATGAACTGACTCTAGCATGCAGTGATTCGCATGAGGCTTTATAGACACAGCATGTCACTGTGCGATATGATCCATGTACTCAGAATATTCAACGCCTTCACTTTCACCTGAGAAGCATAAACTAAGGGCCTGATGTCATGTCTTCTCAGTATCAGTAGCCACTCAGCAGCTGTCTCATAACTAACTCAAATATGGTTTCAATATTTAAATTAAATATTAATTAAAATACATTTTAATTAATCTAGGCTTAGGTTTAATCCTAAATTCCACAGTGAAGAAAAGAATGGTCTCTTTTACAGTTTATAGTATCTTATATTGCAAAATTTAGTTGTAATGAGATTAAAAGTAAAAGAAAAAAATCCACTGGATAATAGTTGAGGAGCCCTAATTAGTACTTAACTGTTCTATCAAATACATTTAAAAGACAAGCCTATACTAGATCACTAAGTTATTTCTACTAATTAATAAAACCTATCATCTATATATTCATAAACTACCTACTGTTCACACACATGATCCTTTTAAGTATCTGAATGTATATTTGCATAGAGCATCAGTTTTCTTAATTCTACATTATGATTATTCTGAACACACTGAGAGAAACATACATAAATTTATTACATATCTTATAATAAATTACTTACAATTTATGAGTTGGTTGTTCATTAGGATTCAAAATGCCTACTTGATTGACTTCATATGTTTTTTTAGTGTGTGCAGACACAATTTTATCTCCCTTGGAAAGCATTCCATCAAACAGTGCTATGCTGGCTACCACACCTCTGTACTGGTCAAAGGTGGAGTCAAATACCAAAGCTTTCAGCGGGTTTGCACGATGTACTTTTGGACTATTATAAAAGATAAAATTAGGTATATATAAGAAAATGCCTATTTTCAACCTAAGAAGTATGTTTAACTTATTTTAATTTCACAAAAGAAATCACTCAAAAGCCAAAGCAAAATTTTCTATAAACTGTATTAAATTCAGCCATCAGTTCTACAGTTTGAAGTTTATGGCTGTGTACTCATCAAGAAGCAAACAAATGCTGATGTGCTCCCTCCTACACCGCGGCTACCGACGGCAGCACCACCACTGTTGCCTTTTCCTGCCTCACTATACTGACCTTGACCTCATTACATTACTAAACACAAAACTTCATCCCAACCCACTGCACGATTACATGCCATATTCACCAGTTAAAATTGACAGATCGATTGATGGCTTATTAATCTAAACTAGTACATTATAAATGTCTACAAATCATTAAACTCTAAATCTGCTTTAAACTAGTAAATATGAGTGAACAGTGAAGAATGCTTACGGAGGTATTCGTTCAATGACTGCCTGGAGCACACTGTCAACGTTTGTCCCGAGTTTCGCAGAAATCTGAAAGTGTGTAGAAATCAAAGCATTGAGATGTAAGGCTACTCTCATCCTTCCTGGGGGCTCCTTATTTATAATCACAAGGAAGGATCCTCTTATTCTTTGGTATGAACACAGAAAAAGATTAGGGATTTCTTCCCATCATTAGGTGTTCGAAGCAATATGGTTCCAGGATTGAAGTATAAGAATATTCTTTGTGTAGTGTGTTCAAAAAGCAATGGAATAAGAATTGAAACAACAGTTTTTGTGAGTAAAATACCTTTCAATTGAATGCATCACTCTAGCCAAATACCTATCAAGTCCGAAAATAACTGCTCTTCAAAGACAAAATTTCTACACAGACAAAATAACTTATGAAAAGTGATGCTAAGGGCTGGAGAGATGGGCCAGAGGTTGAGAGCACTTGCTTCCTCTTAGAACACACCAGGGTTCCGGTCCAGCATCCACATCATACCTCCTGAACCTCCATTTATATGGGATCCAACTCCTACATCTGCCCTTCTTGGGCAACTATATATGGCGCAGTTTTGGTGCTGGTACACACATGTACACATAGATAAAATTAAGTAAATAGACCCTTAAAAAATTAATTCTAAAATGAGTTTCAAAGGCTTTGTTCTAGTCCTGACACAGGCTAAATCTGTAAGTAATGCAGCTACGTGTCTATCCTCACACTGTAAGGGGGGTTTTCTCACCTGATCTAATGAAATAATAAACAGCACTCTAAAACTAAAAAGGTGTTAGGAGTGCAAGGGACTCAGTCAGGTCAATCACCTGACATTTCCCAAAGAGCAATCAATAGTTGTGCTGGCTAGTTTTATGTCAACTTGACACAGAGCAGTCGTCTGAGAGACGGTAACCTCAGCTGAGAAAATGCCTCCAAAAGATCAGGCTGTAGACAAGAATGTACAGCATTTTCTTAATTAGTGTTTGATGGGAAAGGACCCTGCCCATTGTAGGTGGTACTATGCCTGAGCTGGTGGTCCCAGGCTCTATAAGAAAGCAGGCTGACTGCCCCACATGTGGTCCATACATATACAGCCACCCAATTAGACAAGATGGATGAAGCAAAGAAGTGCAGGCTGACAGGAGCCGGATGTAGATCTCTCCTGAGAGACACAGCCAGAATACAGCAAATACATAGGTGAATGCTAGCAGCAAACCACTGAACTGAGAATAGGACCCCCATTGAAGGAATCAGAGAAAGAACTGGAAGAGCTTGAAGGGGCTCGAGACCCCATATGAACAACAATGCCAAGCAACCAGAGCTTCCAGGGACTAAGCCACTATCTAAAGACTATACATGGACTGACCCTGGACTCTGACCTCATAGGTAGCAATGAATATCCTAGTAAGATCACCAGTGGAAGGGAAAGCCCTTGGTTCTGCCAAGACTGAACCCCCAGTAAATGTAATTGTTGGGGGGAGGGCGGTAATGGGGGGAGGATGGGGAGGGGAACACACATATAGAAGGGAAGAGGGAGGGGTTAGGGGGATGTTGGCTCGGAAACCAGGAAAGGGAATAACACTCGAAATGTAAATAAGAAATACTTAAGTTAATAAAAAAAATTAATAAAAAAAAAAAAAAAAGAAAGCAGGCTGAACCAGCCATTGGGGCAAGCCAGCATATAGCACCCCTCCATGGCCTCTGCTCCAGCTCCTGCCTATAGGTTCCTCCCCTGACTTCCTTCAGTGATGGCTTAATGAAGTAGAAGCCAAATAAACCATGTCCTCCCCAAGTTGCTCTGGCCATGGCATTTCATCACAGCAATAGGACAACCAAGAAGTATTTACCTTAATACATTCCTCACTAGGGATATCGAACACTTTTTCAATCTGCTTCCCAACCCTTTCAGGATCAGCATTCTTCAGATCTATCTTTAAACAAAATTACTTAGTGAGCAAAGCAAGAATAAAATTAGTCCACAGTAATACTCTGAGATCAATAGTCTTCTGTGATTTAACCTAACTGACCTGCCCATGACTTTTTCAAAAATATGTAAAATAATCTATATATCATCAACATGATTTTAACAAGCATGACAACTAAAGAAAATTCAAGCAACTAAACAGTCAAAAAAAAAAAATGTAGGCAGGACAGAGTATATCAAGACCATGAGATCAGATTTTGAAAAGAAGGTCAGATATAAAGCTATTTAGCCTTATTTTTCACTTGTCAGTGATATCAAGAAATGCAACTTAATGCGGTTTGAAATTTTAAATTAAGATCTTAACTTTACACTACAGGCAGACTTATGTGTCCCATTTCATAGACTGCACTGATTCTTAGCTCTAAGCCCCTCTTCTCAGGACAGTGTAACTGGCACCTCTTTCTTACAGAATGGCCTTTTCTTGGCCCATGCACTTCAGACAAACCTTTTCAAGTCTATGCAGGGAATATGTGACCTGCAGTTCCATCACATGAACTTCAGAGGCACATCCCACTGATAGTCTGAAAGAATGGTAACTAGCTGTACTTCACAGTGAAACACTGGATAGCTTTAGAAGGTACAGTAAGTAATAGCACTGCTGCCCCGTTTGGATTACCTTGTTTATAACTGGAATTACTGACAACTGTGCTTCAAAGGCAAGAAAGAAGTTTGCCACAGTTTGAGCTTGAATACCCTGGAAATATCAAGACAAGAGAGACCAAGTGACTGTCTTGACACTAAATGTACCACAAAATTACTAATTCAACATATTCCATATATATTCACCGAACTGATATTTTAGATCATGATACAATATGCCATCTGCCGGCCAGAGCCAGGTCCAGCAACGCCTGTAAGACCTAGGCCTTACTACTTGTGCTTGCTGAGTGGTGAGCAGTTCTGTCCCCAGCCCCAGCTACAACACAGGCAATGAGGCCTATGAGTCATGGACTACAACCTCCAAAATTGTGAGCCAAAATAAACTCTACAGGCATTTCACAGATTTCTATATTGTTATAGAAATCTGACTCATACCACTTCCTACTTTTCTGTGTCATTTACATTTTAGAGTTCAAAACCAACAATACTACTGGTAAAGAAACAGCCAAGCTAAACAGAGAGACTCAGCACCTCAATATAAATTTGATCTAGAGTAATACAATAAATCTGTTATTCAAATGTAAAAGTTGTATTTTTAAAGTGCACTTTAAGAATTTTATGAAACAACCAACTGGGCATGTCAGATCATATATAATGCAGGATCTTACCTCATTTGCATCAACCACCAGTAAAACACCTTGGCACGCAGAAAGGGACCTAGACACTTCATAACTAAAATCAACGTGGCCCTACAAAAGCAAATGTGGGTACTTTTAAGTATTAGCTATATATTTTAAAGGAACAGATGTTATAGCTAGTCTCTGATATGACAAAAAATATAAAACGTGGTTCTTCTATAAACATTGGAAACAAGTTTTACTGGCATAAAAACAAAACAAGAAAAAAATCTAAGACAGTTGTGCAGAATTTAGCCCCCAAATGAGATAATTTTGATTGAAGTAATAACAAGATTAAGTAGCATCTTCGAGGAGATGATATGAAACTTACTGGTGTATCGATGAGATTTAGAAGGTACTGCTTTCCTCCAAAGCTGTAAAACAGAGACGCTGTCTGCGCCTTCACAGTGATTCCTCTTTCTCGCTCCACTTGTAATTTATCAAGAACCTGCTTGTTTTTCTGTGTCTTATCAATTGTTCCTAGAAATAGAAGCACTTACTAATTTCTCTGGGCTTTAAAACAAAATCCATGAATCATACAATTAACAGAAAACATTGAAGATGAAATACCAAAAGGTCAGATATCATCGCAAAGATAAATTCCCAGTTACTCTAGGTAATCACGAGCATATGATATACAATAAAAATTACCTGTTAGTTCCAGGAGCCTGTCAGCTAAAGTACTTTTGCCATGATCCACATGTGCAATGATACTGAAATTCCTAATATCTTCAACGGGAAATCTAGACATGTCAGGTTTCTCCTAAGAAGGGAAGGGAATATCACAGTTAAGTTTCCATAAAACAAATCACAAATTCAAAGAAAATTCTTTCAATCTATGGACAACTTCATTTATTGCAGTGTTTTACGCTCCCCGCTCCCTAATAAAGATGTATGATTCCACCTAACTACAAAGAACAAATTACAAAAGACTTAAAAATATATATCAATTCCATAAACAAAGCTAAATATGAATAAAAACTCCTTACTTAATACTTCCTCACATATGGAGCTAAGTGCGCATTACTTTCATGAATGGAGAATGAAAGTCATACATAGCTAACTCCTCAGGAATCCGAGAATGCCTTATCAAGCGAAATCTCTTAGACACATCACGTACTGCTGGAAACTGGTGTCCAAGTTAAATTCAGGGTTGTGTGTGTGTGCTCTCTAGGCATTTCCACCACAGTTGATATTTCAGTTGATGAAACTGTAATGATTGTAACATTTGTTTTAGCTTTCTTCTATGTGTTACTCGGTATAAAGCAGATAAAGGTATAGGGGAATTAGTCAATCAAAACTGTAAAAGCTACATTGTAGTCTTCCTTCCGCATTTATGTCAAAGCGATGCAGAATTGCGCGACTTTCAAAAGCCTTGAGTTGTGACGAGTACAAACAAATCCATTTTTCTAACGACAAGTCCCTTGCCTGGGACTAAAACGCTCCACGACTTTGCATCCCCTCAATCTTCAAAAATTGATAACTATCTCAACGCAGCATTGAAGCTGCAAAATCGGATGCAAGTCAAGCGAGTTGCCCAAGAAACTAAAACTTAAGAAAATCGATGCTACAAAGAAGCAGCTTCTCGGAGGGTTTTAGAAGTAACATCTGCTCGTGACCTACACCAGCCCTAAGCAGGCATGAAACTGATGGAGGTGAAGCACAGCCCACCCCACTCCCGCTCGCAGCTCGCCCACGGTGCACGTGCGGAAGCCCTGCACCTTCCTGGGGTGAGCCTGTCACCTTGAGCTCGGCCGCGCTGAAGAGCCTGCAGGCGACCCCTGGCTCCAAGACACCCGCGTGCCGGGGACAGGGAGGCAGCAAGCGCGCAGCCCCAGCGGCCCACGGCGCGAGAGCCCGCCCCGCGAGCGCCCACATGCCTGGGCGGCTCAGGGTCGGGACTGCCAGGGAGACCACATAGTAAGGTCTGAGCTCAGGCCTGAGCCCACAGCCAGAACCAGGCCTGTCGCAAACCAAACGCGCTGCCAGTCGGTCGCTCCGCTTATGACGTCAGCGCGTCTACGCCAAGGTCGAAAGGTTAGCGGTGGGAGAGCCGCGGGAATCGCGGGATAGCACTGCCTCCGCAGTGCTTGTCTTGTAGTGAGCTCCTTGGGAAGGTCTCGGTTTAGGCGAATCCCGTCACTCCCTGCGCTACGAGGCGAGAGATGCCCTTGGCCTGCTCCCAGAATGCAGCGATGGGCTCCGGATGTGGAGTCCCAAAAGTTTAAGTTTGAAGTCCTGTTTCTGTCTTCTGCCAGATGGGAAAACAGCTCGAAGCCCCTCCATTCTGGGGCCCTCAGAGCCTGGTGACTTCTTTTAAGAGTCTTTCAGGAAAAACTGTAGTTCGTAGCCAGTATGAAATATAAATTTATTAATAAAATATGATTTTATTAATAAATTAGTATAATTAATAAAAACAAAGCACGTCAGAGGACAAGGATGTTGTCTTCTGTGTCTATACAAAAGAAATTCTCACCTTAAAATAGGAAAGAGAATTTATTCTGGAACCACATTTATATTAACCCATAATTCTATGTTTCAATGAATTTTTTTGAAGTAACAGAACAAAAAAGTCATAGGTAAAAGCCTTTTCAAGTACATTGATAAAACATTGTTATAGCACAGAAGTCTCAGCTATATGCTGTGGAAGCTGAGAGAGCATTCTTAGCCTCTGTGATTGGCCGAACTAGACTTAACTTAATACTTTTCAATAGGTTTTAATCTGTGTGTTAGGATACTAAATCTACCTTTATCTGCTAATCACAGGATAAATACCTCTCTGCCCTTCAACTGAGTATCCTGTAGTAGTTTTTCTACCACTTTTCCTCAAATAGTCAAATTTACTATCCCTTCTAGAAAGCCAAACGAGGTCTCCTAAACATGGTCTAAAAATTCGATGTAGCTGTAACATTTTTACCTTCTACAGTTCCTCAAAAACCTTCTTCAAAATACTAACATGCAACTGCCAATCTCTAGATTCTGCTTATCCCTGACATTTATTTGCATGCCTCTCACAGGACTCACCTAACCAACATTGTGGTAGTCGAGGACCCTGTTTCAGGTACCACTTACTGTAAACTGCACAGCTTTGGGATTGTCCTGACTGGGGCAGTGGGCAATGAAGAAACAACAGGCAATAGTACAGAGAAGCTAGGACTGAGTGGGCTGTGTGTTCTCGTGACACACCAGTAGCCTGGAAACTAAGAAGGCTTACATACAGCTGAAGGAGAAAGTAGGTTAGCTAATCTTGACAGAGGTGTCTCTGAAGTGCAGCAGTCTGCGTTGTAGTCACTCAGGAGGAAGAAGTTTAGTTGATAAGCCTTTTGCACACACTGTCAACAACCTTGTGGGACCTAAGGGAAGACCTTGGCATTCCCATGGGTCTGAGGCATTGACAGTCATGAGATGACCATGTTCATGTTAACAATACATATTCATTAAGGACTTCGTCTGCCTCCCACAGCATCTCCCTACCTCCCCAGGGAATGATTTTGCCCAAGGTGACCTGGGTTCTCCTACATCAATTAACAATCAAGACAAACTCCTCAGACACACCCACAGGCCAATCTGATCTGCCTTACTACTCAAATGAGACTCTTCTCAGGTGACACTAGGCTTTGTCAAGTTAATAGTAAAAATCTAACTGCCAGAGGAGAACCCCTTCTGGGGAGCTCATAGTTTAGGTTCTCTTATGTCTTAGTTAGGGTTCCCATTGCTGTGAAGAGACACAATGACTAAGGCAACTCTTAGAAAGCAAATATTTAATTTGGTCTAGCTTACAGTTTCAGAGGTTCAGACCATTACCATCATGGGAGAAAGCATGGCAGAGTCTAGACAGGCACAGTGCTGAAGGAGCTGAGAGCTCTACATCTTGTCTGGAAGGCAAGCAAAGGAAGACTGTCTTGCAAGCAGTTAGGAGGAGGGTCTCAAAGCCCACCCCCACAGAAACACATTTCCTCCAATAAGGCCACACCTTCCAACAATGCCACTCCCTATGGGCCAAGCATATTCAAACAACTGCATTTTTTAAAGAATTTTTTGTTTCAAATTTGGAGATTTTGGTGAGTAGAGTGTTACCCCTCAGGTTGTCATTCCTTTGTCCTCCTGGAGAGAGTAAGATTTTTCACTTTGATGTTACTAATCTTAACAAGTACAGTTACTTTGTCCACATAAAATGGCTTGGCCACTTTCCTCATCAAGCTACATTTTTCATACATGTTTAGTTTATCATAATCATACTAAGCACAGTAAATAATACCATTTGTGCTGGACAGCTTTATGTTTACTTGACACAAGTTAGTTTGTGGCACCTTAGTTGAGAAAATGCCCCCGTAAGATCTTGCTGTAGGCATCCTGTAGGGAATTTTCTAAATGATTGATGAGGGAAGACCCATACCATTGTGGGTAATGCCACACCTGGGCTAGTGGTCTTCAGTTCTATAAGAAAACAGGCTGAGCAAACCAGTAAGCAGCACTCCTCCCTGGCCTCTGTATCTGCTCCTGCTTCCAGGTACCTGCCCTATTGGAGTTCCTGCCATGTCTTACCTCAATGATGAACTACAGTGTGCAAGTGTAACCAAATAAACCCTATCCTTCCCCTTCTTGCTTTTACTGGTAGTCCTTTATCATAGCAATAGCAACCCTAACTAGGACACCATGCAGCAGTTGGACATTACGCTGTCTTGAAATTTCTTCACCCATCCAATGTAATCCATTATATTTAGATTCAGCTTCAAGTCTAAGAGTCCTTGTACTGTTCTGAAACTTTGTGAACACAATCTTTCTTGTCTTTCTTTCTGTCAAGATTCTAGCTTTCCACACCCCCATTACAATGATCTGATTCCAGGCCTTCTCTAGGTTTTGGCCCAAATCATTTCTCCTGAAAACAAGTTCTAAAAGCATAAGAGCCGTGACAACAGCAACCTATCTTTTGGTACCAAATTTTTGTATTAGTTATTTTTATTACTGTGGCTTTAAGGGGATACATCAAGAACACAAGACAAGGTCTTGAGAGATAGCTCAATGGTTTAGAGCACTGACTGCTCTTCCAGAATACCAAAGTTGAATTCACAGCACCCACATGGCAGCTCACAACGGTCTGTAGTTCAGCTACATGTGATTTGACACCCTCACACAGACATAATGCAGGGCAAACACTAATGAACATAAAATAAATAAATCACTTAAAACAGGTTTTGTCCAAAGCCATGAAATACAGGATGAATCCTGATATCCAACTGTCTTCCTCTTTTTATGCCTTTAATTTTATTCTGGGACCCCATTCCAAAAGATAAAGGTACTGTCTTCTAGTCTCATTCAAATTGTTTCGTAAACACACACACACACAGGGGTATGGAAAGAGGGAAGGAGGGAGACAGACACAAAGATAGAGACAGTGAGATACAGAGAGGAACAGACAGACACATAGCACACACACACACACACACACACAGAGAGAGAGAGAGAGACAGAGAGAGACAGAGAGAGAGAGACAGAGAGAGAGTCAGAGACAGAGACAGAGACAAAGAGACAAAGGTAGACAGACAGACACAAAGACACATACAGAGATGAGCACAGAGAGAGAAATGCAGACAAACAGACACCTTGGACCTCCAGATAGAGTTGCATTCCCAGGTACTGGACATTCATACTTCAACTTATGAGGTAGGAGGACAGAATTCAGTCTGTAATGAATAGAATGATGATGAAATCCTAATACCTTCATTAAATCTAAATTCTGTATCAAGATTATTGGCATTATGGGACATTTTTCAGCTCTAGTAATGCTTATAGAGTATCTATTGATGTTGAAACAATTTAACATTGCTACTCTGCAGCTAAACTGTAACCATCAAGTGTTGATAACATAAACTACTAGTAGCCTGATTTTAACTCTTCTATGAGTAGTTCCAAACTTTTTTCCAATATTTGAACAGAAATTGAGGGTTTAAGAGAACTTTTATGTCATAAACTAGACAGTGCTTTGAAAAGAGGAATGGAAAACTACTGCTAACCTTTGGCCTTCAATATGCACACACCAGTCTGCATACCCTTGTACACACACACACACACACACACACAGAGAGAGAGAGAGAGAGAGAGAGAGAGAGAGAGAGAGAGAGAGAGAATAAAATAATAAGTGGTTTAATGAATAATACTTGTTCTTGGGGTGGCCCAAAATCAGAGGCCAGGAAATATCTATAAAGAATGTGCCAAACGATCCTGAGGTGAGGTCAGCCGGGAATACAGAGAAGGAAGTACTGTCTCAGGGTATCAGCACGTTGAATTTACTACAAAGTTTGCACTATACAGGGGTATATCTTCCAACAACAGTGACAGATGATTGTTCAACTAAAGTATTTTCCAAAGAGGTATTAAGGTCTGGAGTTCACATGAAGTGAGTTTGGGATTGGTGATCAGGATGTAAAGTGAATAAATAAATAAATAAATAAATAAGGAAAAAGAAATTTGGCTCAAGGTAGTAATTAATCAGTTTCTATTAGAGATCTGGAAAACAGTTTAATGTCTGGTGCTGTTCCACAACAAAGAAGCAGCTGGTGTGATCAAAGGGTGATCAATATACCTGTGTCTCCTGGTCAGTCTCAAAATCTGTGAGTGGATCTGGAAAACTCTACAGGGTGGGCTCTATAATTCGTTCTTGGTGCCTACCTCCACATTTTAGTTTAATCCTGTGTTGATAGCTATAAAAATGAACATTGGGATGTGTTGAAACATGTATTTCCTCTAATTCAAGAAGAAAACACCAATTTTCATAGCTAATGCGTAATGCCTTTTGTGATGAGAAGTTGAACTTCCTAGAAATTTTGGAGAATAAACCTCATGGCTCTTATACAGTATTAAATAAGGATTTCTATTGTGGTGACAAAACACCATGACTATGAACAACCTGGAGATGAAAAGGTCTAGTTCGCTTCCACATCAAAGTCTGTCAGTGAAGGAAGTCAGGCCAGGAACTCAAGGCAGGAATATGGTGGCAGAAAGTAATACAGAAGCCATGGAGGGGCACTGCTTTCTGACTTGCTCTCGACTTGCTCAGCCTGATTTTTTATAGCACCCAGGACCACAAGTCCAGGAGTGATACTGCCCACATTGAGTTGGGCTCTCCCATATCAATTATGAATCAAGTTAATGGGCCATAAGCTTTCCCACAGAGTAATCTGGTGAGGATGGTTTCTCCTTCTTCCCAGTGACTAGCATATGTTGAGTTGACATAGAACTGACCAGCACACACTGTGTGTCTCAGCAAGAAATTCTCTGTAAGAAAGCCAGGTTTATAGGAAACGAAGAGGGTTGGATATGGTGCATCAACTGTACTCATTACAAGAATTGCAAGATTCAAATAATCTAAAACAAACAAACAAAAAACAAAAGAGAAGAGGAAAAAGAGGAGAAAAAAAACCTTAAGTGCACATATGCCAAGGAAAATTGATCTTTCTCTTAAAGGATTTTATTTTCTAGCCATTTTATTTATCTTTAAAATTATCACTTTAAATGTAGGAGCTGCAGCCTCGGTGCAGAGCCATTGCCTAGCCTGTCAGAGTAAGTTTGGTGTCCTAAGTGCTGTAACGTGCTCTTGCTTTGAGATTTCAAAGGAAAAGAAATAACCTCAGGGCTTAGGTGTTAATACTTCGCTTTTTACTTCTTTCACTTACTCTATCCTTTCCTATGCATAATTATTTATATAACACCCGCTAATTTTTCTCTTCTGATTCCTCGGATTTGTTGTTCAACACTAAACATTAGTATTCATTTGTTTGAGGCCATGTTACCTCAGATACAGTTT
The DNA here is from genome assembly GCF_021556685.1 of Rattus norvegicus. Lineage (NCBI taxonomy): Eukaryota > Metazoa > Chordata > Mammalia > Rodentia > Muridae > Rattus > Rattus norvegicus. The sequence goes on from NC_141547.1 coordinate 38,940,048, forward strand.
CTTCCCAATGTGTTTATTTCTCTGTGACAGTTGTAAAAAAATGTTATTTATTTTTGTTCCTAAGAAATGGAATTGTCACACCTTGAGTAAAGAACATGCGAAATAAACAATGATTTTAAAGTGGCTCTAGGAGCATGAGAAAAAATAATTTTCAAAAAAATGCATAGGTATCTTTCCGACTTTATGCTCTGACACTCTGGACCATGCAGCAATTTTAAGTCTCTTTTTTTACAATTATACATCAGTAGTTTTAGAAGGCGTATTTTAAAGTCATGTAGTCCAAAATTATCATTGTTCTGATGAGAAAACCATGACACAAAGAGGCTAAGTTAACTCGTAAGGTCACACAGGAGCAGTGAGGACAGGTCAGAATACTGCAGAAGGAAAATGTGAGCTGACATGTTTGCAGCAACCTCTGGGACAAACCACTGTTTGTCAGCAAACCACTGTTTGTCTCCACTTGAGGAAGGGGAGAGCCAGAGGAGCCTCTGTGTTGCGAAGTAACCAATAGTTGAGTGACTGGTATCTTTCCTGTCTTTCTCCTGAGAACAGATGATATGGAGAGAAAGCACGTGATGTTAATACATCTCCTCAAGAAAAAGCATAATGCCTACCAATTTGGTTTGCAAGGCAAACTATCTTGATTTTCCAGAAGCTGAGAGTTATATAACTTTGACATGATATTTGTGAGGGTGCATTTTTGTACATTTAACTATTAAAATTAAGTTGATTGATAAACTCAAGTAACAGTATTTAAACATGACATTTCCTGCCATCATATTACTCATGTGTTGCTTCGGAACAAAATACACTCATTTACTAGATTCTATGTTTCTTGAAAAACCAGAGATTAGCTGAATTCTCCTGCTCATAGGCATTATTTTGAGGGCCTTTGGGAACAACAATTTGTAGGGCAGTATCCCACCCATTTGTCTATTGAGAAATTAAAAAAAATGTTTCTACCTCCCACTGGTTCATTGGCATCTAAGAAAGAAGTATCACTTAGAATTTTCAAAGAAGTCAATGCTTTCTCTGTGTAATGTCTGTCGGTGGGGTCTCTGTTTTCATTTGCTACAAGAGGAAGGGTTTCTGATGAGCAAGCTACTAAGTTTAGAAGTCCTTTATAACAACAAAAAAATATAAATTACCATGAAGTTTCATATGTCTGCATGTTGGGTTCTGAATATGCAGAATTCCTCTACAAGGTACTTAACCGAGTATGATATGAATGCATAATTGTCAGGTATAAAATGAGATGTTGCAGACACAGATGCTGCTTACAGTCTCGTCAGCTCCTGATACTTCACATAAAAGATGCTAAAGAATTACAAATGCCACATCAGCACAACATCATAATTCATGCTGCTGTCTTTGTCTTCTCCTCCTCCCTTTCCTCCTTGTCATATTGAGTCTGATTGGCACAGCCCATATGCAGGGCTATAGGGCAATCCACTGAAATAGGGGCAACGTACCACAGGCAACATTCCTGAATAAAACTGATTTTTCCTTCCAAAAGGACAAAGTGAGTATTATCTAAATGTTTTGTGCACATATATGAATTAACAAAGACTACTAAAACACATGAAAAATGACATTTGAAAAAATGGTATCATTAAAATAAAAAGGTAAACAATGTTTTTTAAATTTAAATATTGAGGGATTTTTATTCATCTGTAATAAAATAAGATCAGAGAAAAAAAGAATTATAGAAAGTATTTTTCGTGTCGATTTTTGCTGCAGCTAGCAACCACAGAAGGTTCATTTCTGGTGTTAGTAAATCATTGTAACAGTAAAAGGATGCTTTTAGTTTGCTTGTATGGGATATATTACTCCCTATCCTTATCCTGCTTATGGTCAATACTTCATATTGTTGAATAATTACAATATAAAAAGCCTATAGAATTATAACCAAAGGTTATAGCTTCAAGCAGGCAGATAGAAGTAGAAACAAAGGGAACTGGTATGAGATGTAGCTTAGAATCAGAGATAATAGAGCTTACTGAGAAAGTGGATGATTTTTTTTCATTTCTGTGAATGGTTATGTTTTAGTATCATTTCTTGAGAGGGAGATGACAATGCAGACGGGAAAGAAATGAAATCATTTTGGGTTTCCATGTGCTTGAAATTGTGTATCAGATAGATTGGAGCTGAGGAGAAAGGTCCAGGTTCTGAAAATTGTCTCTATATACGTAGATACACCCATGAGAATGAGTGAGTTAAAAGAAAGAAAGAAGGAAGGAGGGAAAAGAAAGGAGTTAAAGAAATGGATTGTGAAGGGGAAAGGAAGCGATTGGGAAGAAACCATGATGTTCTCTTTTAATCAGAAGAGATCTTTGGTCAGATTCACTTTGGTCATTGAGAACTTAGAAACGATTATTTAAATAGATTAGCTAGATTGATCAGTGATGACTCTGTGACTGTCCTTTTGATCGATCTAAACTCTGTCCTTTAAGATAAACTAAAGCAATCAGATGATTTGTTAATGGAGGAAAGCATTTAAGTCCATTTTCTGCATGTAAAACATTACATTTATAAGAGTAGCTTTAAAGGACTCTAGCATCTGTATTAATGATCCGTTAATGTACTTCTCAGGAAATTGAAGTCATTTGGTCTTCAATGTTTCATGGCTTACAGTACACTTGAGGCTTAGATTAATTTCATTTTTATATACCCTTTTTGGTTGATGTATTTTTGGAATCCATTTAATCAAACCAGACTTTCATGAAGGAAATTGAATTTAAAAATGTATAGTCACAAAAGTTTCAAATTTATCTAGATGGAATGAAATTTTAAAAAAGCCTTGATAAACTTTTCAGTGAATTTACTTATCAGGAAAAATGTTCCTTGATTTTCTGCAGTTAAGAGAAAAGATCCATGTTCTTTCGAAAGGAACCTTGATGCCAGTTACCCTGATTTAATCAGTGCACATTATATGGGTATATTTGTCAGACTAGACCCAGTTAATGAATAAAAATGATACATTTCAATAAAAATAAAACAAGAGAATAAAATACTAAAAGGAAGAAAAGAAATTGCGATCTAATTGTTGCTCCTGTGCATAAATTTAATGTTTTTATCACCAAGAAAGAAAAGGTCTCCAAATTTTAGAAATCATCTTCAAATATCGAATAGAAGCAGAAGTCTATCTTATGACCAAATAAATGACATATGATTGTAGGTTTGGATTTTTTAAACCTACTTTTAATATGGGTTCTCATGTTTCAACCCACCTTCTAGCCCCCCATCCAAAGGTAGGGGAGAAAAGTTGGTAAATAGGGCAAGGGGATATGGACCTGTCTAAAAGTAGTTCTTTGGGGGCGATTCCAATCTCTGTCAGGATACCAGCAGTCCAGTTCAGTACGGTCAGTATACCAAACAGGAATCAGCATCTATGGCATGATCCAGCAGAAACTTCCAGGCCTCTACAGAATTGACACAAGTCAGCGAGAGCAACCAGAACCAGCAGGACTGTTTTGGGAGGTACTCAGCTGTGTCTCTCTCAATGACGTGAAGACCAGCAAAGATGTGAGACTAGCGAAGCATTGCACAGCTAAGCTGTGCAAGGGCTGTCAGTGTCTGTTGGGTCCTATTTATACTCTTTCCAAACATCACATGTCCTCTCATGGATCTCACCTCAGCTAAACACCAGGGGAACCTGCACTTTATGACATATCCACAAACTTTCACTTCATATGCTTACGGTATTTCCAGTATGAAATTATCATTTAGTATATTATACTTTCTCACTCCTCTCGACTTTCATTGGTCTTCCCACATTTTCCTCATCTGAATCCCCTCATTGATGCTCATGCTCCGGCTAGGACCCCTCGATTCATCCTTCAGCTGCCATGATTTTATAGTATCTTATGCTCTGTCACTGCGATGGCCTCCACTAAACTAGTGTCTCCTTCCCATTCCTGCGTAAAATGGATCACATCTTTCTATTTCCTAAAACCTTGAATAGCTCTCATTTCAATTACAGCAATTATAGATTGCTTGTCATGACCTACAACCCCCTTTTATTCTGGTCTACATCTCAGAATCATCTTCTTAAACCTCCCCCTAGTTCAAAGGTACTACTGATTTTATGTTTAAACCCAAAATGGCCAAACTCCTTGTTGCCTTATAGCCCTTGATGGAAATACTCTCCACACAGCCTCCTGTGGGGCTTCTTTCTCTTCAATCAGTTCCGCACTTAGATAAGCCTTTTCATAAATCATCACTAAGATTCCCTTCCCTCATTACTCTTTTACATAGTTAATTTCTAACATTATCTTAAATGATCATTGGGCTAGCTAGTTTTATGTCAATGTGATACAAGCTAAAGTCATCTAGGAAGAGGGAACCTTAGATAAGAAAAAACCTTCATAACATTAGGCTGCAACCAAGTCTACAGGGCACAGCCTTAATTAGTGATTGACAGGGGAGGGCATAGCCCATTGTTGGTGGAGCCACCCCAGGGCTGGTGGTCCTGGGTTCTATAAGAAAGCAGGCTGAGCAGGTCATGGGGAGCAAGCCAAAAAGCAATGTTCTTCCATGGCCTCTGCATCAGGTCCTGCATCCAGATCCCTGCACTATTTGAGCTTATGCGCTAATTTCCTTTGATAATGAACAGTGCTGTGGAAGTCCAAGCCAAATAAATGCTTTTCTCTTCAAGTTGCATTGGTCATGGTGTTTTGTTGCAGCAGTAGAAACCCTAAGTCAACCATGAAAGCTTTGAACTCTGCTACACTTTGACTCTTCTACTGAATATCTGATGTCTCTGAGCAAATTATTCATTTTTATTTCTTTTTCTATAATATGACACAGTAAAAAAATCTCATGAAAGCGCAATAAAAATTAAATTACCTATACCTAAAGTTTGTAGATAATGCTGAGTAATTCACTGTTAGTTGCAGATGCTGTACTAAAATATATGACTTTTAATTCAGCATTGCACATCCATTTCTGTAGTGATGCATCAAAGCTGGAGTCTGCCCAGGAATACTCCTTTATTCCATTTATTGCAGAGGTAGAGGCCAGTGGATCTCTGTTAGCCCAAGGCTAATCTGGTCTACATAGCTCTAGACCATCCAAGACCCCTACCTCCAAGTAAGAAGAGCAGACTCTGTCCTCGATAAATGTGTGAATGTATGCTATTTTACCAGTGCCATAGAACTACAAGAACAAACACATTTTCTGAACCAGGATTAGGATATCTGCAGTCCTAGCAAGGAAACATGGCAGAAAGCAAACCATAAGAAAATTGGTTACCAACAATATCTGGTCCAGGAAGAAGGGAGAGTACTAGCTAGAACAGTTTATCTGTCTAGAGCCAGAGTGAAGTTTCCCAGTAGAGATTTGGAAATATACTACAGGTGGCTAATCATGTACCTTTCTAGGGGAAGGGTGAGTTAGAAGCCTCCACTGGCTGGAATTGAAAAAGGTACAGAATAGTTCTATATATGAAAACACTAGATCAGGAGGATAGGATGGCACATGGTTAAAAAGCACTTGCTCTGTAAGCACAAGGACCTGAGTTTGGATACCTCATACCTATTTAGGAAGTCAGCTACTTCAGCACACCTGTAGTCCCAGTGCTAAGAGATGGAGACAGCAGGATCCTGGGGGCTTGTTTCCCAGCGAGACTAGACAATCAGTTAGCCAGGTTTAGTACAACTCTGTCTCAAGAAACAACCTGGAGAATGATGGAAGACACCTATAGTCAACTACTGGCCATCTGCGAAGCTTCAAATGCCCCCTCCCCCACCCCCAATACATACCAAAAACAAACATACAAAAACTAGATAAGAGTAATATATCTTTTTTTCTTTTTTCTTTTTTTCTTTTTTTTTTTTTTTTTGGAGCTGGGGAGCGAACCCAGGGCCTTGCGCTTGCTAGGCAAGCGCTCTACCACTGAGCTAAATCCCCAACCCCAAGAGTAATATATCTTAATCTGAGCAGCAGACATTAGAAGCAAGTAAAGTCAAGGCCAAACTATAATTCACCTTCCTAAAAATGTTCAGATCTGGGTAAAATGGTACCATCTCCTTTTATTTTGGTGCTGAGATCTTCATGTTAAGATCAAGTACTGTATACTTATTTTTATCACAGACAAATCATCAGATAAATCTTGCTAGGCTGAAAACCAGAGTGGAAGAAGGCCTATCAAGCCCCTTGTTCTCCCTAGGTTACTTCTTTTTTTTTTTTTTTTATTAACTTGAGTATTTCTTATATACATTTCGAGTGTTAATCCCTTTCCTGGTTTCCGGGCAAACATCCCCCTCCCCCCTCCCCTTCCTTATGGGTGTTCCCCTCCCAACCCTCCCCCCATTGCCGCCCTCCCCCTATAGACCAGTTCACTGGGGGTTCAGTCTTAGCAGGACCCAGGGCTTCCCCTTCCACTGGTGCTCTTACTAGGATATTCATTGCTACCTATGGGGTCAGAGTCCAGGGTCAGTCCATGTATAGTCTTTAGGTAGTGGCTTAGTCCCTGGAAGCTCTGGTTGCTTGGCATTGTTGTACTTTTGGGGTCTCGAGCCCCTTCAAGCTCTTCCAGTTCTTTCTCTGATTCCTTCAACAGGGGACCTATTCTCAGTTCAGTGGTTTGCTGCTGGCATTCGCCTCTATATTTGCTGTATTCTGGCTGTGTCTCTCAGGAGCGATCTACATCCGGCTCCTGTCGGTCTGCACTTCTTTGCTTCATCCATCTTGTCTAATTGGGTGGCTGTATATGTATGGGCCACATGTGGGGCAGGCTCTAAATGGGTGTTCCTTCAGTCTCTGTTTTAATCTTTGCCTCTCCCTTCCCTGCCAAGGGTATTCTTTTTCCTCATTTAAAGAAGGAGTGAAGCATTCACATTTTGATCATCCGTCTTGAGTTTCATTTGTTCTAGGCATCTAGGGTAATTCAAGCATTTGGGCTAATAGCCACTTATCAATGAGTGCATACCATGTATGTCTTTCTGTGATTGGGTTAGCTCACTCAGGATGATATTTTCCAGTTCCAACCATTTGCCTACGAATTTCATAAAGCCGTTGTTTTTGATAGCTGAGTAATATTCCATTGTGTAGATGTACCACATTTTCTGTATCCATTCCTCTGTTGAAGGGCATCTGGGTTCTTTCCAGCTTCTGGCTATTATAAATAAGGCTGCGATGAACATAGTGGAGCACGTGTCTCTTTTATATGTTGAGGCATCTTTTGGGTATATGCCCAAGAGAGGTATAGCTGGATCCTCAGGCAGTTCAATGTCCAATTTTCTGAGGAACCTCCAGACTGATTTCCAGAATGGTTTTACCAGTCTGCAATCCCACCAACAATGGAGGAGTGTTCCTCTTTCTCCACATCCTCGCCAGCATCTGCTGTCACCTGAGTTTTTGATCTTAGCCATTGTCACTGGTGTGAGGTGAAATCTCAGGGTTGTTTTGATTTGCATTTCCCTTATGACTAAAGATGTTGAACATTTCTTTAGGTGTTTCTCAGCCATTTGGCATTCCTCAGCTGTGAATTCTTTGTTTAGCTCTGAACCCCATTTTTTAATAGGGTTATTTGTTTCCCTGCGGTCTAACTTCTTGAGTTCTTTGTATATTTTGGATATAAGGCCTCTATCTGTTGTAGGATTGGTAAAGATCTTTTCCCAATCTGTTGGTTGCAGATTTGTCCTAACCACAGTGTCCTTTGCCTAGGTTACTTCTAATAATCTCGTTCCACAGTTTAGTGGACATGCACTTAAGGTTACTGATGTATTTCCCCATATTATCACATTCACGTCTTCATGTTGCTTGTTGTGTTTGCAAACCATAAGAGGTGTTATAAGACACTGTGGTTGTTGGCAGCCTTGCTTGCTTGGCTGTGTCATCTGTCCACTGTGTCAGAGTACAAATTTAGAAATGTTTATATATAGCCAATGCGTCACCTTTTCACCCACTGATTAGTTTCAGGTTCCCAAGTACGACTACGTTTGTTGGAGGACCCTCCCTCATAGCATACAGAGAGGTAGGTACGTGTCTGGTCTAATTCTTCTAAAACACTTAGGATTTAAGTAAAATACAAAATGGGACTATGTAAGAAGCAAAATAACTGTTGCATAAAGCTTGGCGTGTTATCTAAAGTTAGTTTATTCTCAAGAGAAATCACTATGCTTCACAGTAACATTTCTGTAAGGGCTGCAAAGCTTATGGTATTAAATTTAAGTTCTCTACATTATAAATTGCTAAAAAGATTTATTACTAAGTCTTGATTTTAGTTTTCATAACTCATAGCTGCTTCATGCACATCACTAACAAAAAGTCCTTATTTATAAAATCAGTTGTACTAATTACTATATCCAACTTTAGCAAGGCTCTCTATTTTACTGAACTGAATAACTTTGATATGTTTAACAAATGTGGATTGGATATTTCTGATTAATGGAGCTCTTAGAATTAAGGCTGCTTTTTAAATGTAGTTTGATTTAAAATTTATCATTGGCAGTAACCTACAGATGACTATAATTATATGGATTGCTCCCAGGGGTTTCTAAATTCACTGTTTTAAAATAAAAATGGCTGTCTAAAAACATAGGATGAAAAATTCAAAAATTGAAAAAAATTCAAAAGACTCTGTTCTCTTCTAAAATTTGCATCCAAATAGCCATCCTTGCCTTTTCAATACTTCATCCTGCCAGCGCTTTATCTCTTTTTGTCCTTTTGTCATCTGGTAGTCTTAGACTGTAGTCTAAGTAAAGGTCAGAATTAGCAGAAGTAACTATTAGCTAAGTAGTGATCATAGGTAAACTGACTCCAACTCTGTCCTCAGTCTAACAGTATGGAGTCTTTTCCCCTCTGACTCATTCAGAACCCATGGGTAGCATCCTGGGCAAAGAGAAGAAAATGTTCCAGATACTTAATAGGCATTCCCAAGTAGGACTAGGAATTATTTTACAGGAAATATTTATAAAATAAAAATATTATTATCAGTTGTTACTTTTTGCTTTCTTTATGGTGTGTGTGTGTGTGTGTGTGTGTGTGTGTGTGTGTGTGTGTGTCTTTTTAAAGTAAAGATTCGCATTGTTTAGGATAATCTTGTAGATACCTACCACAGCAAGCTTAAAATCTTTCTCTAAACTGTTGAGAATGAGGTGTGTGGGGGAAGAACATTGGTGATTTCTTTTAGAAAAATTGAAGTCAACCTAGAGTCACAATAAGAAAGTGTGAAAACTTAATTAGTTGAAGATGGCAGATTTTAAATAAGTGACTTTCCAGCATGTGTTTTATTTTACACTAATAGTTAATTTATTCTTCTAAATAATCTCCTCTTTGATAAGGATATAGCTATAACCACACCATCAGTTAATCTTGGTATATATTTCAAGAATGTTTAATGGACTAATGAAATAAAAAACAAGCAAACAAACAAATTCTTAATTTTTCAGGATGTCGAACCCAGAACAGTATGACATGGACTTCTACCAATCAAATTATATCATTGATAATAAGGAGCAGAGTTATAATGATTCTAATGCTTACGGAAATTTCTATGGATCCAGACAGTAAGTATTGAATAAACATGTCCCCATTTTTAGAAGTGTCAATGTTCTGTCAGTTAGTTCCTGGTAGGTAGGTTTTCTTCAGGGAAGACAAAGTTGACTGAGCAGTTGTCAATGAAGTATTCCCCGCTAAATGACAAGAAAGGACACAGGAATCACCCCAGTTTCCTGTGAATAGTTTTTCACTTGGTGCTCATGACAGGTTAATGCTTCATTTATTATTTTAAGAATAATTCTTAAGCAAGAAGTCTTTACTCAATATTATTCCGGATGCTGAAAATAGATTTTACCTATTTAAAAGCATTTATTTTGTCTAATTTCTTTCAAAAAAATACACAAGGGAGATAAGGATGAAATTCAAGGTCTTTTAAAATGTCTAATTATTTCAAATGAGAATTCTCTACATGTGTACTATAGTCACATCTTTGCCAGCCCTCTTCTGTGTCCAAACTCATAACCTCTCAAAATCACAACTTCTTCATGAATAGTTAATACTACATACTACATATGTGTGTTCACGCATACTCATCCATGTGCAGGTCAATCTGCTGGTCCATTTAGTGTTGCTCTTTTATGTATTGTATTTAATGCTGACCACACGAGAGTAGATAATTTTCCAGTGGTCACCTCCCTGTAGAAAACCAGTTATCTCTCTCAACAGTCATTGGTTGCAAGTAGCTCTTTATCTAGGGACTGGACTTTCCTCTATTCATGATGGCATGCCAATTGACGTTGTCATTATGATCTTGTTTATAAACAATATTGCTGAAATTTTGTGGGTGCTCTATCTGTCATATATAGAAGACACTATCTTGCAGTAGTTGTCCTCTGGCTCTTAAGATCTTTCTGCCAACCTTTTCTGAAGTGTTCTTTTAGTATTAGGTGTTGGGGTTACATTGTTCATGTATCAGGTGGAGTTGGTCATTCCATACTCATATATATATATATATATCATATGTATATATATATACATATATATATATTTGATCAGGTATAGATTTTTGTAAAGGTCTTGTATGCTACACAAAGAAGTATCATTTTAAAAATTTTAATCCTTTTTCTTTTCCTTTTCTTTTATTAAATATTTCGTTGTTTTACTTTATATCCCACTCACTGCACCCCTCCTAGTCACCCTCTCCCTCAAACCTTCCCCATCTTTCCTCCCCTTCTTCTCTGAGTGGGTGAGGGTATACTCCCACCCTGGCACATCAAGTCTCTGTGAGGCTAGGCACTTCCTCTTCCACTGAGGTTAGACAAGTCAGTCCAGCTAGAAAAACTTATCCTATGTATAGGGAACAGCCTTTGGACTAGCCCTTGCTCCAGTTGTTTAGAACGCACATGAAGAGCAGCCTGCTACACATGTGTGGGGAGGTCTAAGTGTAGCCTGTGTATGTTCTTTGGTAGTTGGTTCAGACTCTGAGAGCTCCAAGGGTCCAGATTAGTTGATTTTGTTGGTCTTCCCGTGGAGTTCTTATCCCCTTCAGGTTCACAATCCTTTGTCATAGGATTCCTTAACAGTACCTAAGCTCCACCCACTGTTTGGCTGTGGGTGTCCTATCTGTCTGAGTTAGCTGCTGGGTGGAGCCTCTCAGAGGACAGCCGTGCTAGGCTCCTGTCTGCAAGCATAGCAGAGTATCATTAATAGTGTCAGGGATTGGTGCTTGTTCATGTGAGATGAATCTCAAGTTGGCCACTCATTCATCGGCCATTCCCTCAGTCTCTGCTCCATCCCCTGTTTCTGCATTTCTTGTAGACAGGATAAATTTTGGGTTGAAAGTATAAATAAGTATCTTTAATGGGGGTGAGACCTATACTTATGTATGGTGTAAGGATAAGTTTTAAAAATTAGTAAATATTTTCCATTATAAGATTTTATTTGGAGGAGTTGTTTAATAAAATATAAAATTTTAATAAGTGTATGTGAGAGAAAGTGCTATGACAGTGTTGACATAAACATATTTTAAGATATATTATGTATTTGAGGTAAATTTAACTTGAGGTTCTGGGGAAATAGATCAGTTGGTAAAACGCTTTCCACAAAATCAAGAAGAGTTGACTTAAGATCTTCAGAGCCCATGTGGAAAAACTGGATGGCGTGATATTCAACTGCAATACAACAAGGAGGAGATGGTGACTGGAATTCTCTGAGGCTCAGTGGCTAGTCATTTTAGACAAATCAGTAAGCTTCAGGTCAGTGAAAGATTCTTCATTTTGAAAACACATGGCAGATCTATTGAGGAAGACACTCAACACATACCTCTGGCTTAATCATACACATGTTTACACGCATGTACCCCTACCCCTGGGTCCAATCCCCACAGACACATAAGAGAGAGAGAGGGAGGTTGTTAACTTAAACTTTAAAAAAGAAACAATGCAGAATTTAGTATTTGCTTTTATTGGTGGCAAAAAGAAAAGAAAAGAAAAGACTCTACTATAGGAAGAAAATTTGTTCTGGTATTGATTATGTCATTGACATTGACAAGATTTAACTTAATTTTCCTTAGTTGCAGCCTAGTCACATGTACTTCGTGAAATTGTCATAAAGAACAATTGCTGATAGATAATGAAGTATCTAGTAGTGTAAGACAGTGCTGAAATGTTAGATTAAATATAACTTTCTAAAGCACTCTGCTACCATACTGGTTGTGGTTGCTCAACTGCTTTTTTTGCACGTTGTTTTGTGTGTCTAGGTTAGTGATCTAGAGTAAGGATCATGTCTCTCAACTGTCCTGATAGTTACCAGTTACCAAACCCTCTGTGTGTGATGAACTGCCTTGAGCTTTTTTTTTTCTTTTATTGGTTATTTTTTTATTTACATTTCAAATGTTATTCCCTTTCCCTGTTTCCCGGACAAAGCCCTCTATCCTATTCCCTTCCCCTTCTTCTATAAGGGTGTTCACCATCCCATCCACTTCCCCCTTACTCCCCGACGTTCCCCTACACTGGAGAGTCCAGCCTTGGCAGGACCAAGGGCTTCTTTTTTGATTGGTGCCCAACAAGGCATCCTCTGCTAAATATGCAGGTGGAGCCATGGGTCAGTCCATGCATAGTATTAGGGTAGTGGTTTAGTCCCTGGAAGCTCTGGTTGGTTGGCTTTGTTGTTCTTATGGGGTTGCAAGTCCCCATCAGCTCTTTCAATCCTTTCTCTGATTCCTCCAATGGGGATTCCGTTCTCAGTTCAATAGATTGCTGCTAGCATTCGCCTCAGTTTTTGACATGCTCTGGCTGTGCCTCTCAGGAGACAGCTATATCAGGTCCTGTCAGCAAGTACTTCTAAGCTTCATCAATCTTATATAGTTTTGGTATATATATATGCATATTGGCAGGCTCTGAATGGCCGTTCCTTTAGTCTCTTCTCCAAACTTTGCCTCGATATCCCCGCCTATGAATATTTTTGTTCCCCCTTTTAAGAAGGAGTGAAGTATTTGCACTTTAGTTGTCCTTCTTCTTGAGTTTAATGTGGTCTGTGGGTTATATTAGAGCTTATGGACTAATATCTACTTATCAGTGAGTGCATACCATGTGTGTCTTTCTGTGATTGGGTTACCTCATTCAGGATGATATTTTCTAGTTCAATCCATTTGCCTATGAATTTCATAAAATCTTTGTTTTTGATAGCTGAGTAATATTCCATTGTGTAGATGTACCACATTTCCTGTATCTATTCCTCTGTTGAAGGGCATCTGGGTTCTTTCCAGCTTCTGACTATTATAAATAAGGCTGCTATGAACATAGTGGAGCATATATCTTTGTTATATGTTGAAGCATCTTTTGGGTATATGCCTAGGAGAGGTATAGCTGGGTCCTCAGGCAGTGCAATGTTTAATTTTCTGAGGAACCTCCAGACTGATTTTCAGAATGGTTGTACCAGCCTGCCATTCCACCAACAATGGAGGAGTGTTCCTCTTTCTCCACATCCTCACCAGCATCTGCTGTCACCTGAGTTTTTGATCATACCCATTCTGACTGGCATGAAGTAGAATCTCAGGGTTCTTTTGATTTGCATTTCCCTGATGACTAATGATGTTTAGCATGTCTTTAGGTACTTCTCAACCATTCTATACTCAGCTGAGAATTCTTTGTTTAGCCTTGTACCCCATTTTTAATAGGGTTATTTTACTCTCTGGTGTCTAACTTCTTGAGTTCTTTGTATATTTTGGATATTAGCCCTCTATCAGTTTAGGATTGGTAAAGATCTTTTGCCAATCTATTGGTTGCCCTTTTGTCCTTATGACAGTGTCTTTTGTCTTACAGAAACTTTGCAGTTTTATGAGGTCTCATTTGTCGATCTTAGAGCATTTGATCTTAGAGTATAAGCCATTGGTGTTTTGTTCAGGAAATTTTCCCCACTGTCCATGTGATCACGACTCTTCACTACTTTTCCTTCTATTAGCGTGAGTGTAACTGATTTGATGTGGATGTCCTTGATCCACTTGGACTTAAGCTTTGTACAGGGTGATAAGAATGGGTTGATTTGACCTCCAGTTGAACCACCACCATTTGTTAAATATGCTATATTCTTTTCATTTGATGGTTTTAGTTTATTTGTCAAAGATCTAATGACCACAGGTGTGTGGGTTCAGGTCTGGGTCTTTAATTCTATCCCACTGATCTTCCAGTCTGTCTCTGTACCAATACCATACAGTTTCTATCACCATTTCTCTGTAATACTGCTTGAGGTCAGGGATGGTGATTCCCCCAGAAGTTTTTTTTATTGGTGAGGATAGTTTTCACTATCCTGGGTTTTTTGTTATTCCAAATGAATTTGCAAATTGTTCTTTCTATCTGTATAAAGAATTGAGTTGAAATTTTGATGGGGATTGCATTGAATCTGTAGATTGCTTTTGGCAAAATGGCCATTTTTACTATATTAATCCTGCCAATCAATGAGCATGGGAGGCCTTTCTATCTTCTGAGATCTTTTTAAATTTCTTTCTTCAGAGACTCAAAGTTCTTGTCATAAGATCTTTCACTTGCTTAGTTAGAGTCACACCGAGTTATTTTGTATTATTTCAGACTATTGTGAAGGGTGTCATTTCCATAATTTCGTTCTCAGTCTGTTTATCTTTAGAGTAGAGGAAGGCTACCGATTTGTTTGAGTTAATTTTATACCCAGCCACTTTGCTGAAGTTGTTTATCAGGCTTAGTAGTTGTCTGGTGGAACTTTTGTGGTTACTTAAGTATACTATCATATCATCTGCAAATAGTGATATTTTTACTTCCTCCTTTCCAATTTGTATCCTTTTGGCCTCCTTTCATTTTCTGATTGCTCTGGCTAGGACTTCGAGTACAATATAGTACAATATATTAAGTACAGAGAGAGTGGGCAACCTTGTCTAGTCCCTGATTTTAGCGGGATTGCTTCAAGTTTCTCTTCATTTAGTTCAATGTTGGCTACTGGTTTCCTGTATATTGCTTTTTTATGTATAGGTATGGGCCTTGAATTCCTGATCTGTCCAGGACTTTTACCATGAAGGGGTGTTGAATTTTGTTACATGCCCTCTCAGCATCTAGTGAAATGATGGTGTAGTTTTTTTTTCTTTCAGTTTGTTTTTTTTCTTTCTTTTTCTTTTTTTAAAAATTTATTTAATACTTAATAGTAATTCTTTGGTTTCCGGGCAAACATCCCCTCCCCCCTCCCCTTCCTTACGGGTGTTCCCCTCCCAACCCTCCCCCCATTGCCGCCCTCCCCACAACAGTCTAGTTCACTGGGGGTTCAGTCTTAGCAGGACACAGGGCTTCCCCTTCCACTGGTGCTCTTACTAGGATATTCATTGCTACCTATGAGGTCAGAGTCCAGGGTCAGTCCATGTATAGTCTTTAGGTAGTGGCTTAGTCCCTGGAAGCTCTGGTTGCTTGGCATTGTTGTACATATGGGGTCTCCAGCCCCTTCAAGCTCTTCCAGTTCTTTCTCTGATTCCTTCAACGGGGGTCCTATTCTCAGTTCAGTGGTTTGCTGCTGGCATTCGCCTCTGTATTTGCTATATTCTGGCTGTGTCTCTCAGGAGCGATCTACATCCGGCTCCTGTCGGTCTGCACTTCTTTGCTTCATCCATCTTGTCTAATTGGGTGGCTGTAGATGTATGGGCCACATGTGGGGCAGGCTCTGAATGGGTGTCCCTTCAATCTCTGTTTTAATCTTTGCCTCTCTATTCCCTGCCAAGGGTATTCTTGTTCCCCTTTTAGAGAAGGAGTGAAGCATTCACATTTTGATCATCCGTCTTGAGTTTCATTTGTTCTAGGCATCTAGGGTAATTCAAGCATTTGGGCTAATAGCCACTTATCAGTGAGTGCATACCATGTATGTCTTTCTGTGATTGGGTGAGCTCACTCAGGATGATATTTTCCAGTTCCAACCATTTGCCTACGAATTTCATAAAGCCGTTGTTTTTGATAGCTGAGTAATATTCCATTGTGTAGATGTACCACATTTTCTGTATCCATTCCTCTGTTGAAGGGCATCTGGGTTCTTTCCAGCTTCTGGCTATTATAAATAAGGCTGCGATGAACATAGTGGAGCACATGTCTCTTTTATATGTTGAGGCATCTTTTGGGTATATGCCCAAGAGAGGTATAGCTGGATCCTCAGGCAGTTCAATGTCCAATTTTCTGAGGAACCTCCAGACTGATTTCCAGAATGGTTGTACCAGCCTGCAATCCCACCAACAATGGAGGAGTGTTCCTCTTTCTCCACATCCTCGCCAGCATCTGCTGTCACCTGAGTTTTTGATCTTAGCCATTGTCACTGGTGTGAGGTGAAATCTCAGGGTTGTTTTGATTTGCATTTCCCTTATGACTAAAGATGTTGAACATTTCTTTAGGTGTTTCTCAGCCATTTGGCATTCCTCAGCTGTGAATTCTTTGTTTAGCTCTGAACCCCATTTTTTAATAGGGTTATTTGTTTCCCTGCGGTCTAACTTCTTGAGTTCTTTGTATATTTTGGATATAAGGCCTCTATCTGTTGTAGGATTGGTAAAGATCTTTTCCCAATCTGTTGGTTGCAGATTTGTCCTAACCACAGTGTCCTTTGCCTTACAGAAGCTTTGCAGTTTTATGAGATCCCATTTGTCGATTCTTGATCTTAGAGCATAAGCCATTGGTGTTTTGTTCAGGAAATTTTTCCAGTGCCCATGTGTTCCAGATGCTTCCCTAGTTTTTCTTCTATTAGTTTGCGTGTATCAGGTTTGATGTGGAGGTCCTTGATCCACTTGGACTTAAGCTTTGTACAGGGTGATAAGCATGGATCAATCTGCATTCTTCTACATGTTGACCTCCAGTTGAACCAGCACCATTTGCTGAAAATGCTATCTTTTTTCCACTGGATGGTTTTGGCTCCTTTGTCAAAAATCAAGTGACCATAGGTGTGTGGGTTCATTTCTGGGTCTTCAATTCTATTCCATTGGTCTATCTGTCTGTCTCTGTACCAATACCATGCAGTTTTTATCACTATTGCTCTGTAATACTATTTGAGTTCAGGGATAGTGATTCCCCCTGAAGTCCTTTTATTGTTGAGGATAGTTTTAGCTATCCTGGGTTTTTTGTTATTCCAGATGAATTTGCAAATTGTTCTGTCTAACTCTTTGAAGAATTGGATTGGTATTTTGATGGGGATTGCATTGAATCTGTAGATTGCTTTTGGTAAAATGGACATTTTTACTATATTAATCCTGCCAATCCATGAGCTTGGGAGATCTTTCCATCTTCTGAGGTCTTCTTCAATTTCTTTCTTCAGTGTCTTGAAGTTCATATTGTACAGGTCTTTTACTCGCTTGGCTAAAGTCACACCGAGGTACTTTATATTATTTGGGTCTATTATGAAGGGTGTCGTTTCCCTAATTTCTGTCTCGGCCTGTTTCTCTTTTGTGTAGAGGAAGGCTACTGATTTATTTGAGTTAATTTTATACACAGCCACTTTGCTGAAGTTGTTTATCAGCTTTAGTAGTTCTCTGGTGGAACTTTTGGGATCACTTAAATATACTATCATATCATCTGCAAATACTGATATTTTGACTTCTTCTTTTCCGATCTGTATCCCCTTGACCTCCTTATGTTGTCTGATTGCTCTGGCTAGAACTTCAAGAACTATATTGAACAAGTAGGGAGAGAGTGGGCAGCCTTGTCTAGTCCCTGATTTTAGTGGGATTGCTTCAAGTTTCTCTCCATTTAGTTTAATGTTAGCAACTGGCTTGCTGTATATGGCTTTTACTATGTTCAGGTATGGGCCTTGAATTCCTATTCTTTCCAGGACTTTTATCATGAAGGGGTGTTGAATTTTGTCAAATGCTTTCTCAGCATCTAATGAAATGATCATGTGGTTTTGTTCTTTCAGTTTGTTTATATAATGGATCACGTTGATGGTTTTCCATATATTAAACCATCCCTGCATGCCTGGGATGAAGCCTACTTGATCATGGTGGATGATTGTTTTGATATGCTCTTGGATTCGGTTTGCCAGAATTTTATTGAGTATTTTTGCGTCGATATTCATAAGGGAAATTGGTCTGAAGTTCTCTTTCTTTGTTGTGTCTTTGTGTGGTTTATGTATAAGAGTAATTGTGGCTTCATAGAAGGAATTCGGGAGTGATCCATCTGTTTCAATTTTGTGGAATAGTTTGGATAATATTGGTATGAGGTCTTCTATGAAGGTTTGATAGAATTCTGCACTAAACCATTCTGGACCTGGGCTCTTTTTGGTTGAAAGACCTTTAATGACTGCTTCTATTTCCTTAGGAGTTATGGGGTTGTTTAACTGGTTTATCTGTTCCTGATTTAACTTTGGTACCTGATATTTGTCTAGGAAATTGT
Source organism: Rattus norvegicus (assembly GCF_021556685.1). Classification (NCBI taxonomy): domain Eukaryota; kingdom Metazoa; phylum Chordata; class Mammalia; order Rodentia; family Muridae; genus Rattus; species Rattus norvegicus. The sequence continues at coordinate 38,958,365 of NC_141547.1, forward strand.
TCATTTCCTGTAGATTTTCAAGTTTTGTTGAACATAGGCTTTTATAGTAAGAACAGATGATTTTTTGAATTTCCTCTGAATCTGTAGTTATGTCTCCCTTTTCATTTCTGATTTTGTTAATGTGGACACACTCTCTGGGTCCTCTTGTTAGTCTGGCTAAGGGTTTATCTATCTTGTTGATTTTCTCAAAGAACCAACTTTTGTTTCTGTTGATTCTTTCTATGGTCCTTTTTGTTTCTACTTGGTTGATTTCAGCTCTGAGTTTGATTATTTCCTGCCTTCTACTCCTCCTGGGTGTATTTGCTTCTTTTTGCTCTAGAGCTTTTAGGTGTGCTGTCAAGCTGCTGACATATGCTCTTTCCTGTTTCTTTCTGCAGGCACACAGCGCTATGAATTTTCCTCTTAGCACAGCTTTCATTGTGTCCCATAAGTTTGGGTATGTTGTACCTTCATTTTCATTAAATTCTAAAAAGTTTTTAATTTCTTTCTTTATTTCTTCCTTGACTAGGTTATCATTGAGTAGAGCATTGTTCAATTTCCATGTATATGTGGGCATTCTTCCCGTATTGTTATTGAAGACCAGTTTTAGGCCGTGGTGGTCTGATAGCACGCATGGGATTATTTCTATCTTTCTGTACCTGTTGAGGCCCGTTTTTTGACCAACTATATGGTCAATTTTGGAGAAAGTACCATGAGGAGCTGAGAAGAGGTATATCCTCCTGCTTTAGGATAGAATGTTCTATAAATATCTGTTAGGTCCATTTGGCTCATGTCTTCTCTTAGTCTGTCTACGTCTCTGTTTAATTTCTGTTTCCATGATCTGTCCGTTGATGAGAGTGGGGTGTTAAAATCTCCCACTATTATTGTGTGAGGTGCAATGTGTGTTTTGAGCTTTAGTAAGGTTTCTTTTACGTATGTAGGTGCCCTTGTATTTGCGGCATAGATATTTAGGATTGAGAGTTCATCTTGGTGGATTTTTCCTTTGATGAATATGAAGTATCCTTCCTTATCTTTTTTGATGACTTTTAATTGAAAATTGATTTTATTTGATATTAGAATGGCTACTCCAGCTTGCTTCTTCTGACCATTTGCTTGGAAAGTTGTTTTCCAGCCTTTCACTCTGAGGTAGTGTCTGTCTTTGTCTCTGAGGTGTGTTTCTTGTAGGCAGCAGAATGCAGGTCCTCGTTGCGTATCCAGTTTGTTAATCTATGTCTCTTTATTGGGGAGTTGAGGCCATTGATGTTGAGAGATATTAAGGAATAGTGATTATTGCTTCCTGTTATATTCATATTTGGATGTGAGGTTATGTTTGTGTGCTTTTCTTCTCTTTGTTTTGTTGCCAAGACGATTAGTTTCTTGCTTCTTCTAGGGTATAGCTTGCCTCCTTATGTTGGGCTTTACCATTTATTATCCTTTGTAGTGCTGGATTTGTAGAAAGATATTGTGTAAATTTGGTTTTGTCATGGAATATCTTGGTTTCTCCATCTATGTTAATTGAGAGTTTTGCAGGATACAGTAACCTGGGCTGGCACTTGTGTTCTCTTAGGGTCTGTATGACATCTGTCCAGGATCTTCTGGCCTTCATAGTTTCTGGGGAGAAGTCTGGTGTTATTCTGATAGGTCTGCCTTCATATGTTACTTGACCTTTTTCCCTTACTGCTTTTAATATTCTTTCTTTATTTTGTGCGTTTGGTGTTTTGACTATTATGTGACAGGAGGTGTTTCTTTTCTGGTCCAATCTATTTGGAGTTCTGTAGGCTTCTGGTATGCCTATGGGTATCTCTTTTTTTAGGTTAGGGAAGTTTTCTTCTATGATTTTGTTGAAGATATTTACTGGTCCTTTGAGCTGGGAGTCTTCACTCTCTTCTATACCTATTATCCTTAGGTTTGATCTTCTCATTGAGTCCTGGATTTCCTGTATGTTTTGGACCAGTAGCTTTTTCTGCTTTACATTATCTTTGACAGTTGAGTCAATGATTTCTATGGAATCTTCTGCTCCTGAGATTCTCTCTTCCATCTCTTGTATTCTGTTGGTGAAGCTTGTATCCACAGCTCCTTGTCTCTTCTTTTGATTTTCTATATCCAGTGTTGTTTCCATGTGTTCTTTCTTGATTGCTTCTATTTCCATTTTTAATTCCTTCAACTGTTTGATTGTGTTTTCCTGGAATTCTTTCAGGAATTTTTGTGTCTCCTCTCTATGGGTTTCTACTTGTTTATTTATGTTTTCCTGGAATTCTTTCAGGCATTTTTGTGATTCCTCTCTGTAGGCTTCTACTTGTTCTCTAAGGGAGTTCTTCACGTCTTTCCTGAAGTCCTCCAGCATCATGATCCAATATGATTTTGAAGCTAGATCTTGCTTTTCTGGTGTGTTTGGATATTCCATGTTTATTTTGGTGGGAGAATTGGGCTCCGATGATGCCATGTAGTCTTGGTTTCTGTTGCTTGGGTTCCTGCGCTTGCCTCTCGCCATCAGATTATCTCTAGTGTTACTTTGTTCTGCTATTTCTGACAGTGGCTAGACTGTCCTGTAAGCCTGTGTGTCAGGAGTGCTGTAGACCTGTTTTCCTGTTTTCTTTCAGCCAGTTATGAGGACAGAGTGTTCTGCTTTCGGGCGTGTAGCTTTTCCTCTCTACAGGTCTTCAGCTGTTCCTGTGGGCCTGTGTCTTGAGTTCACCAGGCAGGTCACTTGCGGCAGAAAAGTTTGTCTTACCTGTGGTCCTGAAGCTCAAGGTTGCTCACGGGGTGCTGCCCATGAGCTCTCTGCGGCGGCAGCAACCAGGAAGATCTGTGCCGCCCTTTCCGGGAGCTTCTGTGCACTAGGGTTCCAGATGGCGTTTGGTGTTTTCCTCTGGCGTCCGAGATATGTGTGCAGAGTGCAGTCTCTTCTGGTTTCCCAGGCGTGTCTGTCTCTCTGAAGGTTTAGCTCTCCCTCCCACGGGATTTGGGTGCAGAGAACTGTTTATCTGGTCTGTTTCCTTTAAGTTCCGGCGGTGTCTCAGGCGCAGGGGTCCTGCCACTCCTGGGCCCTCCCCTACGGGAACCCAGAGGCCTTATACAGTTTCCTCTTGGGCCAGGGATGTGGGCAGGGGTGGGCAGTGTTGGTGGTCTCCTCTGCTCTGCAGCCTCAGGAGTGCCCACCTGACCAGGCGGTGAGGTCTCTCTCCCACGGTGTTTGGGAGCAGAGAGCTGCTGCGGGCCGGGATCCGCGGGTACGGGACTTCCAGTAAACACAGGAAGTGCCCCGTCCTAGAGGAATTTTGCCTCTGTGTGTCCTGAGTTCACCAGGCAGGTTTCTTGCAGGGGAAAAGTTGGTCCTACCTGAGGTTCCGAGGCTCAAGTGTGCTCGTGGGGTACTGCCTAAGTCCTCTCCGTGGAGGCAGCAAACGAGTAGATCTGCACTGCTCTTTCTGGGAGCCTCCGTGCACCAGGGTTCCAGATGGCATTTGGTGTTTTCCTCTGGCGTCTGGATGTGCGCAGAGTGCAGTCTCTTCTGGTTTCCCAGGCGTGTCTGCCTCTCTGAAGGTTTAGCTCTCCCTCCCACGGGATTTGGGTGCAGAGCTGAGTTTGTTTATATAGCGGATTGTATTGATGGATTTCCATACATTAAACCATCCATCCCTGTATCTTTGGGATAACGCCTACTTAATCATGATGGATGATGTTTTGGATGTGTTCTTGGATTCAGTTTGCAAAAAATTTATTGAGTATTTTTCAGTAGATATTCGTAAGAGAAATTGGTCTGAAGTTCTCTTTCTTTCTTGAGTCTTCATGTGATTTAGGTATAAGAGTGATTGTGGCTTCATAGAAGGAATTCGGTAGGGCTCTGTTTCTATTTTGTGGAATAGTTTGGATAGTATTGGTATGAGGTCTTCTATGAAGGTCTGATAGAATTCTGCACTAAACCCATCTGGTCCTGGGCTCTTTTTGGTTGGGAGACTTTTAATAACTGCTTCTATTTCTTTAGGAGTTATGGGTTTGTTTAGATGGTTTATCTGTTCCTGATTTAACTTCGGTACCTAGTATTTCTTTGTAAATTGTCCATTTCCTCCAGATTTTCCAGTTTTGTGGAATATAGGCTTTTGTAGTAGGATATGGTGATTTTTTGAATTTCCTCTGATTCTGTTGTTATGTCTCTCTTTTCATTTCTGATTTTGTTAATTTGAACACACTCTCTGTGCTCTCTGGTTAGTCTGGCTACCGTTTATCTATCTTGTTGATTTTCTTAAAAAACTAGTCCTGGTTTTGTTAATTCTTTGTATAGTCCTTTTTGTTTCTACTTGGTTGATTTCAGCCCTGAGTTTGATTATTTCCTGCCTTCTACACCTCTTGGGTATATTTGCTTCTTTTTGTTCTTGAGCTTTTAGGTGTGCTGTTACACTGCTAATGTATGCTCTCTCCTGTTTCTTTTTGGAAGCACTCAGAGCTATGAGTTTTCCTCTTAGCACTGTTTTCATTGTGTGCCATTACTTTGGGTGCGTTGTGCCTTCATTTTCATCAAATTCTAAAAAGTCTTTTAACAGGAACTTTTATTTGCTGGATATAATAGAAATAATTATCATCTTGGAGGTCTATTTCTGAATAAGCCTACCCTTTCTAGTTCTTTCTGAACTCTGCCTGGATGGTTTAACTCAGCTCTTTTGTCTCAATGCCTCTCCAAGCTGACTAATTTAAACCGGCTTCTTTCAGCTGGTAACTGAATTGCTTTGCCTGGTCTCATACTAACTTTGCCAATATTTTCTAATCCTCTGTCCCCTTCTCATTCTCTGGCTCATTCTATCTTCACCGGTTTTTAGCTTGTTCTCTCCACAACCTTTCTCTGCAAAACTGTTCCTTTAAAACTGCTGTACACACACATCACACACTACCTCACCATCACCCATCCCCTTTCCTCCTGTGCTGCTGTTAACTAACCTCTCTTTCCTGTTCTGTTTTCATGAGAATTGAGCATTTTCTACCTCTAACTCATTCTATTAAATATTTCTCTTGTCACTTTGTCTGCCTCTCAATGAGACTTCACATTCAAACATGTCTGCTTCCTTCTACAAACCCACCTTATCTTCATTGTTAGGAATTAAAAGTATATGCTAAGGGCATGTCTCACCCAAGGAATTAAAGGTATGATATTCCAGTCAAATCACAATGTCCTTGAAGGTGTTTGGATGTCATCCCTTGCTAGAGCAGTCATATTGCTGGGTTTAAATTTTTGTACATTTACTAAGTATGTCACTGGAACCCTGAGCAAACCTATGAGTTAGCTACATTCTTGAGAAAACAGCCATGGAAATAAATAAACATTTTTTCAAATTTTCTAATCAGGTTTTTTTCTTGTTGCTGTGATAAATATCAAAAGAGCAAGTCAGGAAAGATTTGTTTAGCTTTATTTTATTTTGACTCATAGTTTGAGGTTACAGTCTATCATTGAGGGTAATGTCAAGTCTTAGAGGCAGTGTTTTGAGATTGCTGGACATATTATGCCCACAGTCAGAAAATAAAAGGAGAGAAATGAATGCTGGCTCCTTTTGTTCTGATTAGCGTAAGCCAGCTCACAGAAAGCTGTGGTGCTAAGTGTATGGGTATATATTTCTACCTCAATCAATCCAATCTATGAACACCACTCCCCAAACATATGCCCAGATTGTTGTCTCTTAGTTGATTCTAAATCCAATCAAACTGACAAAATATTTTAACCATTACAGTGAGTTAGTAAAAAACAAGCTCAAGGTTTTAGGTCAAAGGTTGTTTAATTGGTTTTATATGAGGGTGAACATATGGTTTATTATAAAACAAAGAGCATAAAATGGATTCTTTTAATAGTAATGTTTGAATAACTGTGAACTCGATCATCTTAGCCACACTAAGTAACATATTGAATGTATCATCCCAAAAGATCTAGGCCAAATAACCTCATAACAAAATTCTTCAGATATATTCATTATTGAAAGCTTGCTTAAAATGTAGACAGATTCCCTTAATAGACACAGAAAAGAAGAGGAAACAAAGAATAAATATAACAGAAATATAACCAGAAATCAGGATACAAAGTGATAGACATTAACTCTAAATGAGGAAACCTCATGATTATACTCCATCAGAGCAGCTGAACTAGGACCAAATGTAAGCCCTGGTTCCAGCCCACCCGGACTGGGTAGCTGTAATAACGGATCATCCTATACACATAAGTAGAAAGTGCCACATTCCTTACTGAGTGAGATTCTAAATGAAAAGGAGAGCTACTGTTGTGTAATGTTTCTACAACTTCAAATGGTGAGAATGTGAAAACTTATTCAATTGTGCCATTTATGATTTATTCTTTGAGAGATAATCAAACAGAAAGAGTGCTTGAGGATGAACAAGGACGTTGAGGATTAGGCATTTTCAGATTGGTCAGTGTAATGATCCAAAAGAGAAACTTCGATGGGCTTTCCATGTCAGGTGACCTTGTTTTATAGAAAGAAGAACATTGCCTTTAAATTCCTACTCCTTTTATCCACTCTCTTTTTCAAACAGCATTTCTACTTGAGTACTACCTATAGTTTTGACTGAAATAAAGTCCAGTCAGAAGAATCTAAAGCTGCATTGTTAAGCCAGAACTTAGGGATCAATCACAGCCTTCTCTCCTATTCTGACCAAACTTTCTTTTCCTACTGTATTCATTCCAACGCTTACCAGAAATCAGGATACAAAGTGATAGACATTAACTCTAAATGAGGAAACCTCATGATTATACTCCATCAGAGCAGCTGAACTAGGACCAAATGTAAGCCCTGGTTCCAGCCCACCCGGACTGGGTAGCTGTAATAATCAGTATGTGTGGGGTGGGGATTCAGAGTTTTTAAACCGCACCCCTCCCCTTAATGAGACATCACTGGTTAAATGAACGATGAGTTGACTTAGTCTTCTCTCTATCTCTATAGCTGTATTTGCCAAGGTAGGTAATTCTGTTGTTAAAGGTTTAGTTCATAAAAAGACAATTGGATATGATTTTGTTGGAATTTGTGTCAAGATTAATCATAAAAGAAAATCAACAAAAGTAATTGTGCAAAATATTCTAGTGTAAAGAAGTCTCAGGATATACAAGCTCAGAACCTTGAACTCTATATTCATCTTAGGCCGTTGGACTTTAGTTAAAACAAAGACAAAGAAAAGATGAAAACAACCTTCAATATATGATTTTTCTTTATTGAAAAGTAAAAAATATATACAAGAAATAAATTACTTTAATAGACCGTCTTCTTTTTCTCTTTTATCCTCCAGCACCACTATGAGTTATTTTAAAAGGTCAAGTATTTTCAATTTTTCATGCATATGATAAAACAAAATACACATTCATGGATATATATATATAAAACCATCATGCTTTGGCAGAAGCAAATTGATACTGTAAAAAAAAGAATATCGGAAGACAGCTACTCACATACTGTTCACGGTGATCTAGGTATTCATGGATAATCTGATCAACAGTATTTTCTGGGAATAGTGAGTAGTGGAGAATACATTTCTCTATGAACAAAACTGGGTTTACAGATTTTTGTTTCATTTGGGGAGATCATGTTTCTAAGTTTTAATTTTATTAGCCTCTCTGCAAGTTTATTAAGAAACTTCCGTATAGTTATATCCTTGTGAAGAACAGTGAGGAAGCTTGTTCTATGTAGGAGTCAGAGTATCACTCGTACAACTTCAATCTAAAAATCCAAGTAGGACGCTGTGCAGACCATTTACTTCCTAAACTCTATTTATTTGTCTGTAAAAATATTATTTAAAATACAGTTTTGACCATACAGAGTTTTAAGTGAGAAGAGGGGACAGTGTTCAGTACATTGAAAATGCTCGACTAAAACAGTTACTGTAGATCATTATTATAGAAGCTTTTTCATAACCGCTTCAAATTTTTGAGTTAAAATTAATTTTTAAGTAGTTTCATCGTTGCTTCGGTAAGTATCCCTTAAAGTTAAGTGAATTGATTTGGAGGAAATTGTACTTTCATTTGTTAATTTCAAAGGATATTCCTTTCTTTTTGTGAAAATGCAGACATTTTTATTTTTCTAGACCACAAGCCCGTGAGCAGTGTCAACCTTCCTCTCCAGTTCCACCAGAGATGTTCTTGTCATCAGATTATGGGGGACAGCTTTTTCAGCCAGCGTCCAACTTGCATTACTATTCACAGTCTTCCTCAGTTGACAGTTTTGATGAAGAGCCTCCTTTGCTAGAGGGTAAGTGAAGGAAACCTTGTTCTTAATGTGTGTACATCTTAGAGAACCACAGCAACAATCAGTATTTAACCTGTTCTGCCACAGTGCTGCACAGTGGGCTTTATGTGTAATTAATGCATGGTTAACAAGAGTCAGGCAAGCCAATACACATAAACCTAAACAAGCATGCTTGTTCTGTTGCCGTGAAACTGTTGCAATATTCAAGGCTTCTCCACTATTACTTAGATTTGGACTCTGGGGTGCATAAACAGGAAAGGAAATTTAAGAAAAGTGGTTTATATCAGACTAACAAACAATACTTCTCAACCACCTAATGGTGCCCTTCATAACAGCAGTATGTTTTCTTTGCTATTTGCCTGTGAGCGAAGGAAATAGTTTCTCAAATTAATATTTCTTTGTGGTTAAATGGAGGCAACCCAAATTCTTTCTTTTTTCTGGCTCTCCTGAGCTCTCTGTCTGTCTGTCAGTCTGTCTCTTGGCAAGACTATATTCAGAATACAGTTCCAGTACATAACAATAGCAATGTTCTTAGGAAGGAAATGCAAGACTTTTGGAGATGAAGGTCTAGATAGATTTCAGAACATTTCTTTATTATTTTTATTCATATGCAGATACATTATGTCTGCATTAAGAATTTTTTGATGGCAGTAGCAACTCTAGGAACTTGAAATTGTTCTTTTAGAGAGCTAAACAGAAATGTTTAGTGATAAACTCTCCCAAGTCTTACATGGACTCTAAGTGGAGTCAAGTGAAAAAGATTATAATTACCACTATTTTTCATAAAAAGTATTGCTTACCTCATTTGAACTCAAAAACAACCTGGAGTTAATGCAGCCTTCTTTCTTTGCCTAAAATAATGGGGGGGAGGAGAGAGAGAGAGAGAGAGAGAGAGAGAGAGAGAGAGAGAGAGAGAGAGAGAGAGAGAGAGATTGAGAGATTTAATACTGAATAGCACAGATAATTATGTCATAGATCTTAGTACCTTAGATGCTATCGAACATTTGTGATCTGTTATGTTTAAGCAGCCCAGTCTGATTCTCCTCTGCAATCACTGGACAACTGAATCTTATGAACCATTTTCACCGAGCATTTTGACTTCACCAAAATCTTTACCTTCGATGACCCATACATTGCCTGAGTGCATTCAGTAATATAAATTAAAAGTATAGGAACATATGAATTAATATACAAAACAGTTAAAATCTTGTCCCTAAGGATTAACCACTATGTGCTGGTTTTTGGGGTCGAAGCTGAGAAAACTCACTTCAGATAGGAAAGCTTAAAAATGAAAGTTTATTTTTCGAGCACTTAGGAAGGCAGCCAGTTTGGGACCTGAACCACGTCCCTGAAGGGAGATTGTACAATGTTCTTGAAGGGTGAGAACACAAAGGTGAGAACACCTGGGAGGGGCTATGGTGTTAACCAATTGTGTTTTGACATTGGGAGTTAAACAAGGGAGTGCCCATTGGAGAATTTGCCATATACAGGGCCCTGGCTTCAAGGTCCTTCGTTCATTCTCCGAGACTTTAGGTCCGAAGGTCATAGTGATGATGGGGCAAAGGAACAGCATGCAGTTAATTAGGACCTAGCAGGCAATTGGTTATATATTTTTACAATTTATTCACCTTAATTTAGATAAAACCAATTTCTATAGTCTTTACTGGTTCCTTCCTAGTCCTGGGAACATGGACTTGTTTGACCCTGACAGCAAGATGGAGAGGTTGTCCTCGAGGTGGTTTGATTCAGACAGCTGACTCCTTACAAGTTGTTCCTGAGATGTCTGAACTCACACGATCATTTACAACAGAAGCTGTTCAGCTGTAGAGAAATCCCAAACTCCCTTAGGGTCTGGGACCTTTAATTTAGGTTTTCCCCGTGATTAAATGGTAGTGCTTAAAATAAATTTCTTTTGCTCATTTCCAAAATTTCCTAGGAACAATGAAACATTTGAATGGTTTTCCCAGATACTATGCTAGTTTCATATTTATATGAATATTGCATATGTACATACAGAGTTAGTTCGAAAGGAAATATTATTCTTTATTGAAAGTATTTGTTTTGAGAATTTCAAATAAAGTCAACATAAAGTTGAATCATGTTATCTTATAAGGTCTTCTTTTCAGTATCATATCATAATTATTTCTATCCATGAGTACTTGAAAGTCATTAGGTGTAAGAAGACATGATTTAAAATGACCATATGAATCATATGCCACCATCTAAATGTACCTTAGAGGTTGTAGTCTTCCACAACCAATATTTTGATGAACATCATAGTTAAAATCTATTGTCCTATGCAGTCTTTGAGATGTGTCTGGAACAGTGGGAAAATGTGGCCAAAGGTACTCAGAACATTGCCAGCTCTCCTTGAAAATGATTTTTCTACTGAACTTTATAGCATAATATGAAATGACTATAGCAATTCCATAGTAAGAAAGGAAAGATGAATACTTTATATTTTATACTACTAGAACTCAGAAAGCTAGCCATGTATATTGATTCTTTTTACATCACCTGATTTTTGTGCTTTTTTGCTGAATTAGTATTAAATTAGTTTTCCTTTCCTTATTTTAAGATATATTTAGATAAAAATATGTCAATAAGTTAATAACTTTCTAGAAGATGCAATTGCAATTGACAAAAGTAGTCTTTTTTTCTTATTTCCAATATAATTCTCTCACAGGTATTTAGGAACCCATGGAAATCTTAGCATTTATATTTTAAAAATAAGATTTCTTGGAGACTTTTCTACAATTTGAGTTTTGTTTAGAAACAGTTTCTCTAGGTCAACATTGCATTTATATCAAATTCTTCAAGGATGCTCTGATTTTAACTTAATATTTTTGTTTATATTTATTGTATTTTGTTTATATTTATTGTAAAATATTTCAAATTTTCATGTTATACATACAATATACAATAAATAATAAAACTTCACCCTAGCATAATGGTTAACCTTAGCCTGTCAAATTAGAAAAGTTAGTGGTATTTTTTGTTTTCTACTTGTACCACAGGCTGATACTTACATCGGAAAGGTGATGATTTATGTAAAAATAAAGATTTTAATTCAGTTTTATACTTTATATCATACACTTTGTTACCACTAGATGACAGCAAAACAATAAATTTTACATTCAAGTTTTATAGAGGTTACAGCTTGTGTTTTACACAATAAGGTGTTATGTTGAGACCCCTGCAATGAATACTTTGTAATAAACTTGGAAACAAAATATTATAGACATTAATTTTCAGTTGAAAACATAAAATGTTTTTCTCATGAAAATGTCTAGTACATCCTATATCCATTCGGAGTTTTGTGACTTGGTATTGAAATGTGTGCAGGCCTTAACTATGCCATCAAATAAATGCTTGAAATCAGTATTGATATTGCATAAAGCATTTTTCCTTGATTTTTCAGAAATAACTACATCTTTTTAAGGAAAAATATATTTTCTAACAAAAGCACTTAATTGTGATTGAAAACTAAAAATGAAATTAATTTAAACTGTGATGTTTCTTAAGTTTATGGTCTTATGTTATTTAAAATATTACATTAAAATCTTGACCCTTTTTAAACTTGTTGAACCACTCACCTCCAGTGTGCATGGACATAAGATACAACCATTATTTCTGATCTTCTTTAACCCCACCTTCACATTTTTAGGTTTTATTAAATGTCTATTTACTTAATAAATACCATATGATAGCGATAAAGAAAGTTACTTCACCTTTCAAAATCCCTCCCAGCTGATCCATGAAGTAGGAACGAATCCACACTATGCTTATCCCATGTGTGGGAGAGCAGTATTTGTGGATCTTGAGAGGCCAGTAAACCCTGAGCAATCAAGCAGAGCTTGCTTTAGTGAAATGATCTTATTCTAATACTTTCCCTTACAAAAGGAAAAGATGAACTTGTCCTTTGCATTTAATCTTTGAGTATATTGATTCAATCTCCCAGCACATTGATTTATAAACATCCGCATGTACATCGTGGTTACTGCTCTCTGCAGGAAGTCCTCCTCTTTCTTCCTCGTGGAGGTTTTATCAGTTGAGAACAAGGTTATTGTTCTTAATAGGAAAGATGAAGGAAAAGTCTAGGGCTAAACTGAACTGAACGTCACTGCATAATTATGCCGTGAGTGATAGGACATGGTTACAGAAATGCTTGCAGTTGAAAATGTGAGCAGAGAAAATATCTGAAGGGACGATTGAGACGCTTTTAGTCTGTTAGCTACAATGATAGGCTTTACTGAATGTCAATTCCCGTGTTTTTCTAACTAGAATTAAAATTTCACTACATGAGCCGATGAAAATTTTCTTAACAGTTTTGTTTTCCCCCTCTGAAGTGTTCCTTTGAGCGTGTTATTGTTTACTCATTATATATTACCTCATACTTCAGATTCTGAAAACAACTACATAAATTCTCTTAGGATACCATGCAAAAATAGATATACTATCCTTGAAGGAATATAACTCTTTGTTTCCTACATGTACCTTAGACTATTTATTTTCTTTTCACAGAACTTGGAATTAATTTTGATCACATATGGCAGAAAACCTTGACGGTGCTAAACCCAATGAAACCAGCAGATGGCAGCATCATGAATGAAACAGATCTTACAGGACCCATCCTTTTCTGTGTGGCTCTGGGAGCCACGTTGCTTATGGTATTTTCCGACAGCTAAACTGACATTTCTTGGCTTGTCTTTATGAGTGCTACATTCTTCTCATCCTATGTAACAGCATAGCGATAGCAAGATCCTGCCTTGTAACACATATGAAACTCCAATGCCGTCTGACTCAAACACTGTCAGAGTTCCCACTCAGGGTTCCCTTCTCTTTTTAACAGTACTGTCTTAGTCTTGATTAAGCTGCTATGTAAGGCCATGGCAATACATCAAATAGTCAGAAGCAATCGACTTAATTTATTAACCCATTTTTCCCCTCTCAAGTCATTTGCAATGTAACAACTGCTTATTTTCTGTGGAATATGCTACGGTTACTATCTCTTAAAGGACGGTGTTAGTAGATCATCATCAAGATCGCTCTTGGATACATACATAAGGCTAGTATGTGTTTTAAATCCAAAACATTATCAATGAAGAAATTTTAACTGGAAATGATAAAAATCAATTTCACCTCTAACTCCCAAATACCTATGATCTTAAAATGTCGTTTGTACATGTTCTTCATTTCTTCACTATGAGACTAAAAGGGTTTGCCTTTTTAACATGTTTTACAAAGATCTGTGGAATATGCTATGATTGCTATCTCTTAAAGGATGGTGTTAGTTTCAATACAAGTTTCTCATACTTCTAAAATTATATAGAATATATGATAATATGTCACGAATATGTCATAGAAATATTTTTTTAAATTTTACCATTAGAGGTAGTAACTTCAGGATTAATGTTAACAGATACAGATCAGCAATGACACTCCAAAAACTCCAGTGGGATGTTAACTGAAATCAGATTTTGGCCTGAATCTATTAACTCCTAACAGTCAACTCTGATGTACTTTGCCTCTTTAAGCAAAAGTTCACTTCATAGGCCATCACATCCATTCTATAGTAAGAGTAAATCTAAATTCAGAAGCAATATTTAAATCTGTTAAGTAAGATTCTCAATCATCTATATGGCAACCGGGAAGTAAAAGAAAGAGATAAGAAGGGCCTGGGGTCCTAGTGTCCTCCACAGAGACATGCCCCTGGCAACATAACTTCTCCCTGCTATATCCCATCTCCTAAAGATTCCACCATTACCCAAAGCACTGTAGACATGTGAATCTCTAACACATAGCCATTAAAGGAAACACACAAATGGTCGCACTACCCAATGTGGACACATGATTTAGAGATATTTATCATTTAACTGTTCTAGTAGGGCTACCAGTATGGTCTGAAAAGTAATGTTTATAAGCGATGCAAAAGCAGTTAGAGCTCGGTATTGTACTACACGTTTGTCATTCCAGCACTGAGGAAATGGGAGTTTAAGATACACTAATTTGACCAGCCTAAACTCTTTAACAAGACCTCATTGCATAAAAGAACACCATGAGGCAAAGCTTTTGTTAGTATTTGATTAGAAGAACACTAAGCCTTTTTAGATCAAGATGAACTGATAAAGGTCAATTGTTTAGGAGGGGTCCCAGACATTTGAGATTAAAAACCCAGATGATTCATTTCCCATTTCAATTTTAAACCTTTCTTAACATTTGAAACAAACTCTCAAAATAAAGGTATTACTGATACAAATTGTAAATTTCTAAGACTCTATTAGATGTTTTATTCTTCTCATCAATCATTCAGCTATGAAGTAAATACGGGGCAAAAAGATGTTTCACTACTGTCACTGTCTATAGATAATTATGGTTTAAAAAAGTCATCCTGGCAATATTTATACGTTTTGTATCATGCCTAGATTGTCCCAAATTCATTCTATCTATCTATCTATCTATCTATCTATCTATCTATCTATCTATCTATCTATCTATCTATCTTCCTTTCTACCTTTCTATCTGCATAATATATTCATATTGTTTTATTTTAGAGATTATAATTCATATAACAGGCAGTGTTCTGTTATACTTTAACGAGAATCTTCAGTGATGTATCTACCATGACATTCAGTAGCATTGAGTACACTTTGAAATGCTATTTGCATGTTTTGATTACTAATTGCTTTCTTTGCATTTTTTTTTCAGGCAGGAAAAGCCCAGTTTGGTTATATCTATGGCATGAGTGCCATTGGCTGCTTTGGGATTCATGCCTTACTGAACTTGATGAGCTCTTCAGGGGTGTCGTATGGCTGTGTGGCCAGTGTGCTAGGATACTGCTTGCTCCCCATGGTCATCTTGTCCAGCTGTGCAGTTTTCTTTTCACTGCAGTAAGTGTCTGAACTAATTGACCCCGCATGCACAATCATTGCCCTGCCTGCCAGACCAGAACAATCATGAAGGTTTCTTAACATTTTGTCAATGGAATTAGGGGTGGGGAGGGATTATGTTTCTTAAAAGCTACACATATATTCGGAAAAAAGTAGGTCAGTTAGGCTAGGGAGCTATTCCCGTTTAACCAGTTTAAAAAATAAATCCAACCATGTGATATTTAAAACGTGTACCTTTAAGTTGTCACATTCTTCACTATAAACTATTGGCATGGGTAATATAACAACTGAAGAAAATGAACTTATTTGATTTTGGAAGAGTAAATGCCTGGTGAATTCTGACAAATTACTTCAGTGCCCAGGCATCTGCCTTCTAGGCTTGGAGCAACTGTTATTTCTCAGCTGGGTCCCTCACAGTAAAAAACTCCTAGAAACCTCAATGAGAATATTAATTCTGGAGAACTTACCAGCATACAGACTCAGTCAATATGATTTTTACCTTTTCTTTCTTCATTTAGGCAGCTGGCATTTGCAATGCTAAATTATTCATAAGGATACTTAGAGGTGTTTCCCACAGCACTTTCCCAAGGCTCATGCATAACACTAGCACTCGGTGACAGCTAGCAAGTATCCTCACTGTACCCGGCCTTGTCTACAAAGCATTCAGACAGGAACACCCTTGGGCTTCTTCTTTTATGTCCAATGGAGATGTAATTTCTTCTGGGATGATGCAGGGCATAGGTTATCAATGCTACATTGAAAGGGATATTGTCATGTAGACAACTTATCGGTACAAGGACAATAGGATTAAAGAGCCAAAACATATGATTGTTTTACTATCACAAATAATTACTCTTATGAATTACTGAGAGTGATCAAAACTTGCTCACTCTTTTTTTTTTCTTTTGCATTATAACGTTCTTGAGATTTCCTGGAGCCAAACATTGCTTTACCAGCATCAGCGAGCATTCAGATTTAACAATAGACTATGACAGGAAGTGGACACTGTGAATACATAGATAGAAGCAGTTATGCTTACTGAGTTCTACACGCAGACAAACACCACCGTTTGCATCACTGTTCGTTCTAGCAGGTTGTTCTGTTTACAGGGCTGTGCACTGGAGAAACGTGATGCGTTAGTGTAGTTTGGTTCTACAATTCTTTGTCTGATGGGTTTTGCAAAATAATAATGCTATGGTGTACCATCTTAAAATGCTAAGTGTCAAAGGGTGTTTTCAGCGACTTTGGTGTTTGAAGCATCTTTGATGACTTGGGTGCTAGGGACGAAGAAAAGACTATTTGTGTAATTTAGATTTGGAAAAATTAGTACATGTTTAGGCTTCTTTTCTTCCATTCTGAAACTATATGGGAAATTGTGTGTGAGCTTCTCACCCCCGTGATGAAGCACTTGAGAAAGTCATCTCATAAAGAGGAGACATTCATTTGGGCTCTCAGTTTGGGGCCATGCTTGTTAACTTTCTTCTGTGGAGAGGTAGAAATGATGATAAGGAAAGTCTTATGCAAGAGAGCTGGTCACCTTGGTACCTTCCAGGAAAGAGAACAAAGGCAGAGGTTGGTCGGCCAAACGCCTTCCTCTAGGTTCTGTTGTCCAGGTAGCTCCACCACATCCAGGCATAGCTAGCAACTAAATCTTTGGCAAATAGGCTTTGTTAAAAGCAAAGCAATAATGGGCAATTCAGAAATACATTACACGAAATGGGAATAAAATTGGAATGCTAATAAATGAGACTTATTACAACAATGGTTTCTGCTCTTGCTTGTTCTAGATTTGCAAAAATATAAAAAGATCATTCCTGAACAGCAGAGTTTTTACTGAAATACTTTCTGACTGCCTGAGGCTTTGTAAACTCGCTCAGGTAATCAATCTCCATTGCAAGTGGAGACTGATGTTCTGATCAGATGTACCACCTGCCTTTTAGAGGCAGCTCTGACTCAGCCTCTCCCCTTTCCTCCAGGCGTAAGGCATCTGTCATCTTTGTCTGTCCTACAGGGGTACCGCTGGAACCATGTCAGCCCTGCTCATCATCACCTGGTGCAGCCTCTCAGCGTCCAAGATCTTCATTTCAGCCTTGGCCATGGAAGGACAACAGCTCCTCGTCGCTTACCCCTGTGCCTTACTTTATGGACTCTTTGCCCTTCTGACAGTTTTCTAAAGACTGCTTGGCATGGTTTTGCTCTTCAGATTTTTCTGGAAGTGTGCTTTCACTCAGATCCTGTGAGATAACTTCCATGTTATCGCCGTTGAGAGACTATTCAGCAGAGAGAGGAGACAGCGCTCAATGATAGTGCTCTGCTAGCCGGTTGGTGGGGATGATGATGTTTTGATTTCTTTAGCCTGCAGCATTAAAACAGTTAAAACGTTTTTGAAATATTAAGAGATGCAGTCTCCGTGCTGATAGATGCTGTTTTTCTCAACAGACATGCTGCTGAGAAATTATAAGCAAAACACCATCCTATGCCTAACATTTATTAACTTTGTAATAAATATTTTTCAAAAACTTTCATAACTGCCTGTGGTTAAAAGTTACAGTTTGGCACCTTTGGAGAGTTCAGGGGCTTTATGTGTCTGGAGTCAAAGAAACCCCTTCATTTACCTTAAGAGCTGTTATTCAGTGTCATTTAGATAATGTATCGACTCACACATTTTCAGATTCTCACTTCCCTCTCGTCTGGCCTAAATGCTGGGGTCTATTACTACAGCTCTCCCTTGCATATATCCAAAGTAATTTTGCTATATTCTCTCTAAATAGATAAATAGATAAATGCCCCTGCAGGAAATTCCAGCTATTTTGTATTAATGCTACTGAAGGTTTTGAAATCGTTCCTCAGCACTGCCTTTAATCCTGCACTACGTTTTGGTTTGAAATTTGTTTTCCTGCTCAGATGACCAAATAACACCAATATACTTCACTGCTCACCTCTCTAATCTTCCTTCCTTTACTAGCTGTGATTTTGATCCTATTTTCTTTAAAGCCGTAAGCAGCTACATAATTACCGCATCTTCCCACCACATCTGTCTGCTTCCAAGAGATTCTGCTTAGGTCTACTTTGCTTCCCTTTGATTGCCTTCTTCTCTTCACACCACTCCTCCCTCTACACCTCGTATTTTCTCTCACCCTTCATTCACAAAAGCACGTAGACCTCAACTGGTGTCTCCTAACTCAAAAGTTTCAAGTGAGACCTCTTTCTTTAATCCTCTGTATAGAAAAACAAATGAGAGGGTTGTCTTATCTCTGAATCTACCTTACTATTTCTCCTTCATTCTTCCTGGCCATCTGTGCAGGACTTCTTCCTCCTGTTGACATGACAACCTTTGTCAAATGGGTGATGCCATGCCACACTACATCCAACCATGATTTTTCAATTTCATCTCATAAGTGGTATTGGCTTGGTCTTTTTGCCAGTTTCTCTATTGGTGCTGTACTTTATTATAGAGTTTTTCACATGATTTTCCAATGGCCAAATCTCTTAGCCCTCTCCCCTTAGCCATTCTTTCTTCTACCTTTAAATCATAAATCTAATATTAAGTTATTAGCTGTGGTCATTCATTTAAATGGCTTTCAAATATAGTGACTCCAAGATTCCATCTGCACTGACTGTTCTCTTCCCTGAGCTCTTGCTATCTGTACACATTATACTTAATATCTCCATTTGATTTTTCATGTGATAAGCTCCTATATATTATATCATATGATAGGCTCATAATCCCTTGATTTTTATCCTGTCTTCCTCATTTTTCTTTAGAAACTTTTAAATTTTGTGGCAAGTGGTGTCTTTACCACTTTCATTTTAAACCAGCATCTTGATCCAATATTTAATTTAATTTAAAAGTATCCTAGGAAGACTTTCCAAATGTGACCATGTCTCACAAGCTCTGATTTGGTTTGGACAAAAAGTGTTTCTCCAAAGGTCTTTTATGTTTCAGGCTTCCTTCTCAGATTGTGCCTCCAGTGAGCGAGACATGATTGGATCATGAGGTCAGAGACATAATCAATGGACAAATGCATTGGTGAATTCTTATTTTGGTAATGTTGCTGGGTAGAAATAGAGACCAGGAGATTGGGCCAGCTTGGAAGAAGTAGCTCCCAGAGGTTTTGCCTTTAACTGACATATCTAATCTGTGACCCATGCCTGTCTGCTGTGAGGTGAACCTCTCTGCTCTGCCACACACTCCAGACCCGGACACTGCTTCTCACCACACACAGGCATAAAACCAATGTGCAAAATGACCACGGACTGCAACTTCTGAATCTCTGAGTCTGAATCAAGTCTTTTTTAAGTTGTTTACTCAGTTCTCTCGCCAAAGTTACAAGTTCTTTCACAGCCTGCACCACACAGCCCACTATAACTGCTGGGTGAAGGAAGTGGTCTTCTCACTGACTTCTTTCCCCATGCATTCACTGTAGCAGGCTTTTTTTTTAATATACACAGGATGTGGGAGCGTTTGAATATGTATATTTATTTATGGTCATACCAACTGGAGGCCCTTTTATAGCATTCATTCGTACTTACAAAACCCCCCTCAACCTCCTTTTCACAGCTCAGATGCTCTCTAGTCAAAGTCCGGCCCTTGGAATAACAGATAGCATCCTCTGGTTGTAAATCTCTGGTCCAGCCCCAGAACTTCTGAATCAGACTTTGCATTTTAACAAGATCCCAGATGAATTAGATGCACAATAAATCCTTAAAGTGCTTGGCGGCATGACCTGGCCCTGTGACAAGCTTTGCCTTCTGAATCTCGTATCTCGAATTCAGTCCCCTCTTCACCACGCTCATGTCTGCTTCTCACACTACACAGTTTATCACCTCTGAAGCTTCGCGTGTACTCGGTTTTCCTGCAGCTTGCTTCTGTCAGCAGTGGCCTGTAACCCAGCTCTGTGTTCACGCTACCTCTGAGGCCTTATGTTGTTCTCCTTCTATCAGTACACATTCCACTCAGCCTTACTCTACTCATTCTCCTCTGTTACACACTAGGGTAACTAAAGCAGCTTCCTCTCAATGTACCTTAATTTTTTTACTTCTGTGCTTTCTCTCTCCTCATCCAGAAGATAAACACGTGGAAGCCAAAAAGTCTTTATCCATAAACAACATTCCTCAATGTTTATTTCTGTATATATATATATATATATATATATATATATATATATATATATATATATATATATATATACCTAAAGAGAGATTTTAATGCTCAGTAGTCTTAAGTACAGCCATCCTGTTATGCAACCATCACCATTGTCCTATTCCAGCCCTTTTCTTCTCAGCTGAAAATCTGCACCCACTGAATGGTAACTGTCCACAGTTCTAGTAACTGTTGTTCCGTTTCCTGCCTCCATGAATTCTGTTCTTACACACAGTCAGAAATCTCATACATCATGTAGCTTATATTTCTCCAAAGTTAATTCACATTGTATCTGTTTATATTTTTTAAAAAGTACTTTTGCTTACCCCTAGAAATTTTCTATTCTGCTTATGGGGTGAATGAATGAATCAATAAATAACGGAAGGATTGATACAGTGATTGGATGTTGATACCTGTGATAAATGAGAAAACTGAAGCCGGGTTGTGAGTGTTGGAAAAACACACACCAAAGCAAATAAACAGGAAGCGAACAAGCAGGGTAATTACTAAGGTATGAGCATGCTCACATGCAAGTCTGTGGAAAGGAAGTCGGGACATCAGAGGAGTGACGCTGCTGCCGCTTAATAACCATTAATAAAGAAGTATGGATTTTTTTCAATTTTTATTTTTGGTTTTGACTTCATTATTGATTCATTCACTTCACATCCTGATTGCAACTCCTCCTTCCACCTCTCCTCCCAGTTCCACCCTTCAAATCCTCCCCTCATTAACCTCTAAGGAGAAGGGGAATCTCCCCTTGGGTACCAACCCACCCTGGCACATCTATCTCCAGCAGGACTAAGCCTATTCCCAATGACCAAGCAGTCCAATCTGGTGGAAGGGGGTTCAATAGCAGGCAACAGAGTCAGAAAGAGCTCCCACTTCAATTGTTAGGGGACTCACACAAAGACCAAGCTGCACATCTGCTCTGTATGTGTGGGGAGAGCTAGGTCCAGCCCCTGCATACTCATTGTTTGGTGGTTCATTCTGTGAGCCCATGGGCCCTGGTTAGTTGACTGTGTAGACCTTTTTTTGGTGTCCTTGACTCCTCTATGTTGCTCCAATTTATCCCCCACTCTTCCACAAGACTATCACCAATACCTAAGAATTAAACTGATATAATAAAAAACTGTAGATTCTCTGTATGAATATAAACCTTATAAAATATTAAGGATATATTTCAGACAGTTTGTTATATAGACAGATATACTATGAACCTAGATGACAAAATTAAATTTTATCAAGAATTCCCCTGGAAACGTGCATGTGTAATATAATTTTACTAAAAATAATCAAAGAGTTTGGAGGTCAACAAGGTGATGCTAAAGTTGATATATGTGTAAAAATCATGAAGCAAACCGTCTAAAAATTTGTTTTGAGAGTGAATTAAACTGCTGACTGTTTTTTTTTTCAGAGCTGGGGACCGAACCCAGGGCCTTGCACTTGCTAGGCAAGCGCTCTACCACTGAGTTAAATCCCCAACCCCAAACTGCTGACTTCTAAGAGTGAATGCTAAGTAAACTGAAATATATTTGGAGAGTAGGCATGAGACAATGCATTCAAGTAAGCTGTTACTTTTAATTTGTTTCTGGTTTATGCTTTTGCTTTTGCTCTTTTCTAGATGGAATCTCACCATATAGTCCAGTCAGGTCTTGAATTTGCTGTCCTTCAAGGGGTTCAAAGTGTCCAATCCTGCAGCTTCAGCTTTCTGAGAGCAGGATTATTTTGCCATCACAACCAGCTCAGTTTGTACATGTCATTATTTAGTGAGAATTTACTATAGACTGGCCTAAGTGCTTCTCACATGTATTAACTCATCTGATTATCACAATAAATATGAAATCCTGTTGTCATTGCCTCCACCTCACAGCTAAAGGTACCAAAGACCGAGGAGTTCAATCACTTGTCCACGTTACTCAGAGACCAGAATTTATTCCCTGGCCCCTAATCACAGCATAACAATTCCTATTTTCAAGCTTTCTTTCATCTGCTCTATCTAGGTTTGTCTTTACTCTTGACCTTCCGGCAGGCTAAACAGGGACCATTGGCTTCAACTGTGGAAGAGAATAATTGAGGTCAAGGAAGAAGGCAGATTCCTGGCAGGAGTACAGTGGGCCCTAAAAGACTCCAGGGCCTGGTACTGAACTGTAGTTGAAGTCAAAGATATCAATTCATCAAAGATGGCTGGCATTTGAATACGAAATCGTCACAAACTATAGTTCTTTGCTTCCGTCCAATGAGGGTGAACATTACATAGAACTAATGTAAGTGTTCTCTTTACTAATTCACAACATCTGGAATTTATTTGTGGCCCTTAGTTATGTAGTCACCGATAATGCAGCAAGTGGGAGCACACTTGGACACAGGAGAGAAATGGGTCCTCTCACTTTAATGCCTCCCAGCAGGCTTTCCCTTCATCCTTGCCTCAGAAGTGTTCAATCATTTTTATCTGCGAATGTAACTTCTTCTCTTTCTTTTTCACTTTCTGTTTTACTGGCTGGATGAGAGTTACAGGTTATTTTTCAAAAGATAAATGACACATTCAGAGTCGAGAGAGGGTCTCCATTTTGACAAAATGACTGGGGACATGTGCTGAAAATAAGAGTCTTGAATTACTCAGAGTTGAGTGCCCCCGTTCACACAGCTTAAGTAGGGCAGTGGCCTTTGGAAGGGCTGATGACAGGTGCTCTGCTACTTTCTGTCTCTGCGTGAGTAACACCAACAGCAAAGCTCCTTTAACACCATCCAGCTTCTTTTTGTGACCAGGCTACAGGCTCTATTCTGCTTCTATTCAGTCAAATCTACAGCTTTCCTAAATCAGTTTCCTTTCCTGAATAGAAGTCTAGAATGTTTTTTTTCTTTTTCTTTCTCTTTTTTCTTTTTCTTTCTTTTTTTTTTAATTTTCAAAACCAAATACGTTGTGACAGAGAATTCACAATGTTGTTGGTGAATGAGTGTGTGTGTGTGTGTGTGTGTGTGTGTGTGTGTGTGTGTGTGTGTAGAACAGTTTGTTTCATATAGGTAAAACACATGAACTTTTAGATTGATAAAAGCCAAAGGAGCAGATGTTATATTATGCACAATGAATTTGTCATAGATGGAACCTTGGATGAGAGAAAGAAAAGGGATCTTGGAGGAAATAATAGATGTCACATCTGATATTGCAGTAAAATGCAAACCACTTAAGGAATCTTGTTTTCTTTACACAGAAAATTAAATGAAGGCTGCAAAATTTGCCAGGTTGTGTTGAGGAACGAGTAAGACATGGCTTGAGAATGGCTTAGCTCAGTGCCCAGCACAGAGTAATTGCTCAGTAAATAAAAATCTCCCTCAGTTTTGAGAGAATCTCTGAGGTGAGATTTTCAGGAAGGGTGGTTGTTTTTTTTCCCCCTATAATATTTCCTGAAAATCAACTGTTTTGCCATTGTGAGCAATCAGTGAGTCAGATAATGTCAAAGCAGGCCAGAGAAACTTCTTTTAACTTATGAGCTTCATTGAAAGAAGGAGTTTTGTTGACACTTTATTATTTGTCTATAAAGTATTTGGACATCCTTTTTATAGTAAAGGTTTTCTATATGCTCTAAAGAAGGGCTCTATAGCCTCTCTTTGGTCTCTAGGAGCTAGAGAATGATGAATTCAGATCATCCAACAATATCTATTTGCTCAGTATTGCAAAAAATGATAAAATACAACAAACAAATGAACCATTAGAAATGTATATGAAAGCAAAGAGGCGAAGTTTAGCGAGCTCTACCATACTATATATATATATATATATATATATATATATATATATATATATTTGTTTGTTTCTTTCTAGCTAGTACCTATCATCAAACTTGACTCTTGACTCACTGTCTGTCCATACCTGTTCTGTGTTTTTTATGGCCATTTTGCATTGTGATCCATATTGTCTTCTCACATTTAAGTTGATTCAATGACATATTGAACATTTTAAATATTATTTATTTTATATCAACTATAGCCAATTACTGCTGGTTGTTTATAATAAATCTTGCAGCATTGGTAAAATCCTAAGTATATAAAAATTTTGGTACCAATGAAATCTTTAAGCTACAAATCAGGATATCAAGATGAATATATGATATTGAAGTAAAATCCTTTGCATTGTCTGAGAGGATACTAATATGGGCTATTATGTAGCATTCACAAACAGACTATTTAGACCTGACACTGTCACTGTACAAGAATTGTTATCACACAAGGCAGTACAGAAAATCTGTACTGCAAACTGAATTCAATTAAGGTAGAGATTTTGGGGATAACTACAGTATAATTCCTAGGTTATGTGGATATATTCTAAATCCGGTATTATCATTCCTGAAAGCAAATTTTTTCCTATTTTAAGTGTCTATGGGGTAAACAGAGATAAGTAGTGCAAGGTAGAAGACAGGAAGCAAGAAGGACTATGTTCTACACTTCATAAAGGAGGAATCAAGGTCAAGAGCAGGAATGGCAGAGAGTACCTGAGACAGCCACAAGAGTCTGAGGATGCTTCTACAAACAGGCGAAAGCAGTCAATTTCAGTCACCACCTGTCACCAAGTACGGTGAGATCATCATCTGAAGGCACTGAAATCTCAATTTCATTAAAAATGTGCAAGGCAGAGAGTGTCATGCCTATTTAATGGAGAGTGTGTGCCTTGTAGATAAACAGCCAGAATCGGTTCAACGGGATCTGTTTATTCAGCAGGCAAGGGTGAGAGAAGCCAGTCCAACAAGGCTACGTGAGGTTTCTCCTGAGTCCGAAGCTTGTTGGAGAAAGTTATACATGATGCTTCATATTACTGGGATTGGCTTAAGAGTGTAGTTATTTATAGATGGCTCTGTTTGGTCTTTTTTATCCCAAGGGATTTGAGGGAGCAAGTTCCAGAAAAAGTATCCAAAGTGAGAATAATAATTCTAATTTCTGGAATTGTTTTCATGAATAATGATTTTAAAAGTAATGACCTCATATCTATTTGTGTAGGACCTTCAGCCTGCCCCTCTAAGGAATTAGTCTGGAGAGATGCTTTGCTCTATATGTACTGGGTCTTGGCTGCTGTGAAGGAACACTCCTTAAGGAAAGCAGCAATTCAGAAACATGAATTACTCGCACTCGATGAACGGAATGTATTAATACCAACTTGATCTTGTTAGAAATCCAATTCCAGCAAGATTTCCCAAGTTAAATTCCCTTTGGCAAAAATTTGTTTCAATAAGCCTCTTGCCATTTATAAATTTAGATGAAACAGACTCTTTAAGTAGCCATTAGTGTTTGCTTAAACTGTGCATTTTCGGATAATTATGTTAAAAATAATGAGAAATTCTATTTACTAATATTTTCTTTCAATCATAGGTTGAGCCAATCTTGAGGAAATTTCTCTTAATTTGAGCAGAATGAACTCAGTAGAATATTTTGAAATGCTCATTAGAACCCTACTTAATTGCTCGCACATGGTCTCAGCTTTTTAGAGCTTGCAGACATTGGTTGCGAGACATTAAGTGACCAAGCACTGCTGACTCCAGTCCTCCCCTTCATCCCTACATGAGCTGACTTCCCAGCACCCATTTCTTTTCGTACTTTTCTACTCTGACCTTTTACTTACATTTCTACCCATGGGTAAAATGAGGAAAAATAAACATTGTGTGTATGTCAAGGATATATGAAAGAACAGAGTGTTAACCCAAGACGTGCATGCCATAGTGTTTTCTGTAGTATCATTTCTCTATGAGGAAAATTGATATTATAGAAGTCTAAGCCAAGAGGAGATAGTGACTGTTTTATATATTTCATTCCCATCTTGTGTTTTATGCTGTTGCATGTGTTGTCTTGACTAGTTATTTGGGTACACCTTCAATGCAGCTTATTAGTGGCCGTGTCAACTAGCTAGGGCTTCCTTGAAAAGTATGCAGACTGGAAGGTATACTCAGTAGAAATTTAGAGGCTTATAGATGTTAAGGCTGAAACTTCATGAGATAACAGCCACATTTGTTCCCATGACCTATCTCTTTGGCTTGCAGATGGCCTCCCTGACCCTTCCCTTTCCTTTTAAAATAAATTTTTGCTTATCTGTTTATTTAAAAGGATGGAATTGAACCCAGGGCTTCATACATCCTTGGCACATCTATATTCCTGAACTATATTCCTAGCCCTCTGGAATTTTTTCAAACCAGATTTCACTAGGTTGTAGACTGCCCTTGAACTCACTCTGTAGCATAGACTTGCCTTGAGCTTTTGACCTTCCAGCCTTCACAGTAGCAGGAATTACAGGTCGGAGCCACCAATTGAAAATAATTGAGCAAATACTAAGCCCCACTGAGCCTTCAGTGTTACAGATTTGTCACATTTGTATGTCTGATTTGTGTGTGTGTGTGAGAGACTTTATGAGTGTGTGAGTATGTGAGTGTGTGTGTGTATGAGAGAATGTGTGTGACTTTGAAGTTTTTATGAGATTTTCATACAAACTACTTGATCACAGACTGCCAAATTCATAGAGGAATAAATATAACATTTTAAGGCTACAAACTGTTTCCTCTCTGTACACAGGTCAGGGCTACTTTTGGACATGGTTGCCTCTGTTGCTTGCTAAAGGTTTCTCATACAGCCAGAATCTTGCTGGCGATTCTACTTGTCTGCTGCAGTCTCTTCTTTGTGCCCATGTTTCAGGGTGTGAACTGGGACATCTTATGACTGTGTCTAGCATTTTCATGGATCAATGACACCATAAGACCTCGTTTGTTATCATTACCTTCTGACGTGTAGGGACTGAAACTTTAACATACAAATGTTTCAGTGGAGTAGTATCCAACCAATGATGAGGGTAGTACCCTCCCACTTGATATTGTTCATGTCTAGCATACGACGACTCTCATTCAACGAAAGAAGACTAATGTCAAAGTTAATGCACGGATATCACTCGTTAATCAAGAACATTTCTAATACTTTTCAAAATAGATTCAAAGTAACTTTTATGAAACCCCGTAGAGGATATCCCCATAGGCTTTAACAGAAAAGCCTGGCATATCTCCCATGTCCTGTGTCATGGTGTGCAAGTGCAGCTCCCTTTTTTGTAAGCTAGAATCCTTGTGATTGGTTTTCCCTGTAGAACAACAGAGTGACACTGTACAGACTCTAAGACCAAGGCTTGAAAGAGCTAGGTGTACCTGCTTCACGGCCTCTGAAACACTGAGCCACGGCTTGGGAGTTTAAGTGCCTGCCACAGAAAGGTGCCGCATAGAGAGCCCTGAGGTGCTGTGAATATTACTGAAAAAGACAAATCTATCTTTGTAAAATTTCTCTCCCATATTGTAAGAAGGAACCTAACTGATGCTATTTTGAGTAAAACTTTCATTTTGAATAGGGTTCAAATAAAGTTTAAGTTCCCAAGACCTCCCTGGATAATTGACATTCTGCCTGGCAGAGTGAGACATATTCGTGGGTAACTTGGATCCAGGTTGTCAAATAGAGACATGAGTGCTAGGCAAGTCATCCCGACAGTTTGATAAGCCAAATGAGAACAGGATAATTGTACCACACAGGGAAATGTTCCTCGGATAGTCCCTTATCCTTGAATCCTGATTGTTAGGAAAATGTAACTGCTATTTAGCAGAATTGTTTATGGTACCATTGTAGCTCAGGGTCACAGTTCAGCTCTTGAGTCTGTTCTGAGTCCATGATCAATCCTTAGCAGCCTGATTACAATAATTTTTTGTTATCTGTATTGGTCTGGTATTTGTGTTCTATTGTCTCTAAGCAGATCCCATAACAGTATATATACTTATATATAGTTTAAAGCTTTTTAACTTTTTGTGATTATAGTAGAATTACATCATTTTCCTTTTCTTCCTCCAACCCTCCTCCATGTACTATCCCTTACTCTCTTTCAAATTCATTGTTTCTTTTCATTAGTTGTTGTTACACATTGCATGCGCACACATGCACACACACACACACACACACACACACACACACACGCATACATGCATGCAGGCACACAGATATAATACATACATAAACCAGTTCAGTCTGTATCGTGTTATTTGCATGTGTACATGTCTTCACGGCTGACCATTTGATATTGGATTTGGTGTGCTCTTCCCTGATTATTTCTCCTGTCCTTAGTGGTCTAGTTCTTTGTCTAGCATTTAGTGCTCCTGAGCATTCCTCTTCTATGTTAGCATGCCTTTTGGTGTGGTTCTTGTTCAGATCATGTTTAGGCAGCTATGCTGATGAGACTTCATGGGTGTAGCTTCTGAAATTTCTAGGAGACATTATGTGACAGCAAAACCCTGTTCCTATAACTCTTCTAATAGCTGTACTTACATCAATCTCCCTCTTCTCTTTCCCCTCTTTAGTCCCTCCTAAATCCTGCCTACTCTAACTTCTTTTATGTCACATTTCAGTTTGATAATACCTTTTCTTTTCTTATTATTGTTATGTATGTGCATATTTTTGCACAAGTACATAATTATAACCAACTGAGTTCATTTTTTATGTCATTTATATGTGCTTTATAGACTGGTCACTTAGTCCTGGATAACCGATTAAGTGGTGCATCCTTGGGAGAGGCTAATTCTTCCTGGTTGTCATTAGTTACCTATAGTTGTTTGTCTATGAATGGGACTCCCTGAGGCTTCCCTCCTTTCATATTAGATTGTTTATTGATATGACCATTGTTCTGGTCTTGTTTATGTAGCTATTTCTAGGATTAACTGATTTACAGCAGACTTTCTGTTCCTCTGACCCTTAAAACTTTTCTAATCTTTTATCCATGATTTTCTCTAAGCCACAGATGCTGATACTGTGGTGTAGATGTATCCGTTGTGGCTGGGACCTGCAAAAATCTGTTGATTTCTGCATCTTGTCCAGTGTGGTTCTCTGTGATTGTCTACATTTATGGCAATGAGAAGTTTCTTTGATGAGCGGTGGTAATTACAGTTATATGTGAATGGAAGACTAAGACTCAAAAATCTAATTAGGAATTATGCTGGTCTAGCAAAGTGGCAGAAGTGGATTCCTGGCTACCATCAGGTCACTACCTGCAGGAGGGTGGCTAGGTCTAGTACCAGGCATGATGTCCCTCCTGTTGAGTGGACCTTAAGTCCAATTAGACATAAATTGGTTACCACAAACATGAGAATGCCAATTATTGTACCTTTTCATGTATTTCCATGGGGATCACTGCTGTTGTTCATAAGTGTCACAACTGAGTAGGGCTATTAATTGCTTCTCTCCCTTGTCAGCTTAAACAGTATTTTCTAGTATCATGGAAGCTAGGCTGCAGGAAAGAGGCTTTCAAGTTATCTCCAGATTGATTAATTCTTGTGTTGTGTCCCAAGTGTGAACTGTCTTCAATAATAGGGACTTGCCTTCCAATTCTGTATGACAACCAATGGCCAGAACGATCGTCTGTATTGTTTGGCACTCACGTGGCTACTTTGACCAACCATTGGGAAGGAGGTATCTTATGCTTGTACAATGGTTTGTGTTAGTCTATGGGGTTTTGTTTTGTTTTGAGAAGGGGGGTAGACAAAGCTACCCTGATTTCTACCCTGAGAATTACTGGATACTACAGGAGACATCTATTTCTTGATACCTGCCCCTTGACATCACAATAACTTCTATATTTATTGTGTATCATGGAATCCCCTAATAACATTCTACTACATGAGAATATAGCACAGAGTCCCATAACTTAATAGTTTATCAGTAGCTCAGAATAAAGAATAAGCAAGATAGTACCCTTGTCTTCTCTTCTTATCCATAAAATTCTGTTTTAGTCCAGAGGAAATTTTACAATTTAATAAATTAATGTTTTGGTTTTCTTTTATTTTGTTTTTAGTAAAAACATGTACTTTTACTGTAAGTTCTATTTTATGTAGTCTAAAATCTATTCACTAGAGAAAGCATACCAAAAGTGGTTCTTAAATATTCTGGAATCCATGAAGCTTGTTCAGGTGCAAATGGTACTGTCAACATTTCTTGTGTGATTTTAATGAGAAAAAAAATTAAAGGCAAATTTCTCTGTATGACCAGTCATTAATCATTGTAAAGATGGCTTGGAAGCAAATTAACTGATAGTATACACCGCTTGCCTCCATAAGTGAAGCGATCATAAAGGCCTGCAGGAAAATTCATTACATATGAACACATGTTCTTACGAAGTGATGATAATGAAAAATGTTTGAAATCCAAGGTAAATTTTGTTGTTGTTCAAAATTAAAGCAATCCGAGAATTCGAGTTTGGATGCACACCAACAATTCTCTTCCCTTTGTGATTCTTCCAAAAATGTAGCTTAGATCATGCTGTTAGATTTTTCTGTCTTGCCACTCCCAACTCTGGGTCAGTTCTGTGTTCATGGAAAGCATATAACCATTACTGCCCTTCTTTCTTTATCTTCCTGTTTTTCCTTGGATTATTTATTTATTTATTTATTTATTTATTTTTGTTGAGATGTTTCTTTTCTCTTTTTTTTTACATTTATTTAATACTTAATAATAATTCTTTGGTTTCCGGGCAAACATCCCCCTCCCCCCTCCCCTTCCTTATGGGTGTTCCCCTCCCAACCCTCCCCCCATTGCCGCCCTCCCCCCAACCGTCTAGTTCACTGGGGGTTCAGTCTTAGCAGGACCCAGGGCTTCCCCTTCCACTGGTGCTCTTACTAGGATATTCATTGCTACCTATGGGGACAGAGTCCAGGGTCAGTCCATGTATAGTCTTTAGGTAGTGGCTTAGTCCCTGGAAGCTCTGGTTGCTTGGCATTATTGTACATATGGGGTCTCGAGGCCCTTCAAGCTCTTCCAGTTCTTTCTCTGGTTCCTTCAACGGGGATCTTATTCTCAGTTCAGTGGTTTGCTGCTGGCATTCGCCTCTGTATTTGCTGTATTCTGGCTGTGTCTCTCAGGAGCGATCTACATCCGGCTTCTGTCGGTCTGCACTTCTTTGCTTCATCCATCTTGTCTAATTGGGTGGCTGTATATGTATGGGCCACATGTGGGGCAGGCTCTGAATGGGTGTCCCTTCAGTCTCTGTTTTAATCTTTGCCTCTCTATTCCCTGCCAAGGGTATTCTTGTTCCCCTTTTAGAGAAGGAGTGAAGCATTCACATTTTGATCATCTGTCTTGAGTTTCATTTGTTCTAGGCATCTAGGGTAATTCAAGCATTTGGGCTAATAGCCACTTATCAGTGAGTGCATACCATGTATGTCTTTCTGTGATTGGGTTAGCTCACTCAGGATGATATTTTCCAGTTCCAACCATTTGCCTACGAATTTCATAAAGCCGTTGTTTTTGATACCTGAGTAATATTCCATTGTGTAGATGTACCACATTTTCTGTATCCATTCCTCTGTTGAAGGGCATCTGGGTTCTTTCCAGCTTCTGGCTGTTATAAATAAGGCTGCTATGAACATAGTGGAGCACGTGTCTTTTTTATATGTTGGGGCATCTTTTGGGTATATGCCCAAGAGAGGTATAGCTGGATGCTCAGGCAGTTCAATGTCCAATTTTCTGAGGAACCTCCCGACTGATTTCCAGAATGGTTGTACCAGTCTGCAATCCCACCAACAATGGAGGAGTGTTCCTCTTTCTCCGCATCCTGGCCAGCATTTGCTGTCACCTGAGTTTTTTATCTTAGCCATTGTCACTGGTGTGAGGTGAAATCTCAGGGTTGTTTTGATTTGCATTTCCCTTATGACTAAAGATGTTGAACATTTCTTTAGGTGTTTCTCAGCCATTTGGCATTCCTCAGCTGTGAATTCTTTGTTTAGCTCTGAACCCCATTTTTAATAGGGTTATTTGTCTCCCTGCAGTCTAACTTCTTGAGTTCTTTGTATATTTTGGATATAAGCCCTCTATCTGTTATAGGATTGGTAAAGATCTTTTCCCAATCTGTTGGTTGCCGATTTGTCCTAACCACAGTGTCCTTTGCCTTACAGAAGCTTTGCAGTTTTATGAGATCCCATTTGTCGATTCTTAATCTTAGAGCATAAGCCATTGGTGTTTTGTTCAGGAAATTTTTTTCCTTGGATTTTTTAAAAAAACTTTTTATTGGTCCTTTGGGACTTTTACATCATGCACCCTAATCCTAATCCCACTCATCTCCTTATTCCCTCAAATCTATTCTCCACCCTTGCAACTTTCCCCAAAATGGAGAAAAACAAACTCCCTGAAGCTGTAGTGTGTAGTAGTGTGTCCCGCAGACCCTCTTGTCCACACGCCTTTGCTTACAAACGTTCATTGCAATGAGTTGTTAGTCTGGTTGTACACTCTGACTCCTGCTACACTATCACTACTGTAACCTCATTAGGACTCCTTTTACATGTCATTTGGCATCCCATGGTGGCCCTGTGTCATGGAGATCCCATAGTTCCTACAACCCAGAAGTTCATTAATGGGGTAGATGTTAGGGTCAATTCAAAGCCTTGGGTTTGGGCCTGAGAGGTATTGGAGATGGTCATCCCACCAGGTCTCCTGAACCCACACAACCAGGGAAAGCTCTCTTGCCCTGCCCTGCCCTGCCCTGGCTGGCCCAACCAGTGTTGCAGCTGGTAAGAGGCAGAGTCAGTTCCCTCCTGCTCTCAAGTCCTCAGGATGGCTAATCCATGCCCATGAAATCAGGGCCAACCCTACTGTGCTGCTCAGGTGAGAGGCTAGGTTGGCTCTCCCACTCTCACAACCTCAGGCCTAGCTCACCTGCAATCCCTTCAACCAGGAGCAGTCCTATTCTGTTGCTCCGGTGAAGTGCAGGCTCCTCGCTCCTGAGTGTAATTGCTGGTGAGGGATGCAGACATCTCTCATCCTCTCATGATGCCTGTGTCAGCTCTCCTACCTCCTGTAGGTGGAAAGGGTTAAGGTGCTGTGGGGAAGACAGTATCTTTCTTTTGACCCCACCATGTAGGGCAGACAAGTAGCAGGGCCAGTTCTCAACATCTCAGTGTCACCACATGGGTGTTTCTGCCACCATGGTCAACTCTATTATGCTTCCCAGGTGAGGTGCCAGGCCTGCTCTCCTGAGTGCTTCAGCTGGTGAGCGGCAGGGTCTGTTCTCCTGCCTTCCAGGTTACCTGCCTGGTGTAGGTGGCATAAGGGAGAGGGGGAAGAAGGATAAACCTTCCTTGTGTAGGCCACCACATGGATGATGAGGGGAAGTGCAAACTCTCCCACACCCATACCCTCAGTGCTGGCTTTCTTGCAACTCCTGACACTGGGGTTAGCTCTATTGTGCTTCTGAGGTGATGTGTGAGGCCCCTCTATTCCAAGTAGTACAGCTCTCTAGGGGCAGAGTCAGCTCGCCCTCTCTCACACTGCCAGGTTCTGCTTTCCCATGATGTCCAGATAAGGGATGGGGACAATTCTACACATCCCTCATACATCAACACATCCTGGTATAGCAGCCTAGACCAAGAATATCTGCCTGGCCTTTGGTGGTAACAGATCCCTGCTGCCAAAGGGCCACAGACTCAGTCATGGTTCCTAGTGGCAGCACAGCCTAGCACCCCACAATGGTTCCAGGTGGCATCACTGGGTTGTTACACACACCAGATTGTTACTCAGTATCCTAGAGTCTCCATATATGTCTCTCTTTATTGTGCTCACATACTCCTGTTTGTCTTTCTCTTCCATTTTACCACCTCACTGTGATGCCAAGGGTTTCTGAGTGTCTGGGGTCATCTCAGGAGTGACCTCAGGAGTGCTATGTCCTATCCGTGCATTGTGACACAAGGCACAGGCCATTTTGGACATGGTCTTTCTCACCCTCAGTTCTTTGTGGCACTGAACTAGTAGTCATCATAGGCTAGCTCCCTGTCTGGGTACCTTGGTGGTGGACTGGTAGTCAGCTTGGGCTCACTCTCTCAGGTCCAAGGTAGGGTTCCTCTTGTCTCTGGCTCACTTCCAACTCTCAGAGTCAGTCCAGGCCTTCAGGGTGCCAGACTGGTGGTCATCTCAGGCCAGATCCCTGTCTAGAGCCCTGGTGGTCATCCCAGGCTTGCTTTTTTTCAGAGAATGTCAGGCTACTAATCATTCAGGTACTCACAGTTCAGAATACTGAGCATAGGCATAGCCTTACTTCACTGCCACCTACTGGCACACAGGTGACACAGCGGCCACATCTGCAGTGCCTCCAGGAACATCCCTTCTTTCAAATGTGTAAACCATCCTAAGGAATATGTCTGCCCATGGGGGTAACAGGTCCCATACCTCATCCACGTGGAATTGAAGCCTTCTATTCTATCGTCTTCCATTTAGCACCTGAAGAGTATTGTTACACTCTGGATTTTTCTCTTATAATAAAATCAGGATGCTGATATTTATTACCTTCATTTCTCCAGTTTCTGCTTTTTGGGGGGCAAAATTACCTAAGATAGGTAATTTTGTTCTTCCATATGTCACATGTCAAGGTGTCCCTCGCTCTCATCACCCTAACTCTGCTGCCTTCTTGCTTAACTAGACTGTAGAGCAGATTAATGTTAATATCTGTACCTTGTTTCACTGCTCCTTGTTTGGTTGGATGAAATTTGCTAGAAAGCTAATCATTTAACTGCACAGGGGAGTTTTATTTTAAATCTATAAACTGGAACAGCAAATGTATTCCTCACATGTTTAATGAAAATAAAATCTATTGATCATGTAGATCAGTAAAAATAAACATAAAATATTGTTGGGAAAATAAAATGTAAACATAAAAAATTTAAAAAGTAATATGTGGTGAGAATAGGTGCTCAAAATACCTTTACATAGAAAAGTGGTCTATTACCATTTGGAGGCTTGTCCTTCTAATTGTATTTCTGTAGAAGTAGAAGTAACATGCGTGTTATTTTACAAAACATCCATCACACTACAAAACACATTTTGTATGAGTGTCTTTCAGATGTCTCATTTTCGTGATTCTGTATCATCCTTTCAGACACATCTGATTTATGTCTAACGTCCCCTTAGTGATGGGTATTTAGATTGTTGCTGATAACAACTGTCCCTTTTTGTAAAGAATGAATTCCTAAAGGCAGAACTGAGAAGTTAAAAACAGTAACAATTTAAAGTTTCTTGCTGGTATTCAGTAAGTGGACTGTTTAAGAAGTGGGGAAAATTCATTAATCACTAGAACAGCAGCTACTTTGTACTGTTCCGGGCCCACTGCTTAGCTC